>NC_057848.1:136890760-137193790 GCF_910594005.1 Cervus elaphus | reverse complement strand
GGAATAAAAAATGTCAGTTTTCATTCCATTCCCAAAGAAAGGCAATGCCAAAGAAAGTTCAAACTACTGAACAATTGTGCTCGTTTCTCATGCTGGCAAGTAAATGTTCAAAATTCTTCAAGCTAGGCTTCAATAGCACGTGAATGGAGAACTGCCAGAACTGCATTTAGAAAAGGAAAAGGAACTAGAGATCAACTTGCCAATATCCGTTGGATCATAGAAAAAGAAAGGGAATTCCACAAAAATATCTACATCTGCATCATTGACTATGCTAAAGCCTTTGACTATCTGAATCACAAAAGTGGAAAGTTCTGAAAGAGGTGGCAATAACAGACCACCTTACCTGCATCCTGAGAAATCTGTATGCTGGTCAAGAAGCAACAGTTAGAATCTGACATGCAAAAACAGACTGGTTCAAAATTGGACAAGAAGAAAGTCAAGGCTCTATATTGTCACCGTGCTTAACTTCTATACAGAGTATAATATGCAAAAGCCGGGCTCGTTGAAGCACAATCTAGAATCAATATTGCCGGGAGTAATATTAATAACGAAAATACACAGAAGACACCACTCTTAGGAACTAAAGAGCCTCTTGAAGAAGGTGAAGGAGGAGAGTGAAAAACCTGACTTAAAACCTGACATTCAAAAAACTAAGATCATGGCATCCAGTCATATGACTTCATGGCAATTAGATGGGGAAAAAATGGAAACAGTGACAGACTTTATTTTATTGGGCTCCAAAATCACTGTGGATGGTGACTGCAGCCATGGAATTAAAAGACGCTTGCTCTTTGGAAGAAAAGCCATGACAAACCTAGACAGCATATTAAAAAACAGAGATATCAAAGCTATGGTTTTTCTAGTAGTCATGTACGGATGTGACAGTTGGACCATGAAGAAGACTAAGCACAGAAGAATCGATGCTTTCCAACTGTCGTGCTGGAGAAGACTCTTGAGAGTCTCTTGGACAACAAAGAGATCAAACCAGTCAATCCTAAAGGAAATCAATCCTGAATATTCATTGGAAGCTTCAGCAACATGCTGAAGCTGGTGTTCCAACGCTTTGGCCACCTGATGCAAAGAGCTGACCCACTGGAAAAGACCTTGATGTTGGGAAGTATTAAGGGCAGGAGAAGGAGGCAACAGAGGATGATGGCTGGATGGCATCACCAGCTCAATGGACATTAGTTTGAGCAAACTCTGGGAGATGGTGAAGGACAGGGAAGTCTGGTGTCCTGCCATTCATGCAGTTGCAAAGTGTCAGACATGACTGAGTGACTGAACAACAATAATAAGAAAGCATCAGAAATAGAAAAATCACTTTTATAATTCTATGAATATGAATAAATACCTAGGAGTAAACTTAACCAAGAAGTTGAAAGAACTGTACATTGAAAACAATAGGACATTTCACTTCAAAACTGTGACCCCTTTGGTAAAGGCACAAGGCAGTGGTTCACTCACTGTGATCCCCAGACCAGTGGCATCAGCGACAACTGGAAACTAGATAGGAATGTAAGTTTTCACACCCCACCACAGACCAAGTAAGTCAGAAACTCTGGGAGTGGGGCCCTGCACTCTGTTTAATAGCCCTCCCGGAGATTCTGAGGCAGGATAAAGCTTGATAAGCACTGCATAATTCAGTTATGCTGCTTATTGATTGTTTAAATCATCATCATTAGCCTACAGAGGTTTTCAATAGCTCCAACATGTTTTCGTAAATCAGATTTTTTTAATCCTTCAAATTTAAACAATTTAAAAATCATCAAGATATTATACAGATTTTCTCAACATATCTGCAATTCAGAAAAAAACCCTTTAGTAAATTATGCAAGCGGATTTTTAAAGAATCATTGACACAGCATATGAGCAGTTAGTGCTAAATGAGCAATAGATTCATAAAACCTAATGTGAGAATTTTTTTTTTTTTTACTGTGAGAATTTTCAATAAAAAATTTTCAGATCTCAACAGTCCTCTCAAGTTTTCTTATCTTAATTGAAGTGTTAGTAATTATAAATACACTCTTAAGGCTACTATCACCCATGGAAATAGTAAAGCTGATTCCATTTAGAGTCATTTACTTACTTAGCACCAACATGGCAGCAGGCACTGTGCTAGTTACCAGGTAGCAAATGTTGATCTAGTATTGATCTCAAAAGTGTCACCCCTAGGGAGGTACTAGAGGCAAAAGCAGCAGAACAAAAAATGAATAAATGAAAGCTTATGCATGTTCGCAGGCTTCTCCTTCATCCAGTTAAAGAGAATTCAGGCCTATTTATCATTTTCCATCCCTGGCCTTCTGAGTTTTTGATCCTGGTGCGGATGGGGTAGACTCTCTGCAAGGAGACAGGTATAAATCAAACATGTGGGTCAAAAGACAGATGGAATGCCGCTGAGCAACTAAGCCCAAGTGCCACAACTATTGAGCCTGTGCTCCAGAGCCCAGGAACCTCAACTATTGAACCCATATGCCACAACTACTGAAGCCTGCCCACCCTACAGCCTGTGCTCCACAACACGAGAAGCCACTGTAATGAGAAGCCTCTACACCAAAATGTTGCCCCCCCCACCCCCCGCCTCACTGCAACTAGGGAAAGCCAGGGCAGTAATGAAGAGTCACTGCAACCAAAAGTAAAATAAATAAAATTTTAAAACCTAAAAATAAAACTAACATATGAACCAGCAATCTCACTCCTGGACATTCATCTGGAGAAAACCATAATTCGAAAAGATATGTGCATCCCAATTGTCAGAGCAGCACTATTTACAATAGCCAGTACATGGAAGTAACCAAGTCTCCATCAACAGAGGTATGGATAAAGATGTTATGTGTTTGTGTGTCTGTATACACATATAAAGGCTTTCCTGGTGGTGGAGTGGTAAAGAACTTCTGGCTCACTGACTAGGCTAAATAAAGACTTTGTGTGGATCACAACCGACTGGAAAATTCTTCAAGAGATGGGAATATCAGACCACCTTACCTGTCTCCTGATAAACCCATATGCAGGTCAAGAAGCAACATTCAGAACTGGACATGGAACAACAGACTGATTCAAAATTGGGAAAGGAGTACATCAAGGCTGTATACTGATGAAAGTGAAAGAGGTGAATGAAAAAACTGTCTTAAAACTCAATATTCAAAAAACTAACATCAGAGCATCCGGTTCCATCACTTCATGGAAAACAGATGGGGAAAAAATGGAAACAGAGACAGACTTTATATTCTTTGGCTCCAAAATCACTGCAGACGGTGACTGCAGCCACGAAATTAAGAGACTCTCAAAAGCAGAGACTTCACTTTGCTGACAGCTCCATATAGCTGGAGCTATGGTTTTTCTAGTAGTCAAGTACAGATGTGAGAGCTGGACCATAAAGAAGGCTCAATGCTGAAGAACTGATGCTTTCCCACTGTGGTGCTGGAGAAGACTCTTGAGAGTCCCTTGGACAGCAAGGAGATCAGACCAGTCAATCCTAAAGGAAATCAGTCCTGAATATTCATTGGAAGGACTGATGCTGAAGCTCCAATACTTTGGCCACTTGATGGGAAGAGTGGACTCATAGCAAATGACCCAGATTCTGGCAAAGATTGAGGGCAAGAGGAGAAGGGGGTGACAGAGGATGAGATGGTTGGATGACATCATTGAATTAATGAACATGAGTTTTAGCAAACTCTGGGAGATAGTGAATGACAGGGAAGCCTGGCATGCTGTCGTTCATGGGGTCACAAACAGTCAGACATGACTGAATGACTGAACAACAATAATAAGCAAGTACCAGAAATAGAATAGTCACTTGTATAATTGTATAAAATGAATACTTAGGAGTAAACTTAACTGAGAAGTTGAAAAAGTTGTACATTGAAAACAATAGGACATTCCATTTCAAAACTGTGAAGCGTTTGGTAAAAGCACAAGACAGTGGTTCACTCACTGTGATCCCCAGACCAGCAGCATCAGCAACACCTCAACACTTCCTAGGAATGCAAGTTCTCAGGCCCCACTATAGACCAAGTGAGTCAGAAACTCTGGGGCTGGGGTCCCACACTCTGTTTTAACAGCTCTCCCAGAGATTCTGAGGCAGGATAAAGCTTGAGAACCACTGTATAATTCTTTTATGCAGCTTATTTATTGTTTACATCATCAGCATTAGCCTACAGAGGTCTACAGTAGCCCCAACACATAAAACCTGAATCATAGAAGTTTTTTAAGTCAGATTTTTCTATCTTTCAAATTTAATCAATTTAAAAATCACATCAAAATTTTATATAGATTCTCTCTATATATCTGCAATCCAGGAAAAAGTCCTTTAGTAAATTCTGCAACAGGTTTTTAAAACAAATCATTGATACAGCATATGTGTTGTTAGTTCTAAATGAGCAATAGCTTCATGGAACCTACTTTGAGAATTTTCAATAAAATTTTTCAGATGGCAACAGTCCTCTCATGTTTTCTTATCTTCAATTTGAAGTGTTGGGAATTATAAGTATACTCTTAAAAGAGTACTATCACCCTTGGAAATAGTAAAGCTGATTCCATTTAGAGTTATTTACTTACTTAGCACCAACATGGCACCAGGCACTGTGCTAGGTACTAGATAACAAACTTGAAAAGATCTAGTTCTAAAAAAAAAAAAAAAAAAGATCTAGTTCTGACCTCACAAGTGTCACCCCTAGAGAGGTATTAGATGCAAATGCAGCAGGACAAAAAAAATGAATAAATAAAAGCTTATGAGTGTTCCCAGACTTTTCCTTCAGCCAACTAAAGAGAATTCAGGTCCATTTATTTTATTCCATCTCTAGCCTTCTGAGTTTTTGATCCTGCTGTGGATGGGGAAGACTCTCTGTGGGAAGAGAGGTATAAATCAAATGTGTGGTACGTAAAAAGGCAGATGGAATGCCACAGAGCAACTAAATCCATGTGCCACAACTATTAAACCTGTGCCCTAGAGTCCAGGAACCTTAACTATTGAACCCATGTACCACAACTACTAAAGGCTGCATTCCCTAGAGCCTGTGCTCCACAACAAGAGAAACCACTGCAATGAGAAGCCTCTGCAGCAAAATGTTGGCCCCCCTTACTGCAACTAGGGAAAGCCAGGGCAGTAATGAAGAGTCACTGCAACTAAAAATTAAATAAAGAAACATTTTAAAAACTAAAAATAAAGCTACCATATGATCCAGCAATCCCACTCCTGTGTATACAGCTGTAGAAAACAAAAATTCAGAAAGATATGTGCACTCCAATGTTCAAAGCAGCACTATTTATAACAGCCAGGACACGGAAGTAACCAAGTGTCCATCAACAGAGGAATGGATAAAGTGATGTGTGTGTGTGTACATACATACACACACACATATGTATCGTGGAAAATTACTCACCAATAAAAGGGAATGAAATAATGCCATTTGCAGCAACATGGATGGACCAAGATATATATATATATATATATATATATATATATATATTTTTTTTTTACTTTACAACACTGTATTGGTATTTGGCATTGACTTGAATCCGCCATGGGTGTACATGTGTCCCTCATCCTGAACCCCCAAGAGATTGTGATACTAAGTCAAGTAAGTCAGACAGAAAGATAAATATCATATAACATCACTCATGTGGAATCTAATGTTTTTAAAATTATACAAATGAACTTATTTGTAACACAGGAACAGACTTAGAGAAAACAAATATATAGTTATGAAAGGGGGAAACTTGGAGGAGGAGGCATAAATCAAGAGTTTTGGATTAACATATACTCACTACTACATATAAGATTGATAACCAAGAATGACTTACTGTATATCACAGGGAACTCTACTCAATATTCTTTGATAACCTATATGAGAAAACCATCTGAGAAAGAATGAGTATATATATAACTGAATCACTTTGTTGTACACATGAAACTAACACAACACTGTAAACACCTCTACTACAATAAAACAAAACAGAAAACGAACATGTACCTCAATCTTTACAGCAACATTATTTAAAACAGCCAAGACATGGAAGCAACCTAAGTGTCCATTCATAAATGAATGTGTAAAGATGATGTGGGCTATATACACAATGGAATATTACTTAGCTGTAAAAAAAAATGACATTTGGGTGGAATTAGAAATTATCTTATTAAATGAAGAATGGCAAAGAAGGACAATTATCATATGACATCAGTTATATGTGGAATCTAAAATATGATTTAAATGAACTTGTTTTTGATGTCACATTTAATAACTTTTGATCATGTGTATCATTTAAGTAGTTATTGTAGTTATTTTGCTACTTTTGTCTTTCAACCTTTATACTAGCTTTATAGATCCACTACTTTTATAAATATATCTACATTTTTATCATTTTAAATATTTTATTTTAACCATTTTACAGTCCAAGTAGTTAACTTAAATTTTGTTTGAGGTGTACAATAAAGTGATAGTTATACATAAAAAAATATATTTTCAGACTCTTTAACATTATAGGTTATTGAATATTTTTTCCTGTGGTATTCAAGAGGTCTTTGTTATTTCTCTTTTATTTACAGTAATATGTATATGTTAACCCGAAATTCCTAATTTCTCCCACTCTTGCTCAAACCCCCACTATCCTCTTTGGTAACCATGTTTGTTTTCTATGTCTGTGAGTCCAGTTTTGTTTTTTAAAAATATTTGTGGAGCTTTGAAATGCATTTAAACTTAAGTTGTTATCAACTTAAAAATAAACCATTATAAATATAAGTTATATATAAGCTTCATGGTGACCAGAAACATAGACACAGAAACAATAATGAGAAAGGAATCTAAGTGTACAGCTAAAGTCATCAAACCACAGAGAATAAGAGAAGAATATAAGAGAGGAACTACAAGACAGCCAAAACACAATTAACAAAATCACAGTATGTATATACCTATAAATAATTTAAGTTGACTAAATTATCTAATCCAAAAAAAGTGTAGTTGAATGGATTAAAACAAACAAACAAGGTCTATCTATATGTTGACCACAAGGGACTCAATCTAGATGTGAGGACACAAACAAACTGAAAGTGAAGGAATGGGGAAATATATTGTATAGACGTGAATGTGAATGTGAACGACGCTCAGTCGTGTCCGACTCTTTGCAACCTCACGGACTGTATAGTCCCTGGAATTCTCCAGGCCAGAATACTGGAGTGGGTAGCCTTTTCCTTCTCCAGGGAATCTTCCCAACCCAGAGATCGAACCCAGGTCTCCCACATTGCAGGCGAATTCTTTACCAGCTGAGCCACAAGGGAAGCCCATTGTATGGAAGTAGAAACCAAAAGTAAGCTGGATAGCTATTCTTGTATCAGACAATATAGACTTTAAGACAAAAACTACAATGAGCTATAGAAGGGTGATACATAATCATAAAGAATTCAATCCAAAAAGTGGATATAATATTTGTAAATATATATACAACCAGCATAGGAGCACTTAAATATATAAAGCAAATATAATAGACCTACAAGGAGAAATACAAGGACAATGATAGTAGGGGACTTTAATATGCAGCTAACAACAATGGATAGATCATCCAGATGGAAACTCATAAACAAAACAGCCTTAAACACATTAAACCATGGATTTAATAGAGAAATACAGAACATCCCATCCAAAGCAATATATATTCTCATGTGCACACAGAACATTCACTAGGATAGATCATGTTAGGCTTAAAACAAGCGTTAATTTAAGATGATTGAAATCATATGCAGCATCTTTTGAGATCATAATGTATCAAACTTAGAAATCAAATATATGAAAACTGGAAACATACAAATAATGTGGCAAGTAAACAGTGTGTTACTGGACAACCTGCAGGTCAAAGAGAAATCAAAAAATACATTCAGTCAAATGAGAATTGAAATAAAATATTCTAAAACTTATGAAATACAGAAAAAGCAGTTCTAAATAAGAATTTCAGGGCAAAAATTACTTGTCAAGAAAAAAAGTCTCTAAAACAACATAACCTTACACCTGAAAGAACTAGAAAAAGACCAAACAATGCCCAAAGTTAGTAGAAATAAGGAAATAATAAGGATCAGAGAAGAAATAAATGAAGGACCGTCGAGAAAAACAATAGAAAACACCAGTACAACAAAAGCTTGCTCTTTGCACTAAGGTAAAATTCATAAAACTTTAGCTGGACTCACCAGGACTGAAAAGAAAGAGGAGACTCACACACGCTACCACAGATATACAAATGATAAGAGTCTATTATGAAAAGTCACATGCCAAGAAATTTGACAGTCTAGAATTAGTGGATAAATTTCTAGAAAAATACAACCTTCTAAGACTGAATAATGAACAGAAAGTCTGAACAGATTACTATTAAGATTGAATCACTAATAAAAAAATCTCCAAACACAATGGAATATTACTCAGCCATTAAAAAGAATTCATTTGAATCAGTTCTAATGAGATGGATGAGACTGGAGCCCATTATACAGAGTGAAGTAAGCCAGAAAGATAAAGACCAATACAGTATACTAATGCATATATATGGAATTTAAAAAGATGGTAACAATAACCCTATATGCAAAACAGAAAAAGAGACACAGATGTACAGAACAGACTTTGGGACTCTGTGGGAGAAGGCGAGGGTGGGATGTTCTGAGAGAATAGCATTGAAACAAGTATACTATCAAGGGTGAAACAGACCACCAGCCCAGGTTGGATGCATGAGACAAGTGCTCGGGCCTGGTGCACTGGGAAGACCCAGAGGGATCGGAGGGGGAGGGAAGAAGAAGGGGGGATTGGGATGGGGAACACATGTAAATCCATGGCTGATTCATGTCAATGTATGGCAAAAACCACTACAATATTGTAAAGTAATTAGCCTCCAATTAATAAAAATAAATGGAAAAAAAAGTTAAAAAAAAAAAACAAAAAACCAAAAATCTCCAAACAAAAGTCCATGACCAGATAGTTTCACAACTGAATTCCACCTACTTTCAAAGAAGAATTAATACTAATCCTTCTCAAACTCTACCAAAAACTAGAAGAGGAGGTACCATATTAAAACTCATATATAAGGCCACCATTAGCTGATAACCCAAACCAGACAAGGACACAAAAAAAGTGCATGGCAATATCCCTGGTGAACACAAAGGCACATATCCTCAACAATATATTTGTAAACAGAATTCAACATATTAGTATGTTAAGAGGATCATACACGTTAGATTTATACCAGAGATGCAAAGATGGTTCAACATCTACAGATCATGTTATACCATATTAATAGAATGAATGATAAAAATCATATTACCCCAATAGATTTAGAAGAAAGCTTCTGACAAAATTCAACATCCATTTATGATAAACACCTCTCAACAATGTGGATATAGAGGAAACATAACTCGGCATCATCAAGGTCCTATATATAAGCAAGGCCACGGCTAAGTTCATACTCAATTGTGTAAAGCTAAAAGCTTTTCCTCTAAGATCAGAAACAAGACAGTGATGCACACTCTTGCTATTTGTATTCTACATGGTATTGTTAGTCCTAGCCAGACTTAGTAAGCAAGAAAAAGAGAAAAAAAGACATCCAAATTGGAAAATAAAGTAAAAAACTGTCTTTATTTGTAGATGTCATGATGTAATATATAGAAAACCCTATAGACTCCATCAAAACAGTGTTAGATTAATAAGTCAATTCAATAAAGTTTCTGGCTACAAAATGAATATACAAAAACCTCAGGCATTTCTATACATGAATAATAAAGTCAGAATTTCACAATAAGGACTTCATAATCAGAGCCACAGTCAGCTACCTGTCTTGCTTTGCTGACAGTATAGAGCTTCTCCATCTTTAGCTGCAAAGAATATAATCAATCTGACTTCGATATTAACCACCTGCTGATGTCCATGTGCAGAGTCATCTCTTGTGTTGTTGGAAGAGGGTGCTTGCTATGACCAGTGTGTTCTCTTGGCAAAACTCTCGTTAGCCTTTGCCCTGCTTCATTTTGTAGTCCAAGGCCACACTTGCTTGTTACTCCTGGTATCTCTTGACTTCCTACTTTTGCTTTCCAGCCTCCTATGATGAAAGGGCATCTTCTTTTGGTGTTAGTTCTAGAAAGTCATGTAGGTCTTCATACAGCCGTTCAACTTTCGCTTCTATGACGTTAGTGGTTGGGGCATAGAGTTGGATTACTGTGATGCTGAAATGGTTTGCCTTGAAAGCAAACAGATCATTCTGTCCTTTGTGAGACTGCAACCAAGAATGGCATTTTGGACTCTTCTGTTGACTGTGAGGGTGACTCCAATTCTTCTAAGGGATTCACACCCACAGTTGTAGATATAATGGTCATCTGAATTAAATTTGCCTATTCTCACCCATTTTAGTTCACTGATACCTAAAATGTTGATGTTCACTCTTGTCATCTCCTGTTTCACCAGGTCCAATTTACTTTGATTCATGGACCTAACATTCCACATTCCTATGCAATATGGTTCTTAACAGCATCAAAGTTTACTTTCACCACCAGATATATCCACAACTGGGATGTTTCCACTTTGGTTCAGTCTTTTCATTCCTTCTGGAGCTAGTTCTCTGCTCTTAAGTAGTATATTTGGAAAAAAAAAAACAAGACCTGGAGCTGACTGGGACTCAAATCATGAGCTTCTTATTGCAAAATTCAGACTTAAATAGAACACAGTAGGGAAAACCACTAGGCTATGCACATATGACCTATATCAAAATCCTCCTGAATATACACTGGAAGTCAAATAGATTCAAGGGATTTAATCTAGAACAAAGTGCCTGAAGAACTACGGATGGAGGTTCATAAATTGTACAGGAGGTGGTGATGAAAATCATCCCAAAGAAAAAGAAATGCAACAAGGAAAAATGGTTGTCTTGAGGAGACCTTACAAATAGCTGAGAAAAGAAGCCAAAGGCAAAGGGGAAAAGAAAGATATATCCATCTGAAAGCAGAGTTCCAAAGAATAGCAAGGAGAGATAAGAAAGCCTTCTTGTAAATAAACAATACAAAGACATAGAGGAAAACAATAGAATGGGAAAGACTAGGAATCTCTTCAAGAAAATTAGAGATACCAAGGGAACATTTCATACAAAGATGGGCACAATAAAGGACAGAAATGATAATGGACCTAACAGAAGCAGAAGATATTAAGAAGAGGTAGCAAGAATACACAGAAGAACTATACAAAAAATATCTTTATGACCTGGATAACCACAATGGTGTGATCACTCACCTAGAGCCAGACACCCAGGAGTGCAAAGTCAAGTGGGGTTTAGGAAGCATTACTACGAACAATGCTAGTGGAGGTGATGGAATTCCAGCTGATCTAGTTCGAATCCTAAAAGATGATACTGTGAAAGTGATGAACTCAATATGCCAGAAAATTTGGAGAACTCAGCAGTGGTCACAGGACTGGTAAAGGTCAGTTTTAATTCCAATCCCAAAGAAAGGCAATGCCAAAGAATGTTCAAACTATTGCAAAACTGCCCTCATTTCACATGTTAGCAAGGTATGCTCAAAATCCTTCAAGCTAGGCTTCAATAATACATGAACCGAGAACTTCTAGATGTACAAGCTGGGTTTAGAAGAGGCAGGGGAACCAGCAATCAAATTGCCAACATCCGTTGGATCATAAAAAAAAAGCAAGGGAGTTACTGAAGATCATCTCCTTCACTGAGGAGGCTAAAGCCTTTGACTGTGTGGAGCACAACAAACTGGAAAATTCTTCAAAAGATGGGAATACCAAACCAACTTCCCCTGCCTCTTGAGAAACCTTTAACTAGCAATATTTCAAACCAGACTGGTTCCAAATTGGGAAAGAAGTGCATCAAGGCTGTATATTGTCACCCTGATTATTTAACTTATATGCACAGTATAATCATGTGAAATGGGGGGCTGGATGAAACTCAACCTGGAATCAAGATTGCCAGAAGAAATATCAATAACTTCAGATATGCAGATGACACCACCCTAATGGAAGAAACTGAAGAGGAACTACAGAGGCTCTTGATGAAGGTGAAAGAAGAGAGTGAAAAGGCTGGCTTAAAACAACATTCAAAAAACTAAGATCATGGCATCTGGTCCCGTCACTTCATGGCAAACAGATGTGTAAAAATGGAAAAAGAGTGAGATATTATTTTCTTTGGCTCTGAAATCACTGCCTACAGTGACGGTAGCCACAAAATTAAGATGCTTGCTCCTTAAAAGAAAAGCTATGACAAACCTAGACAGTCTATTAAAAAGCAGAGACAACACTTTGCCAACAAACATCCATCTAGTCAAAGCTATGGTTTTTCCAGTAGTCATGTATGGATGTCAGAGGTGGACCATGAAGAAGGCTGAGCACTGAAGTATTGCTGCTTTCGAACTCTGGTGTTGGAGAAAACTCTTGAGAGTTGCTTGGACAGCAAGTAGATCAAACCAGTCAATCCTAAAGGAAATCAACCCTCAATACTCATTGGAAGGACTGATACTGAAGCTCTGATACTTTGGCCACCTGATGCAAAGAGCCAACTCATTGAAAAGACCCCGATGCTGGGAAAGATTGAGGGCAGGCGGAGAAGAGGGCGACAGAGAATTAGATGGTTGGACAGCATCACCAAGTCAATGGACATGAGTTTGAGCGAACTCCAGGAGTTGGTGAAGGATAGGGAAGCCAGGCATGCTGCCATTCGTGGGGTTGCAAAGAGTCGGACATGACTGAGTGACTGAACAACAACAATAAGAAAGCAGCGGAAACAGAAAAATCACTTTTATAATTGTATGAAAATGAATTAATATATAGGAGTAAACTTAATCAATAAGTTAAAAGACTTGTACATTGAAAACAATAGACATTCCATGTCAAAGCTGTGAAGCCTTTGGTAAAAGCACAAGGCAGTGGTTCACTCACTGTGGTCCCCAGACCACAAGCATCAGCAACACCTGGACACTTGCTAAAAATGCAAGTTCACAGGCCCCTCCCTAGACCAAGTGAGTCAGAAACTCTGGGGCCCCATGCTCTTTTAACAACCCTCCCGGAGATTCTGAGGCAGGATAAAGCTAGAGAACCACTGCATAAATCACTTATGCAGCTTATTTTTTGTTTAAATCATCAGCATTAGTCTATGGAGGTCTACAATAGCCGCAACATATAAAACCTGAGTCACAGAAGTTTTCTTGAATCAGATTTTTCTATCCTTCAAATTTAAGCAATTTAAAAATCACATCAAGGTTTTAATAAATATTCTCTCTACATATCTGCAATCCAGCAAAAAACCCTTTAGTAAATTATACAAATTTAGTAAATTTAGTAAATTAGTATATTATACAACCCTTTAGCATTTTAAAAATCACATCAAGGTTTTAATAAATATTCTCTCTACATATCTGCAATCCAGAAAAAAAAACCCTTTAGTAAATTATAGGGATTTTTAAATCACTGACAGAGCCTTTGAGGAGTTCTTAATGAGCAACAGCTTCATGAAACCTACTTTGAGAATTTTCAATAAAAGTTTTTTAGATGTCATCTGTCCTCTTAAGCTTTCTTATCTTCAAATTGAAGTGTTGGTAATTATACATATACTCTTAAAGGCTATCATCATGCACTGGAAATAGTACAGTCGATTCCATTCACAGTCATTTATTTACTTAGCACCAACATGGCACCAGGTGCTATGCCAGGTAGCAAATGCTGAAAAGATCTAGTACTGACCTCAAAAGTGTTAAGCCGAGGGAATTATTAGATGTAAATACAGCAGGAGAAAAAATGAATAAATAAAAGCTGATGAGTGTTCCCAGTATTTTCCTTCAGCTAACTAAAGAGAGTTCTGTTCAGTTCAGTCGCTCACTCATGTCTGACTCTTTGTGACCCCATGGACTGCAGCACGCCAGGCCTCCCTGCCCATTACCAACTCCCGGAGTTTACTCAAACTCATGTCCATTGAGTCAGTGATGCCATCCAACCATCTCATCCTCTGTCGTCCCCTTCTCCTTCTCCTTCCACCTTCAATTTTTCCCAGCATCATTTCCAATGAGTCAGTTCTTTGCATCATGTGGCCAAAATATTGGAGCATCAGCTTCAGCATCAGTCCTTCCAATGAATATTCAGGACTGATCTCCTTTAGGAGGGACTGGTTGGATCTCCTTGCTGTCCAAGGGACTCTCAAGAGTCTTCACCAACACCACTGTTCAAAAGCATCCATTCTTCGGTACTCAGCTTTCTTTACAGTCCAACTGTCACATCCATACATGACTACTGGAAAAACCATAGCATTGACTAGACAGACCTTTGTTGACAAAGTAATGTCTCCACTTTTTAATAAGCTGTATAGGTTGGTCATAACTTTTCTTCCAAGGAGCAAGTGTCTTTTAATTTCATGGCTGCAGTTACCATCTTCGGTGATTTTGGAGCCCAAAAAAATAGTCTGTCACTGTTTCCACTGTTTCCCCATCTATTTGCCATTAGGTGATGGGAACAGATGCCATGGTCTTAGTTTTCTCAATGTTGAGTTTTAAGCCAACTTTTTCACTCTCCTCTTTCACTTTCATCAAGAGGCTCTTTAGTTCTTCTTCGCTTTCTGCCATAAGGGTGGTGTCATCTGCATACTGATTGATCATTTGGTTATTGATATTACTCCTGGTAATCTTGATTCCAGCTTGTGCTTCATCCAGCTCAGCATTTCTCATGATGTACTCTGCATATAAGTTAAATAAGCAGAGTGACAATATACAGCCTTGACGTACTCCTTTCCTGATTTGGAACCAGTCTGTTGTTCCATGTCCAGTTCTAACTGTTGCTTCTTGACCTGCATACAGATTTCTCAGGAGACAGGTCAAGTGGTCTAAACTAAAGAGAATTCAGACCTATTTATCGTTTTCCATCCCTGGCCTTCTGAATTTTTCATCCTGATGTAGATGGGGTAGACTCTCTGCGAGGAAAGAGGTATAAATCAAATGTTTGGTGGGTCAAAAGGCAGATGGAATGAATGCCGCAGAGCAACTAAACCTGTGTGCCACAACCATTGAACCTGTGCTCTAGAGCCCAGGAACCTCAACTAATAAACCCACATGCCGCAACTACTGAAGGCTGCACCCCCTAGAGCCTGTGCTCCACAACAAGAGAAGCCACTGCAATGAGATGTCTGTATACCACAATGCAGGCACCACTCGCTGCAACTAGCGAAAGCCCGCATAGCAGTGAAGAACCAGTGCAACCAAAAATAAATCAATAAAATTTTAAACACTAAAACTACCACGTGATCCAGGAATCCCACTCTTAGACATATATCTGGAGAAAAGCATAATTCAAAAAGATATGTGCATACCAATGTTCATAGCAGCACTATTTACAATAGCCAGTACATGGAAGTAACCCAGTGTGCATCAACAGAGGAAAGGATAAAGATATTGTGTGTACACACATATAGACACAGACACAGACACACACACACATATATATATGGCATGGAAAATTACTCAGCAATAAAAAAGAATGAAATAATGCCATTTGTAGCAGCATAGATGGACCAAGAGGTTGCCTTACTATGTTAAGTAAGTCAGACAGAGAAAGACAAATATTATATGATATCACTCATATGTGGAATCTAATTTTTAAAAAACAATGCAAATGAACTTATTTGTAACACAGAAACAGACTTATACATATTGAAAAGAAACATATACTTACCAAAGGGGAAACATGGAGGAGGAGGAATAAATCAAAAGCTTTGGATTAACATATATCCAGTACTCTAAAGACTGATAACCAAGAAAGACCTACTGTGTAGCACAGGGAACTTTACTGAATATTCTGTAATAACCTATGTGAGAAAACAATCCAATAAAGAATGAATATATGTATAACTAAATCACTTTGCTGTATAAAGGAAACTACACAATATTGTAAAGCAACTATATGACAATAAAATAAAAAAGAAAAAAAAAAACGTTCATGTATCTCAATGTTCACAGCAGTACTATTTACAACAGCCAAGACATGGAAGCAACCTAAGTGTCCATTCACAAATGAAGACATAAAGAAGATGTGGTATATATACATGTAATATTACTTAGCCATAGAAAAGAAATGATGCCATTTGCAAGGTGGATAGAATTATAAATTATCTTATTAAATGAATAAAGCCAAAGGACAAATATTATGTGACATCACTTATATTTGGAATCTAAAAAAATGATTGAAATAAACTTGTTTTGTTTTTCATGCCACATTTATTATCTTTTAATCCTGTGTATCCCTTAAGTAGCTATTGTAGTTATTTTTTTTGGTAGTTATTTTACTACTTTTGTCTTTAAACCTTTATACTAACTTTATAAATCCACTACTTTTACTAACATATCTATATTTTAAACATTGTAACCATTTTAAAATGGAAGTAGTTGATTTGAATTGTTTTAGGTGTACAACAAAGTGATAGTTATACATAAAGACACATATATATATATATATTTTCAGATTCCTTTCCATTATAGGCTATTGAATATTGTTGCCTGTGATATATAGGAGGTGTTTGTTATTTCTCCTTTTTTCTATTAGTGTGTATATGTCAACCCCAGCTTCCTAATTTCACCCAGTCTCCCTCAACCCCACACTATCCTATTTGGTAAGCTTAAATTTTTTTTCTATATCTGTGAGTCTATTTTTTTTGCAGAAATATTTGAGTTCCTTTAGAATGTATTCAAACTTAATTTGTTATCAATTTAAACCATTATAAATATGTTTATATATACATTTCATGGTGACCAGAAACCTACAGTAGATACACAAAGGATAATGAGAAAGGAGTCTAAGCATATCGCTGAAGTCATCTAATCACATAGAAAGAGAACAAGAGAAGAATGTAACAGAGCAACTACAAAACAGCTAAAAACAATTAAGAAAATGGCAATAAGTGGACTAAATTACCTAATAAAAAGAAAGGGTAGCTGAATGGATTAAAAAAAAATCAAGACCTATCTATGTGCTGACTACAAGGGACACAATTCAGATGTCAGGATACACAAAATAAAAGTGAAGGAATGGAAAAATATATCCAATGCAAGTGCAAACCAAAAGTAACCTGGATAGCTATTCTTAGACAAAATAGACTTTAAGACAAAGACTATAATGATCTAAAGAAGGGTGATTCATAGTGATAAAGAGTTCAATCCAAAAATAAGATATAATGTTTGTTAAATATACATATATATAACTGGCACAGTGGCACTTAAATAAATAAAGCAAATATTAACAGACCTAAAAGGAGAAATACAAGGATAAGGATAGTAAGGGACTTTAATATACAGCTTACAACAATGAATAGATCATCAAAACAGAAACAAGGCAAAATAGTTGTCTGAGAAGGCCTTACAAATACCTAAGAAAAGAAGCAAAAGGCAAAGCAGGAAAGGAAAGGTATTACCCACCCGAATGCACAGCTCCAAAGAAAACCAAGGAGAGATAAGAAAGCCTCCTAAATGAACAATGCAAAGAAAGAGAGAAAAGCTATAGAATGAGAAAGACTAGATCTCTTCAAGAAAATCAGAGATACCAAGGGAACATTTCATGCAAAGGTGTGCACAATAAGGACAGTAACGGTATGGACCTCACAGAAGCAGAAGATATTAAGAAGAGGTGGCAGGAATACATAGAAGAACTATACAAAAAGCCTTAATGACCCAGGTAACCCAATGATGTGATCACTCACCTACAGCCAGACACCCTGAAGTGTGAAGTTAAGTGGGCCTTAGAAAGCATCACTATGAACAAAGCTAGTGGAGGTGATGGAATTCCAGATGAGCTATTTCAAATCCTAAAAGATGATGCTGGTAAAGTGCTACAACCAACAGGTCAGCAAATTTGGAGAACTCAGCAGTGGCCACAGGACAGGAAAAGGCCGGTTTTCATTCCAATCCCAAAGAAAGGCAATGTCAAAGAATGCTCAAACTACCGCACAGCTGTGCTCATTTCACATGCTAGTAAAAATGCTCAAAATCCTTCAAGCTAGGCTTCAACAGTATGTGAACCATGAACTTCCAGATGTACAAGCTGGATTTAGAAAAGGCAGAGGAAACAGAGATCAAAAAGCCAACATCAGTTGGATCACTGAAAAAGCAATGGAATTCCAGAAAAAATCATCTACTTGTGCTTCATTGGGTAGTCTAAAGCCTTTGACTGTGTAGATCACAATAAAATGTGGAAAATTCTTAAAAAGATGGGAATACCAGATCGTCTTACCTGCCTCCTGAGAAACCTGTATGCAGGTCAAGAAGCAACAGTTAGAACCAGACTTGGAACAACAGACTGGTTCAAAATTGGGAAAGGAGTACGTTAAGGCTGTATATTTTCACCCTGCTTATTTAACCTATATGCAGAGTCCATCATGTGAAAGGCTGGGCTGGATGAAGCTCAAGCTGGAATCAAAATTTACGGGAGAAATATCAGTAACCTCAGATATGCAGAAGACACGACCCTAATGGCAGAAAGCAGAGATGAACGAGATGAAAGCACAATGAAGGTGAAATAGGAGATTGAAAAAGCTGGCTTAAAACTCAACATTCAAAACACTAAGATCATGGCATCTGGTCCCATCACTTCATGGCAAATAGATGGGAAAACAATGGAAACAGTGACAGACTTTATTTTCTTGGGCTCCAAAAACATTGTGGACGGTGACTGCAGCCTCAAGAGATGCTTGCTCCACGGAAGAATAGCCATGATAAACCTAGACAGTGTATTAACAAGCATAGACATCATTGTGCCAACTAAGGTCTTCAGTGAAAGCTATGGTTTTTCCAGTAGTCATGTATGGATGTGATAGTTGGACCATAACGAAGACTGAGTTCCAAAGAATTGACGCTTTTGAACTGTGTTGTTGGAGAAGTCTCTTGAGAGTCCCTTGGACAGAAAGAGATCAAAGCAGTCAATCCTAAAGGAAATCAACTCTGAATATTCATTGGATGGACTGATGCTGAAGCTGAAGCTCCAATAGTTTGGCCACCTGATATGAAGAACTGACTCTTTGGAAAAGACCTTGATGCTGGGAAAGATTGTGGGCAGGAGGAGAAGGTGGCGACAGAGAATGAAACAGTTGGATGGCATCACCGACTCAATGGACATGAATTTGAGCAAACTCTAGGAGGTAGTGAAGGACAGGGAAGCCTGGTGTGCTGCAGTCCATGGGGTTGCAATAAGTCAGACTCAACTGAGCGACTGAACAACAGCAACAATAAGAAAGCACCAGAAATAGAAAAATCACTTTTATAATTGTATCAAAATGAATAAATACTTAGGAGTAAGCTTAACCAAGAAGTTTAAGGACTTTTAAATTGAAAACAATAGACATTCCATTTCAAAACTGTGAAGCGTTTGGTAAAAGCACAAGACAGTGGTTCACTCACTGTGATCCCCAGACCAGCAGCATCAGCAACACCTCAACACTTCCTAGGAATGCAAGTTCTCAGGCCCCACTATAGACCAAGTGAGTCAGAAACTCTGGGGCTGGGGCCCTGAACTCTTTACCAGCCCTCCCAGAGAGTCTGAGGCAGGGTAAAGCTTGAGAACCACTGTACAATTCACTTATGTAGCTTAATTATTGTTTAAATAATCAGCATTAGCCTACAGAGGTGTATAGTAGCCCTGACATATACAACCTAGAAATTTTCTTAAATCAGATTTTTCTATCTTTCAAAGATTCTCTCTGT
This sequence comes from Cervus elaphus, assembly GCF_910594005.1. Taxonomy (NCBI): domain Eukaryota; kingdom Metazoa; phylum Chordata; class Mammalia; order Artiodactyla; family Cervidae; genus Cervus; species Cervus elaphus. Next base: position 137,174,106 of record NC_057848.1, on the reverse strand, counting down.
ATATTTGCAATTCAGAAAAACTCTTTGGTAAATTCTGCAGCAGTTTTTTTAGAAAAAAAAAAAAGTCATTGACATAGCATATGTATAGGTAATTCTAAATGTGCAATAGCTTCGTGAAATCTACTTTGAGAATTTTCAATAAAATTTTTCAGATGGCAACAACAGTCCTCTCATGTTTTCTTATCTTCAATTTGAAGTGTTGCAAATGATACAAATACTCTTTAAGAGTACTGTCACTCCTGGAAATAGTAAAGCTGATTCCCTTTGAGCCACTTACTTACTTAGCACCAACATGGCACCAGGCACTGTACTAGGTACTAGGTAGCAAATTTGAAAAGATCTAGTTCTGACCTCACAAATGTCACCCCTAGAGAGGTACTAGATACAAATGCAGGAGGACAAAAATGAATACATAAAAGCTGATGAGTGTTCCTAGGCTTCTCCTTCAGCTAACTAAAGAGAATTCAGGCCTATCTGTCATTTTCCATCCCTGGCCTTCTGAATTTTTGATCCTGTTGTGAATGGACCAGACTCTGCAAGGAGACAGGTATAAATCAAAAGTGTGGTGGGTCAAAAGGCAGATGGAATGCCACTGAGCAACTAAGCCCGTGTGCTACAACTATTGAACCTGTGCTCTTGAATCCAGGAGCTGCAACTACCGAAGCCCATGTACCTAGAGCCCATGCTCCACAACAAGAGAAGCCACTGCAATGAGAAGCTCGCACACCACAACTAGAGAGTAGCCCCTGCTCACTGTAACTAGAGAAAAGCCTGAGTAGCAATGAAGACCCAGCACAGCAAAAAATGAGTAAAATTATTTTTTAAAGGCAGATGGAAAATAAGGAAATTAGAAGAAATAAATTGTTGTGTCACTACATAGCAACACTTGCTAAAGACACTTTTCCATCACAATAAGGAATTTCTGTGAACTTTTTTGAAAATCTGTGATATGGTTCACCAAGTTTTATTTCATTTTCTTCTTCCTGGGTATATACAAAGACCACATTTCCCAATCTCCCTTGAACTCTGATCACAATCATGTAATGAGTTCTGGCCAATGGATTTGGAGTCAGCAATTTTATACTTCCAATATGACACACATGCACACACACAAATGGCATTTTTTTTCACTCTTTCCCCTCCTTTGTACAACCCGGAAGTAATATCTTCTGGGATGTGGATGCTACAAAATAGTGGAACTACAAATAGCTTGGGACCATAGGAACAGAGATCTACCCACTCTTTTGTAGAGCAAGAGAGAAAGAGATAGATGAGAACGGAAGATTTTTAAGGAGCTTTGCTTTTGCTAATTATTCTTTTCACAGTGGTCAAAAGACGCAAGTAAAGGTTTGGGTTGTTCTGAAATTAACTTTTGGCTGCTAATTTTTGCTTTTTTAATGCACCATTACTCAGAGTCCAAACACCATGATTCTGGCATTATACATTACCAAAATAAAATAGTTGTTAAAATGGGGCTATGGACAAGTGCCCTGGAAACATGGAGGAAAAGGACGCCAAGCCTGGAAAGGCTAAACTGGACGCCTGCCCTCTTAATAAGACCAAAGATTGCTTAAGGCCCTTTTTGTATTCTGTCCCCTTTCCAGCCCTCTCCAACCAAGGGTAAAATAAACACAAAGCAAAAATACCTAGAGGGGGAAAGAACCCTGGTGATTACCCTCTGCATCATATATTTGGATAAGCAGCCACATGCCAAGTAACATGGTTATAATACTCCCAGAATAAAAGTACTGAAACATTGCCTGGAATCAAGACTCAATAGACAGAAATCAGGGACCTTGATCAGAAAAAAGTACATTTATAGGTAATAACATTTAAGAAGAGAACATCCCCCTACCTGAGCTGCAGGGCCAGGGCTGGAGGCATCACCTTTGCTCCTATCCTGCCGATGAGGGTCGGGAACACCCCTACCAGCTCCACTACAGTGATGTGTCGAAGATCCAGGCCACATTGTGCTTGCTGGAAAAAAAAATCCAAGACAGGAGGTGTAAGTGTAGCTAAAGAAAATCCACGTCAAACTATAGACTGACAGAAGCAGCGCTGTTCTGTTTGGGGAAGTTTCTCTGCCCATTCCATACTGTCCTGAAGATAGTTGAGAAACTGGGGTTAAACTAATGGCTATAAAACCCAAATACCTTCCTAGAGGAATCATTCAGAAATGACTTGGCAATGAGATTTTGAAAACCTAAGCCAAATGGTAATGTATGTATTTCCAGATGGGGTGAGACTTTGCATGAGCCAAATTTCCTAACAAGCATCAAAGACCACTCCAGAGGATTTTCATTTGTATTTGCAAGGACAAAAGATTACTTCTAGTGTCCCCTTATCTGCCCATTCTTCCACCCCTCGCAGTCACCAGCCCAAAGAGCCCCCTCCCCCCTGGCAACTAACATGGTGAAAAAACTAGGAGAAGACATTCCAACCCTCATCTGATGCCATGCTTTCTTTCTTTTTTTTTTAACAAATGGTGACCTGGGTTTGGTGGTTGCCACCCAATTCCCAGGTGGCACTAGTGGTAAAGAACCCACCTGCCAATGCACGTAGACCTAAGAGACAGAGATGCAGGTTTGATCCCTGGGTTGGGGAGATACCCTAGAGGAAGGCATGGCTACCCGCTACAGTATTCTTGCCTGGGAAATTGCATGGACAGAGGAGCCTGGTGAGCTATAGTCCATGGGGTTGCAAAGAGTCACACACAACTGAAGTGACCTAACACATATGCACGCCTGCATCCAGTGGACACCACTTGATGACCTGGATCTGGTGGCTGGAAGGGATTGCAATGTTGGGTCACACGTGACTGTAATAGTTTTTGTTGGGATACCACCTCCAGGTCATTGTAGAGACAGCAAACTGAAATATACCCCCAGTTTCTGTGAAAGAGGTCTCATTTTTTCTCCTGGATCTTCAGCCTTAAGGACAGGTTTCAGGCTTGGCACACATCTTGAGACCTACAGAGAGGCTCTCAGGGAATACAGGCCAGGGACACCGTTTTTGTGCTCTCCCTCTGGACAGTGCCCCTGCTATGCCCAGGCAGGGGAGGTGATACATAGCCTCACCCACTACAGACCGAGGCTCCTGTCCCTTCCAGACCAGAAAGCCTATCTGGGAAAATTGAGAGTTGCCTGAAGTGGGCCCTCCCAATGCTACCCAGGCATAGCCCGGGTCATTGCCCTACCCGCTGTGGAGTGTGGCCCCCAGCTGACAGGAAGAGTTGGTGAGAATACCTAGAAGCTGTACAACCCACCAACTTTTAACTGAGAGGCAGGTGAGCAGAGCTGATGGCAGCCAGAGCAAAGAAAGTGGCCCTGTCCAGCCAGGGAGCTCGATGCATGAGTCAGCTTGAGTCAAGGTCACAAACTAAGAACATCCGTGGCATTGAAGGTGCTTTTCCCACTGTGCCCAGGAATGGAAAACCATTCACAACCTCACTTATAACTGAATACTACCTTCAGACCACCTGACCAAGGAACTGAAGCCTAACACACAGGAAGCTGGATCACCCATCCAACAGCCCTGATTATGGTACATTTGAACAGAGCACAGAATGTAGCTTTCTCTGTCTGCAGAGCAAAACTGGTATCCTCACCTAGGCAAAATATTCAGTGCACACTCTTGTTTGACTTGGGTCCCCAGATCATGAGCCATGCCAACTCTGGGTCCCTTCCTGCTGCTTTGCCAGAGGAGGGAAGCTAATTCATAGTCACACCTACAGCTGGGCATATGACCCAGTCTAAAGCATCTAGTAAGCCTGAGGAGAATCTAGAATTCATGAAGCACATCTTACAGCTGCATTTGGGCAGGGAACCAAGATGGCAGACCTACCCAGCTGTTCTCAGTCAATGGCACACCCCCGCCACCAAGCTCAGAGCTTGAACAGATGCTTCAGCCAAACAGACCCTAGTAGCAAGCCCCACCTTCCCAAGGCCGTTACCAGCAGATATGTCCAGAAACCTAACAGAGCTGACTGGTGAAGAATTGTCTCTGCCAAAGTAAACCTGAACTGTCTGGAAAAGGAGATCACTTACTCAAATGAACAGATACCGATAAAAAGAATCAAGGATGATGAAAAAGCAAGTATGTCTGATACCACCAAATGTAATTAATAAAGGGCCAATAACTGACCCTAAGAAATTAGATAGCTATGAACTTTCAAAGAATTCAGAATAATTCTCTTAAAGAGGTCTTGTGAGCTATAAGAACAGACAACTAAATGGAATTAGGAAAATGAACAGGAGTCCGACAAAGAAATATAAACCATGAAAAAAAATCATACAGCTGAATAATAAAATAACTGACGAATTCAATAGAGAGCCTCAAAAGCAGACTCAACTATGCAGAAGAATAAGGAACCTGGGAAATAGATCATTTGAAATTATCCAGTCAGAGGAACAAAAAGGAAAAATAATGAAAAAGATTGAAGAGAGCCTAAGGGACTTATAGGACACAATGAAAAATATTTGCATTCTGGGAATTCTAGAAGGCGGAAAGGGAAAAAAAGTGTATTTCAGTAAATAATGGCTGAAAAATTCCCAGTCCTTGGGAGAGAACTAGACATCTAGATCCAAAAAGTCCAAAGGATGCCAAATAGATTGAACCCAAATAGGTTACACCAGGACATATTATAATTAAATTGTCAAAAGACAAAAACAAAGAATTTTTAAAGCAACAATAGAGAGAAGTTACATACAAGGGAACCTCCATAAGACTACCAGTGGTTTAATAATGGAAATTTTTCAGACCAGAGGAGAATGGTATGACATAGTCAAAATACTGGGAGGAAAAACTGTCAACCCTAGAAATTCCATATCCAGTAAAGCTCTCCTACAGAAATGAAAGAGACAAATACTTTTCTGAAAAAACAGAAGCTGAGAGAGTTCATCACCATTAGACCTGCTTTACAAGACTTCGAGTGGAAATACAGTCAGCCCTCCATATCCACAACTTACAGATCCACAAATTCAACCAACCATGGACCACATATTATGTGTAGAACCAGAAGATCAATGTATATGGAACCCATAGGTACAGAGCACTGACAATGGGATGTAAGCATCCACAGATTTTGGGGTCCACAGTGAGCCTTGCAACCTATCCCCTGCAAGTACTGAGGAATAACTATAAAAGGATAATTAACATCATAAGAACATAAGAAGGCAGTGTAAAACTCCTCACAAAGGGAGAAATTTAGTCAAAGTTGGGTTCTGTAATATGATAATAGTGGTATGTAATTCACTTACAGCTCTAACTTAAAAGTTAAAAAAAATAACCATGGTAGACAGAGACAAGATGGCAGAGTAGAAGGATGTGAGCTCACCTCTTTTGATGAAACCACCAAAATAACTAACTTCTGAACAACCAACAAAAAAAAAATTCTAGAACCTATCAAAAAAGATACCCTACATCCAAAGACAAAGAAGGAGCTATAAGATGGTAGGAGGCGGGGCGGGGGGGGGCACACGCAGAAGTGATTGAATCAACTACTCCTGGCCATCAGGTGGCCAAAGTGATTAAATCAACTCCTGGCCATCAGGTGGGCAGGCCACAAACTGGAAAATAACTACACCACAGAAGTTGTACATAGGATTGGAAGTTCTGAGCCCCACATCAGGCTCCCCAGCTAGGGGGTCTGGCAACAGGAAGAGGAGCCTCCAAATCCTCTAGCTTTGAAGGCAGTGGGGTTTAATTACAGGAATTCCATAGGACTGGGGAAAACAAACTCCACTTTGGAGGGCACACATGAAGTCTTTGGCACACCAGGAACCAGAGAAAAGAAATCGGTGACCTCATAAGAGACTGGGCCAGACCCACCTGCTTGTATTGGAGGGTCACCTGCAGAGGTTAGGGGAGGCAGCTGTGGCTCACTGTTGGGACAGACAATCACACCATAGTTCTGGGGAATACACATTGGCATGAGCCCTGCTGGAGGCCACTGTTTTCTCATCAAGACCTGGACCCACCCAACAGACTGTAGGCTCCAGTGCTGAGATGCCTCAAGCTAAACAACCAACAGGACAGGAAAACAGCCCCACTCATGAGACAATTTTAAGTCATTCTGAGCACACAGCTGCCTGCTAAACACACCCCTGGACATGACCCTGCCCAGGAGGTGGACATGACCCTGCCTGGGAGATGGACAAGACCCAGCTCCACCTACCAGTGGGCAGGAGCTAATCCCTCCCACCAGGAAGCCTGCACAAGCCTCTTAGACTGCCTCATTCATAAGCGGACAGACAGAAGCAGGAAGAACTACAGATTGTAGCCTGCAGAGTGGAAACTAAAATCAGAAAATTAGACAAAATGAGACAGCAGAGGTATATGTCCCAGATGAAGGAAAAAGATAAAACTCCAGAAGAACAAATAAGTGAAATGGAGACAGGCAATCTGACTGGAAAACAATTCAGAGCAATGACGGTAAAGATAATTCAAGATCTCAGAAAAAGAATGGATGCACAGATAGGGAGCACCTCAATATATAAGGCAAATACTAATAGACATAAAAGGAGAAATTGACAGTAACACAATAATAGTGGGGGACTGTCACACCCCACTTTCATCAATGGATGGATTATCCAGACAGAAAATCAATAAGGAAACCCAGGCCTTAAATGACACATTAGACCAGAAGGAATTGATATTCATGTAGCATTTCATCCAAAAGCAGCAGAAAACACAATCTTCTCAAGTGCACCTTCTTCGACATAGATCATAGCAATGTTTTCTTAGATCAGTCTCCCAAGGCAAAAGAAATAAAAGCAAAAATAAACAAACAGAACCTAATCCAATTTATAAGCTTTTGTGCAGCAAAGGAAAACACCAGCAAAATGAAAAGACAACCTACAGAATGGGAGAAAATATTTGCAAACAAGGCCAACTGACAAGGGATTAATATTCAAAATAACAAACAGCTCATACAACTCAATATAGAAAAAACAAACAGCACAATCAAAAAATGGGCAGAAGACCTAAACAGACATTTCTCCAAAGACATTTGGATGGTCAATAAACACATGAAAAGATGCTCAACATTGCTCATTACTATAAAAATGCAGATCAAAACTACAGCGAGGTATCACCTCACACTGATCAGAATGGCCACCATCAAAAAAATCTACAAACAATAAATGCTAGAGAAGATGTGGAGAAAAGGGAACCCTCTTGTACTGTTGGTGGGAATGTAAACTGATACAGCCACTATGGAGTACTGTATGGAAGCTCTTAAAAAAATTCTAGGAATAAAAAGTCTACAAATAATAAATGCTAGAGAGAGTGTGGAGAAAATGGAACCTTCCTACACTGTTGGTGGGAATTTAAATTGGTACAGGGATTATGGAGAAAAGTGTGGAGGTTTCTTAAAAAACTAAAACTAGTGATACTCTTGGGCATACATCCAAAGAAAAACATGGTTTAAAAGGATACACACACCGCAATGTTCACTGCAGCACTGTCTACAATATCCAAGACATGGAAGTAGCCTAAATGTCCATTGATGAATGGATAAAGAAGATGTGGTACATATGTACAACAGAATATTATTCAGGCATAAAAAGAATGAAATAATGCCATTTGCAGAAACATGGATGGACCTGGAGTTCAACATAGTAAGTCAGAAAGAGAAAGACAAATACATGACATCACTCATATGCAGAATCTTAAAAAATGACACAAATGAACTTAATATACAAAGCAGAAGCAGACTCAGAGAATGAACTTATGGTTATCAGGGTGAAGGGTGGGGAGAGGAGAGAGCGGGGGTTTGACAGGTACACACTGCTATATTTAAAATATATAATCAACAAGAACCTATTGTATAGCCCAGGGAACTCTGCTCAATTTTTTTGTAACAACCTAAGTGGAAAAAGAATTTGAAAAAGAGTAGATACATGTATATGTATATATATAACTGAATTACTTTGTTGTACATCTGAAACTAACACTGTTAATCAACTATAATCCAATAAAAAACAATTTTTTAAAGATACAGAAACTTAGTTTAAAAAATACCTAACATGGTAAAAATACCTAACATTACAATAATCTGAGGTATACAATATTAAAGTTATAAAGTATATAATATTAAAAACTATGTCAATTGTAACATCAATAACCTAAAATGGGAAGAGAGTATAATTTAAAGTATAAAGCTTAGGACTTGATTGAAATTAAGTTGGTATTAGTTTAAAACAGTGTGTTATAATTTTAAGGTTTTTTTTGGTTTTTTTTTTTTAATGTAAGCCTCATGGTAACAGCTTCCCAGGTGGTGCTAGTGGTGAAGAACCTGCCTGCCAATGCAGGAGACGTAAGAGATGTGGGTTCAATCCCTGGGTTGGAAAGATCCCCTAAAGGAGGACATGGAACCCACTCCAGTATTTTTGTCTGGAGAATCACATGGACAGAGGAGCCTGATGGGCTATAGTCTATAGGGTCACAAAGAATCAGACATGACCGAAGTGACTTAAAACGCATGCTCATATGGTAACAAGAAGGGAAAAACCTGAATTACAAAAAAGTATGATAAAGTCAAAGCATACTAATACCACACAACATCAAAACACAATTGAAGAAAAGAAGAAACAGCTGATCTATAAAACAACCAGAAAACAATTAACAAAATGGCAGTATCCTATTTATCAATAATAACTTTAAATGTAAATAGAGCCAGTTCTCCAAATGAGAATGGATTTTTATAAAAGATTCAATGATATGCTCATTGCAAGAATCATTTTGGCCTTCAAGACATACAAAGGCAATGTGAAGGGATGGAAAAATATTTTAAGCAAACAACCCAAAAAAGTCAGGAGTAGTTATATCAGACAAAATAGGCTTTAATTTTAAAAATGGTAAAAGGAAACAAAGAAGGTCATTATATAATGATGATAGGATCAATACATCAAAAAGTTATAATGGTCATATTTATGTGCCCAACGTTGGAAAACTGAACTTCATAAAGCAAATACTGATAGACCTAAAAGAAGAAATAAACAGGACTTTAATACCCCACTCTCAACAATGGATAGGTCATCTAGACAGAATCAATAAAGAAACAGCAAATTTGAACAACTCTATAGACCAAAAGGGGCTTCCCAGCTGGCACTAGTGGTAACGAACTCATCTGCCAATGCAGGAGACATAACAGACATGGGTTTGATGCCTGGTCAGGAAGATCCCCTGGAAGAGGGCATGGCAACCCACTTCAGTATTCTTGGCTGGAGAATCCCATGGACAGAGGATCCTGGCAGGCTATAGTCCATAGGTTCAAAAGGAGTCAGACATGACTGAAGCGAGTTAGCATGCACAGACCAAATATACTAAACAGACATACACAGAATAGTCTATCCAACATCAGCAGAATACACATTCTTCTCAAGTGCACATGAAACATTTTCTAGAACAGACCAGGTATGTTGCTGCTGCTGCTGCTAAGTCACTGCAGTCGTGTCTGACTCTGTGTGACCCCATAGACAGCAGCCCACCAGGCTCCTCTGTCCACAGGATTCTCCAGGCAAAAATACTGGAGTGGGTTGCCATTTCCTTCTCCAGACCATATGTTTGGCCACTAAATAAACAAGTCTTAGAAAATTTAAGAAGACTGAAATTATACCAAGTATCTTCTCTGACCACAATGGTACAAAATAAGAAGTCAATAACAAGAGGAAACTGAAAATTCATGAATACATGGAAATTAAACAACACTCTCCTGAATAACATATGGATCAGGAAGAAATTAAAGGGGAAATAAAGTATCTTGACACAAAAATGGAGACAACATACGAAAACTTAAGTGCACAACAATAAAAATCAACATTAAAAAGCAAGAAATTTCCCAAATTAACAACCTAATTATGCCTTAAGGAGCTAGAAAAAGAAACTGAGCCCATAATTAGCAGAGGGAAGGAAATAAAGATTAGAGCATAAATAAATGAAACTGAGAACAGAAAAACAGTAGAAAAAATTAACCTAAGAGCTGGTTCTTTGAAAGATAAACAAAATTGACACTCCTTTAGTTAAACTAAAGGAAAAAACTAAATCAACAAAATTGTAAATGTCAAAGGAGACATTACAACTGATACAATAGAAATACAAAGTTCATAAGAGGCTATTATGAATAGCTCTATGCCAATAATTCAACAACCTAGAAGTGGAAAAATTATTAGAAACATAAAAACAATCAAGAGTGAATCATGAAGGAATGGAAAGTCTGAATAGATTAATTACTAGTAAAGAGACTAAATCAATAAAATAATAAAAAAAAAACTAAAAAAATCTCCCAATGAAGTAAAGCCCAGGACCAGATAGCCTCACTAATGAATGTTACCAAACATTTAAAGAATGTTTGTAAAGAATTGATGGGGGCCAAGAACTAAACAGATATTTCTCCAAAGAAGACATACAGATGGCTAACAAACACATGAAAAGATGCTCAATATCACTCATTATCAGAGAAATGTAAATCAAAACCTCAATGAGGTACCATTACACGCCAGTCAGGATGGCTGCTATCCAAAAGTCTACAAGCAATAAATGCTGGAGAGGGTGTGGAGAAAAGGGAACCCTCTTACACTGTTGGTGGGAATGCAAACTAGTACAGCCACTATGGAGAACAGTGTGGAGATTTCTTAAAAAACTGGAAATAGAACTGCCATATGACCCAGCAATCCCACTTCTGGGCATACACACCAAGGAAACCAGATCTGAAAGAGACACGTGTACCCCGATATTCATCACAGCACTGTTTATAATAGCCAGGACATGGAAGCAACCTAGATGCCCATCAACAGACGAATGGATAAGGAAGCTGTGGTACATATACACCATGGAATATTACTCAGCCATTAAAAAGAATTCATTTGAATTAGTTCTAATGAGATGGATGAAACTGGAGCCCATTATACAGAGTGAAGTAAGCCAGAAAGATAAAGAACATTACAGCATACTAACACATATATATGGAATTTAGAAAGATGGTAATGATAACCCTATATGCAAAACAGGAAAAGAGATACAGATGTACAGAACAGACTTTTGGACTCCGTGGGAGAAGGCGAGGGTGGGATGTCTTGAGAGAACAGCATCGAAACATGTATATTATCTATGGTGAAACAGATCACCAGCCCAGGTTGGATGCATGAGACAAGTGCTTAGGCCTGGTGCACTGGGAAGACCCAGAGGGATCAGGTAGAGAGGGAGGTGGGAGGGGGGATCAGGATGGGGAATACATGTAACTCCATGGCTGATTCATGTCAATGTATGACAAAACCCACTACAATATTGTAAAGTAATTAGCCTCCAACTAATAAAAATAAATGAAAAAAAAAATTGACAGTAACCTTGAAACCCTTCCAAAAAAAGTAGAAAAGGAAGAAACATTTCCAAACTCATTTTATGAGGTCAGCATTACCCTGATAGCAAAGCCAGAAAAAGACACTATCAGAAAAATACAGATCAATATCCCTGATTAATATGGATGCAAAATTTCTCAAAATACTAGCAAACTGAATTCAGCAGCACATTACACAGATAACTCAGCATGACCAAGTGGAATTTCATCTAGAATGCAGGATGGCTCAACAGACACAAAATCAATGTGATATATGAGATTAATAGAATGAAAAAATCACCCCAATAGATGGAGAAAAAGCATTTGACAAAATTCAAGTTATGTTCATGATTTTTTTAAAAAGTTTTTGGTATAGAAAGAAAGTACCTAAACATAAGAAAGGTCACATATGACTAGCCTACAGCTAACATCATACTCAACAATAGAAAGTTGAAAGAATCTAATAGCATAATAGCAATTTTACATAGGTAATGGGGGGAGAACAATCCTGCAGTTTGTACAGAACTACAAAAGACTCCTAAATAGCCAAGCAATCCTCAGAGGATAGAACAACGCAGGAGGCATCACATTTTCTGATTTTAAGCTATATTATAAAGCTATGGTAATTCAAACAGTATAGTAGTGGCATAAAAACAGATTCCCCCCCCCCAAAAAAAACCAAATGGGACAGAATTGGGAGCCCAGAAATAAACTCAAGGATATATAGTCAACTTGTTTTTGACAAAAGAGTCAAGAAAACTCAATAGGGAAAAGTCAGTCTTTTTAACAACTAGTGCTGAAGAAACTGGATATTCACACGTTAAAAAATGAAACTAACACCTTAGGTTATACTACTTACAAAAATGAACTTGAAATGGATTAGAGACTTAAATAGAAGATATGAAACTATGAAATTCCTAGATGAAAAAACAGGAAAAAGAGCTCCTTGATATAGCTCTTGGCAATGATTTTTGGATATGACACCTTAAGCACCAGCAACAAAATGAAAAAGCAAACAACAACAACAACAAAAAACAAGTGGGATTACATGAAACTAAGAAGCTTCTGCACAGTAAGAGAAACTATCAACAAGTATAAAGACAACCTACAAAATGGGGACAAAAAACACTTGCGAGCCATTTATCTGATGAGGGATTAATATCCAGAATCTCTAAAGAACTCATTTAACTCAACAGCAAATAAATAATTCAATTTTAAAATGGTCAAAAGGCCTGAATAGACATTTCTCCAAAGAAAATATATGAAAGGCCAACAGATACATGAAAAGATGCTCAATATCACTAGTCATTAAAAAGCAAATCAAAACCATGAGACAACACCAAACGCCTATTAGAAGGGCCATCATTAAAGAGACACATAACAGCACAGCGGGTCTACATAGATGCAAGTATGCTGTGCTGTGGCCATGCAGTGCTCTGAGTCACTTGCAAATAGTGTCTTTGGGCCACAATGTTGCACTCGTCTCCTCCTCACCCCAGCTAAGCACTCCAACCCCAGTAACCCTCTAGTCATCTTGAATCTGGATATTGGAGGGGAACGAGATGGTCTAATTGCCTTGAAATTGCTTGCAGATATTATGCTCGAAACTGCAGAAATTTTTCATGCACTGTGTACCGGAAAATTGTGTACAGAACACTAACCCAGGTGGTGGTGGTGGTAAAGAACTCCTGCCAGTGCAGGAGACATAAGAGATGTGACTTCAATCCCTGGGTGAGGAGGATTCCCCTGGAGAAGGAAATGGCAACCCACTCCAGTACTCCTGCCTAGAAAATCCCATGGACAAAGGAGCCTGGTGGGCTGCAGTCCATGGGATGGCAAAGAGTTGGACATGACTGAAGTGACTTAGCAGTCAGGTACAGGAGAAACAGGCATTGGACTCACTAATGGGAAACCTCTCTATTTGAAGAAAAAAAAAAAGTCGCTCAGTCGTGTATGACTCTTTGTGACCCCATGGACTGTAGCCCACCAGGCTGATAAGAAATCCTGAGGAGGAAAAAGGGGTCTGGAGTTCTCAAGGAGGAGAAAAGGACAAAGAGTTTTTTCTTTAAGCCCAGAGCAGATGATTATACAACAAAACAACTCATCTTGCTCAAGGATATGTTTTCCCTTCAACTCTGTACCAATGATTATACAACAATATATCCTGCTTGAGGACATGTTTCTCCCTTTTGAGAACCTTCTGACTAATCCTGTCATTTTAAAATGTATATTATGGGAGTAGCTCTGGTAAAATCTTTCTGTTGTTAGTTCTAATCCTGTTATCTTAAAATGTATATTGTGGGAGTGGGTCTGGTAAGACCTTTACAACCTTGAGACATTCTTTTGATTTACTGCAATAACCAATTAAAAAAGTATATAACCCCCTTGCTAAGACTAGCAAGGGGGGCACTCTCTGTTCCCCTCTGATGTCTATGTCAGAAGCTTTCTCTGTCTCTTTTCATACTTTAATAAAACTCTGCTACACAAAAGCTCTTGAGTTTTCAAGCCTGGTCCCTGGTCCCAAAGCTAAACCTTCTTCTTTGGAGATCAGGAATCTGACTCCTTTCACCTTAAGCTATCACTATGCATTGAATTACTTAAGCAAATAAATAAGAAGGGGAATAAAAATTTAAGGGTTTTATCTATTATGTATGATTCTTAATGTGTCCGCTTTGATGCTTCAGTTCCCCATTGTTTCAGTTCAGTTCAGTCAGAGAGTCATGTCCGACTCTTGGCGACCCCACGGACTGCAGCATGCCAGGCCTCTCTGTCCATCACCAACTCCCAGAGCTTAGTCAAACTCATGTTCATTGAGTCTGTGATGCCATCCAACCATCTCATCCTCTGTCGTCCCCTTCTCCTCCCACCTTCCGTCTTTCCCAGCATCAGGGTCTTTTCCAGCAAGTCAGTTCTTCACATCAGGTGGCCAAAGTATTGGAGTTTCAGCTTCAGCATCAGTCCTTCTAATGAATATTCAGGACTGATTTCCTTTAGGATGGACTGGTTTGATCTCCTTGCAGTCCAAGGGACTCTCAAGAGTCTTCTCCAATACCACAGTTCAGAAGCATCAATTCTTCAGTGCTCAGCTTTCTTTATAGTTGAACTCTCACATCTATACATGACTACTGATAGTCTACAAATACTGATAGGGATTCACTCTTAATAAACCAGTGCTACAAAAGGGGGAAAGAAAAAGACACATAACAAATGCTGTTGAGGACATACAGAAAAGGAAAAGTTTATGTACTGATAATCACGATGGTGTGATCACTCACCTAGAGCCAGACATCCTGGAATATGAAGTCAAGTGGGCCTTAGGAACGATCACTAAAAACCAAAGCTAGTGGAAGTGATAGAATTCCAGCTGAGCTATCAAATCCTAAAAGATGATGCTGTGAAAGTGCTGCACTCAATATACCAGAAAATAAGGAAAACTCAGCAGTGGCCACAGGACTAAAAATTGTCAGTTTTCATCCCAATTCCAAAGAAAGGCAATGCCCAAGAAAATTCTCAAACTACTGCACAATTGCACTCATCTCACACACTAGCAAAGTAATGCTCAAAATTCTCCAAGCCAGGCTTCAACAGTATGTGTACTTCCAAATGTTCAAGCTGGATTTAGAAAAGGCAGAGGAACCAGAGATCAAATTACCAACATCTGTTTGATCACCGAAAAAGCAAGAAGAGTTCCAGAAAAATATCTACTTTTGTTTTATTGACTAGGCCAAAGCCTTTGACTGTGTGGATCACAATAAACTGTGGAAAATTCTTCAAGAGATGGGAATACCAGACCACCTGACCTGCCTCCTGAGAAGCCTGTATACAGGTCAGGAAGCAACAGTTAGAACTGGACATGAACAACAGACAGGTTCCAAATCGGGAAAGGAGCACATCAAGGCTGTATATTGTCACCCTGCTTATTTAATTTATATGCAGAGTACATCATGAGAAATGCTGGATTGGAAGAAGCACAAGCTGGAATCAAGATTGTGGGGAGAAATATCAATAACCTTAGATATGCAGATGACACCACCCTTATGGCAGAAAGTGAAGAACTAAAGAGCCTCTTGATGAAAGTGAAAGAGGAGAGTGAAAAAGTTGGCTTAAAACGCAACGTTCAGAAAACTAAGATCATGGCATCTGGTCCCATCACTTCATGGCAAATAGATGGGGAAACAATGGAAACAGCGGCAGACTTTATTTTGGGGGGCTCCAAAATCACCGAAAATAGTGACTGCAGCCATGAAATTAAAAGCCACTTGCTCCTTGGAAGAAAAGTTATGACCAACCTAGACAGCATATTAAAAAGCAGAGACATTACTTTGTCAACCAAGGTCCATGTAGTCAAAGCTTTGATTTTTCCAGTAGTCATGTATGGATGTGAGAGATGGACTATAAAGAAAGCTGAGCGCTGAAGAATGGATGCTTTTGAACTGTGGTGTTGGAGAAGATTCTTGAGAGTTCTTTGGACAGCAAGGAGATCCAACCAGTCCTTCCTAAAGGAAATCAGTCCTGAATATTCATTGGAAGGATTGATGCTGAAGCTGAAACTCCAATACTTTGGCCACCTGATGCGAAGAACTGACTCATTGGAAAAGACCCTGATGCTGGGAAAGATGGAAGGTGGGAGGAGAAGGGGACGACAGAGGATGAGATGGTTGGATGGCATCACCAACTCACTGGACATGAATTTGACTAAGCTTTGGGAGTTGGTGATGGACAGGGAAGCCTGGCATGCTGCAGTCCATGGGGTCACAAAGAGTCAGACATGACTGAGTGACTGAACTGAACTGATGTACTGTTGGTGGGAATGTAAATGGGTGCAGCCACTAGGGCAAACAGAAAGGCAGTTCCTCAAAAAAATTAAAAATAGAACTACCACATGATCCAGAAATTCTACTTCTGCATATTTATCCAAAGAAAAACACTTAACTTGAAAAGATATAAGCACCCCCATGTTCTCTGCAGCATTATTTTCAATAGTCAAGCTATGGAAACAACCTCAATGTCCCTAGATGGATGAATGGATGAAGAAAATGTAATATATAAAATGCTATATTTGTTCTTGTTTAGTCACTAAGGCTTAGACACTAAGTTGTCTGATTCTTGTGACTCCCATGGACTATAGCTCGCCAGACTCCTCTATCCATAGGATTCTCCAGGCAAGAATACTGGAGTGGGTTGCCATTTCCTTCTCTGGGGGATCTTCCTGACCCAGGGATCGAGCCAGATCTCCTGCATTGACAGGCAGATTCTTTACCACTGAGCCACCAGAGAAGCCCCAATGAATGTTCACTGAAATGCAAAACAAATGAGACGAGGGGAAATACCAGGCTAAAAAGGTGCATTTTATTTTTGATTGATCATTTGGAAAGGCTGCTCCTCTCTGATTTGATTTAGTTGGAAACTCACAAATAAAAAAGTTCTGTAGGTCCTTAACAGGTGGCATTCTCACTGAGAAAG
This sequence comes from Cervus elaphus, assembly GCF_910594005.1. Lineage (NCBI taxonomy): Eukaryota > Metazoa > Chordata > Mammalia > Artiodactyla > Cervidae > Cervus > Cervus elaphus. The sequence goes on along the minus strand of NC_057848.1, from coordinate 137,157,308 downwards.
TACAACTTGGCAGCTGGAATGAGGCTGCCCCTTTTATGTGAGAAGTTCACTACCCAGACTGAGGAAGTGTATCTCCGCTGCCACAAAAAGGAATGAACTCTTGCCATTTGCAATGTGGATATACCTTGAGGGCATTATGTTAAGTAAGTCAAAGAGAAAAAGATAAATATCATATGATCTCTCTTACATGTGGAATCTTAAAAACCCAAAGAACTAAAACAAACTGAGTTCATGAATATAGAGAACAGACTGTTTTCCGAAAGTGGGGGCTGGGGGTTGGGCAAAATGGGTGAAAGGGGGTCAAAAGGTACAAATTTCTAGTAATAAAATGAAAAAATTACGGGGATGTAATATACAGCTTGGTGACTCTAGTTAATAAAACTATATTGTATATTTGAGAGTAGCTAGGGGAGTGGATCTGAAAGGTCTTATCATAAGAAAACCATTTCTAGTAACTATGTGTGGTGATGGGTGTTAAATGGACTACTGTTATGATCATTTTGCAGTATATACAAATATTGGGTCATCATGTTGTCCACCTGAAACTAGTATGTTAGATGTCCATCATACCTCATTTTTTTTTTAAAAAAAGAAAATGCTCCAGTCCTCTGAGCTGGTCCTTGGCAAGAACCATGACCTGCTCAACCACATGCCAGGAAGTCTCATCAGTAGCAGCAGTAGCAATAAGGAAACCAAAAAGTAATTTAAGATGAATGATGACTAAATGGGAGAAAGAAAGTTTAAAATCCTTAGGTATGAGAACACCAAGTTTTTATTACAGTTTCACTGAAATATCTCTGTATGGGATGATAGAAGTGGTAGAAGAGTGTAAAAAAAAAAAGGTAGAAATTACATTTTTCTTATTCTAACAATCACATAAGCCAATCAAACCTTTCTTTGAAGGCTCTGCTTAAAATGCCAATGTAAATATGTTGGAAGGGGGAGGTCACATATCAATACCTTGATATCAAGGATCTTAACCAATTAGTTGATTAGTAACTTAGCAAGTACCTGAAGGACTGGGCTAGACTAGGGAAGGGGTCAGCAAACATTTTGTGTACAGGGCCAGAGAGTAAAGATTGTAGGTTCCATGGGGCTGGCTGGTCTCTGTTCTAATGGTGCCATTAGATGCTATTCCATGGTGCCACTGCAATGCTAAAGCAGCCAGAAAGAATGCGCAAATGAGCAAAATGCACAAATGAGCAAGCCCTGGCTGCTCTTCAATACAATTTTACTTACAAATGCCATAGTTTGCCCAACAGAGAAAAAAGCAAGTTGTTTGTCTTTTTTATTTTTCCATGGAAATAAGAGGAGGTCGGGAAATGTATAGTTATGGGATAGAGCCTGCAAGGCCAGTTCCCCACCCGATGAAGTGTTGTCGCCTCGTGCTACCCCAAGAGCAAGCCCCTCGCTGGGACAAGGGGACATAAGGTGGAGGTCAGGTGGCAGGGATTGGAGGTAAAGACGAGATAAATGAGGTTCCTATCAAGGGAGCCCCAAACTTTTTATATGGCTCTTCAGAGTTCATGGGAAGTCTAATTACACGTGGAGAATAAACAGTTTTATTATTCAATGTCTTAAAGCTGAAAAGTTAAATTGTAGCCTTTGATTAAACCAAGATTGTTCCGAACATCTAGTTCTGTTTACTGTGGTGTGTGTGTGTGCACAAGCATGCACTCAGTTGTGTCTGACTCTGTGAACCCATGAACTACAGCCCGCCAGACTCTTCTGTCCATGGGATTCTCCAGGCAAGGATACTGGAATGGGTTGCCATTTCCCTTTCCAGGGGATCTTCCCAACTCAGGGATTGAACCCACATCTCTTGCGTCTCCTGCATTGGCAGGCAGATTCTTTACCACTAGCACCACCTGGGTGAAACATTCCTCCCAAAATATGCAACACCATGTCTATGACCCAGCACAGCATCCCACCTCTTCAATCAGATTGGCCACTCTTATTGACAACATGCTTCAGGACAAAAATCAAGCAAGTTCTAATCCAATCCTTTCAGTTTCTGGCTTTTTTTCCCCTCCCAAAAGACACTGGTTGCCTCATTTTGTAGCTACAAAACTTACACAGCTCAGAAGGACACATTTCCTAGAAAAGCCACCCCGCCCCCAACTCTGAAGTTCTTAGGAGTCACCTGGAGGTCTTGCTAACAGGTAGTTTCTGATCCAGTGTGTCTTGGGTGGGGGCTTGAGAATTTGCATTCCTAACAAGCTCCCAGGCTGACACAGCTAGTCCATGGACCACGGTTCAGAGAACTGCTTTTCTGAAAGATGCTCACCCCCTCTGAGGAGCTCTGTGGGAGCTGGGGAAGCTCCCTGAGGTGGCATGTGGGGCCTGAGGGCCCCTGGACTCTTCTCAGTTCTTGAGTCAGCCTTCTGGGTAAACAACAAATAGATGGCCTCCCTCCCAGGCATACCCTGGCCGGGTTCAGCAAAGACAATTTGTTCTTTGGCTGAACCTGAACAGCATGTCAGTTAGGCTTATTAGTGAAGACAGACAAACCTCATTATTTGGAAAACGATTGGGTTAGCTCTGGGGTGTCAATGCTAATCAGGTTACAGCCCAGACCCAGAAATGAATGGTGGGAGTTCTGAAGTGCCAGTTCCTGAAGTTCCCGGGAAATGGATTAAGAACTGAATCTAGCCTTTGCTTTTGAATGAAATGGTCGGGCCCTTCCTGTTCAGAGGTCTCCCTCCTGCCTCGGCCCTGCTGCCAGGACTCACCTGTAGCAACCCCAGCTGCAGCCGGTAGAGGAGGTTTCGGGCTGTGGGGGTGGACACAATGAACAGTCTCCTTTTCTCATAAAACTGATCCAAAAGTGCAGCTGCTGTTCTCACACCGACATTGACATTCATGGCTGTAATCAGAAACAGTCAGGCAGATCAGAAACCCTCTACTGCTTCTGGCTCAATACAGCCTGTGATGAGACACAGAAACATATGTGTAAGAAGTAAACCCTGAGATAAAGACTCAACTAGAAGTCTTCAGTTTATTCGGGAGGTGGTCCCAAAGAGCACTCAGTTGGGGAATGGGGACGCATGTTAGTTTCCTCTGGCTTGTGGTCAACTCATCACCACAAACCTAGGGGCTTCACACATATTCTCTTACAATTCTGGCAGTGCGAAGTTTGGAACGGGTTTCACTGGGGTCAAGTCAAGGCTGTTGGCAGGGCTGTGCCCCCTCCCCTGCCGCCCCCAACCCACATGCCCTGGGGGAGCATCTGTTTCCTTGCCTTTTTCCAGAATCTAGAGGCCGCCTTGCATTCCTTGGCTCCTAGCCTTTCCTCCACCTTCAAAGCCAACAGCGCAGCAGCTTCCAACCTCACTCCTCTCTGAGAGCAGTTCCACCTCCCTCTAATTAAGGATGCTTGGGATTCCATTGAGCCCACCTGGATAATCCACGTGCTTCTCCCCATCTCAAAATCCTTAATTTACAACTTCAAAGTCCCTTTGGCTACGAGAGGTAATACATTCACAGGTTCTGGGGATTACGATGTGGATATGTTTGCAGCGCACTGGAGGTGGGGGGCATTCCTCTCCTACCCCAGGAAATGAGACAGAGAGGAAAGAGGGATGTTCTTTGTATTTTAATGAAATTTAAGAGCCTCAGGCATTTAGCTGTTGCTGTCTGTATCTGTGTCTCAGTCTCTCTCTCTGAGCTAATTCTTAGTGGCTAAGATTAAAGGGAAAGCATAAAGATGAGAAAGTACTAGGAAATGAGAAAAAGTGGAGTACAGAAATAGAAGCCATGTCCAGAATTTTCTGGCTAGTCCAAATGTCACACTATGATCGCTACCCAGCCCAATTTTTGTTCCTCAGTAATAACAGCTGACAGGTATTGAAAGTTTTAGTTTCGTTACTGTTGCTGTTATCCAGGCCAGAATACTGGAGTGGGCTGCTATTCCCTTCTCCAGGGGATCTTTCCAACCCCGGGACCATATGCCAAGTCTTGCTCAATTCCACTGTTCAATAGATGACCTCATTTCATCCTTTCAACAGCTCCAGGAGAAGATAAAGTATTTGCTTCCTCATTTGACGTTAGGAGGAAAGATCCCGAAGGCCCAAGATCTGCGGGACTTTCCAGCTAGTGCTGTAAAGCAGGGGCTCTATCATCTGTACACAGTAGTGTACTGGCTTTGAAGAGAAGAACAAGGGTATAGATGTTTTTTGTTCGGGTTGCACGAGGTTTTAGTGGTGGCAAGCGACTCTTCATTGTGGCATGTGGGATCTAGTTCCCTGATCAGGGATCGAACCCTGGCCCTCTGTATTGGGAGCGCAGAGTCATAGCCATTGGACTGTCAGGGAGGTCCCAAGGGTACAGACTTTGCTAATTCATAATGCCACTGATTTATAATGAACCCTGGGCTCCTACCTCCAGCTTCCTCCTTGAGGACATGTGAGAGAAATCAGAAGATGAGCAGAGGCAAAGGAGGAGAGTGGGCAAGACTGGGCTGCCCAGTTATTGGAGGACTGTTATCACCCAACAGATGAAGATGGCTGGCGCTGAACCTTTCAAAGTATATAGAACAAAAGCCTCCCTGTCCTGGCAATCGGAACCAAAGGGGCTTCAGGGTCTGCTGCTGGCTGGAGAGAGAGCTGCCCTCGTACCTGTGCAGGTGGGTTCAGCGCCAGACCAAGCCAGGTTGGACTGACATACTCGGGCAGAGCTCCCCTGGAGCTCGTAGCCTCCGACGCAGGAGAATTCACACACGGCCCCGTAATTATCGCCGTCACTGGAGCACTTCATGTAGCCGTTCTCCGGGGCATGGAGCTTGCCGCAGCGTCTCACTGTGTGGGACACAAGTCCGGAGGGTGCTCAGTGCTGAGTGCCCCCGCCCCCCACCACAAAGTGGAGTCAGGAACACCAGCTTCTACACTGGGCGGGTGTGTAGCGAGGGGCAGGTGTGGCTACCTGCCAGTGGGTGGGCCTTGGGAGGGTCACTGTTCAAACCAACAAGACCACTGAGATGAACTGATTCAGCTCCCCGTGGTCTAGATGAGGAGGTTGAACCCAGAAGAGGAAGGAGCAAAGATGGCTAGTTATTAGCTGCCCAAACCATGAAGCTCAAACTAAACCTTAAAAACCTTTTTTTTTCCCAAAGGTTCTGGAACACCAAGAACATGATCAGCTGGTGGGCTACCTAAGGGGCTCCTAGCCTCCTTCATAGAAGGACTCAAATAGGCTTTGGCTGGTCACTGAAGCCCAGGAGTGGAAAAGCGATTTATTTTTTAGTTTTTATTTTTATTTTTTTCTCCCAATTATTTGTATTAGTTGGAGGCTAATTACTTTACAATATTGTAGTGGTTTTTGCCATACATTGATGTGAATCAGCCATGAATTTACATGTGTTCCCCATCCTGAACCCCCCTCCCACCTCCCTCCCCATCCCATCCCTCTGAGTCATCCCAGTGCACCAGCCCTGAGCACTTGTCTCATGCATCAAACCTGGACTGGCGATCTGTTTCACACTTGATAATATACATGAAAAGCTATTAAATACTCTTGTTCTGGGACAGTCAGCGATGGGCTCATGTGAGACAAGCTTACTGCTCTCTTGGACTCCTTCAATCATCTGCCAGCACTCAACCTCATCCGGATTTGAATTGTGAAATTTAGGTAGTGAGGTGGCACTCTTCCCCTAGCCTCATGATCAGAGGCAAATCCAGAGTTGGCAAGTCTCCCTCTGACAATGGGCACTCACAGAAGGTTCTAGCTTGAGCCTCTGCTTCCCTCTGTTCTTACAAAGAGAGGAAAAAAAAAAAGCCAAGAAGCAGTCATCTTACCTCTTACTTTAACTCGAAATTTGCAAGTGCCCTTGTTCTCGGCTCTGTCATAGACTGTGTACTGGATCTTGTGGTCTCCTTCTGGAAAATGCGAGCCTGGGGGTGGGCCTTTTAGAATAACACTTAAAGGGGGAAAAAATCAGAAACACCAAAGATGATCGCTGTAGGCCCTAACAACAATCAGGCCATGATGGCCTAAGGATCAAAGAGGACCATCATGAGTGTTTGTTGAGCACCCATTCTGTTCAAGATACAGAGACTCCAAAGGACTGCCATTAGGCCAGTTTTACTAGTTTAATTCTCACAGAAGAGAATTTCCTGAGCTTTACTCTGTTTTGGAAGTGCAGTTTGAGACCAGAAAATGGGAAGTCCCCAGTTTCTGGGAAGATCAGACTGGTTTTTCATGTTGGGATGTAGAACAGAGGATGGAAGACGCTAAGAACCGAGAGCCCAAGTCTTCCTTTGGTCCAAGGGAGACCTGAACTGCTGCCTGATTGGGAGGATGAGGGAATTTTCTTTGAGAGAAATCATTTGAGAGGGTAGTTCCAGCAGTCACTGGCAATTTGAGCCTGCAGGGGGCGCTAGAACTTTCTTTGCTTTTTCTATCTCGGTGACGACCTTTCCTGAACAAAAGGCAAATTCACTGTGATTTTCATGGTGATCATAATAATAACTCAAGTTGTTATTATCTTTATTATTAGTTAGTATTATTATCATTATTATTATTCTTTGTGCTGTGTGTGCTGAGTCACTCAGTCGTGTCTGACTCTTCGCAACCCATGGACTGTAGCCTGCCAGGCTCCTCTCTCTCTGGGGATTCTCCAGGCAAGCATACTGGCGTGGGTTGCCATTCCCTCTTCCAGGGGATCTTCCCAACCCAGGGATCGAACCCAGTTTCCTGTATTGCAGGCAGATTCTTTACCTTCTGAGCTACCAGGGAAGCCCAATATATAAACCTTACACATGTCTGGCATGGTTCTACACATTATACACACACACACACACACACACATACAGTAGTTTATTTAATCCTCCCAACAACTCTATGACATAGGCATTATTATATCCATTTCACAGATGAGGAAACTGAGCCATCAAAAGATCAAGGAAGCCACCCAAGGTCACAGAGCAAGGGTGACTCCCACATCTTTCTTCTCAGTTGTCTGATAAGAATATCAGTAGGTACAATATGGTCAATTGTTTTTCAATAGATAATTTCCCTTCTCTCGACACGTCTGAGGAATGAAAAGAATATTGACTGACAATGTGCATGTGAAATTCTCACTGTCACCATTGAGGAGAACCTTCCACATAGGTGGACAAGGCAGTTGTTTACAAGTATGCAGTGAGGGGTGTTAAGAGAGCGCCAGACATCCCAGCATTACAGACGCATCACACTGGGCCTTAAGTGCTTTAAGGTCCTCATCAGCAAGCACACTTTAAAAGCAGATAAACCTGAGAGGAATCAGACTTCAAACATGAGTGGCCACTCACCTCTTGGAGACTCTCTTTCACGTGTGACATGCAAATAACAGTCATAGGGCATAAATATGGGCGCTCACAGGAAGCACTTTTCTCAGCACCTAACACTAGAACCTTCCCCTACAGAAGGGGACTACAGAACAGAAGCTTGCAAAAGACATGAGGAAAAGAAGAGAAATGCCAGAGAAGCAAGGAGGCCAAGCAAGAGCTGAAAAAGGGGAAAAGACAGCCTTATCTGAACTCCTCATTCTGCTCCACACCTCTGATGGCTCTGGGCTGTAGAATTTAGGAAGCCAATAGCTGTTCTGAACAGACGGTTCGGGTTACTAAGATGCTCTTTCAAAATGTCACATTTCTAACTGTAACACACAGATTACCATGAAAATGCCAAAGTGAATATCCTTGCTAGATAGCTAGAGTCATCTGATGACCTGATATTGTGTGTATATTATACCAGATTTCAATAGCAATCACAGTTGTGAGAATCTAAGAATCTTTTATGGGCTAGGGGCAGAGCCAGGCATCCTGCGGGGTCCCAAAAGATTCAACAATTGGTAACAGCCAATCCCTGACGACATCAAGGGCTTCCCAGGTGGCTCAGGGGTAAAGAACCCGCCTGCCTGCCAATGTAGGAGACCTGGGTTTGATCCCTCCCTGGGTCAGGAAGATCCCCTGGAGAAAGAATTGGCAACCTACTCCAATATTCTCCCTGGAGAATCCCATGGCCAGAGGAGCCTGGCAGGCTAAAGTCCATGGGGTCACAAAGAGTTGGACATGACTGAGCACACACACATGACGCATGACATGGTTATATCAACTGTGACTTATATTTTTAATCCCCATTGCCTAAAGTTTCTCCTTAAGGGGTGACATATGTATCTGACAGCAAATAAATAATTTCTTAATACTCACACTTTATCTTTGAGGAATTACAAGGGGAAACATAACAAATATGATCTAAGCTAGATGGTGGGAAAAATTATCAGGCTGTCAGAACAAAATGTCCTAGGGGTGAAAGACGGAGCCTCTTCCTAGAAGAAAATGTTCTTTTATGGCTAATAATGGCTTAGAAACATATTCTCTTTCCCAGCCTGGGTTGACAGAATTCTAGAAAGCCTTGCCCTGCTGTATGGCTCACCAGGGGTAAGTCAGAGGTGTTCTTTGTCCACAGATGGAAACTCGGTGGGGATGTCTAATAGGACCATGTACTCTAGGCATGGATGTGAACATGCTACTTCATATCTGAAGAAGTGGCCTCCAGGGAACATGAGGGCCTATCCATAGCCACAGGGGCACAGGCGCAGCTGCTAGATTAGAACAACATGTGGCTGAACTTCACTGAAGGGAACCACCCATTTTTTAAAGATTTTGGGGATGTATTTCAAACTCTTTGTGCAGTTGGTCCTGGAGAAGGGGGTTGGGGTGGGGAAGAAGGCAGAAGGACCCCTTCTCTTTTATTTACAAGTGGTTTAAGTGTTTAATGGTCATATATTAAAAAATTAAAAATCAAAAGTTGTGAAAGAAACAGGTGCCAAAACACAAGAGATTTTGGAGTTCTGCTCTAAAACATACTCCCCGAGCACAAGGGGGCGACGCTGAGCTCCACCTGGGAGACATAGGTTCCCAGGGAGGCGGTGGCTTAGGAAGGCCTGGGTAGAGGGTCTAGCAGACAATGGCAGTGAGTCTTTCCCTGAATTAACCACTTGGCTTCCTCTTCCTCCTTCTGTCCCTTTTCCTCCCTTCTCCCCACCACTCCTTCTGACTTCCTTTCTTTCCTTCAACAAATAGTTACTAAGTAGCAACTATGTGCTAGGCATGGTTCTGGGCACTAACGATATGGCTGCAAACATATTGTAGTTGAGACAGGCAATAAACAGATACATAAGTGAAGAATGTAGTATGCCAGACAGTGAAGAAAAATAAAGAAATGAATGAGGTGTGGCGTAAAGAGTGCTGTACTGAGTCCAAAAGCATACACTGACCAGAAGATACACACTTCCTTATTCTTGGTAGTGAACTTCTCACATAAACAGGCAACCTCATTCCAGCTGCGAAGTTGCACTTACTCAGTGAGAATGCCATCTGCTGTGTCTCTTCCCTCGGGCGTCTCCCAGGACACTCGGGCTGTCAGCTTGTTGGGTTCTGCAACGCGTTCCTTCACACTTGGACACTTGATTCTAGGAGGTTCAAGATCTGAAAATATAATCAGAATATGCTCACCATCATCAGGAAATATCAACCTGGGGTTTGACACCCAACCCACCACTGGACATGCCCAAAGCTCTGTGCTGAGTTGTGTCTGACTCTTTGTGACCCCATGGACTATAGCTCACCAGGCTCCTCTGTCCATGAGATTTCCCAGAGGAAGAATACTAAAACGGGTTGCCATTTCCTTCTCCAGGGGATCTTCCTGACCCAGGGATTGGCCCCTTGTCTCTTGTATCTCCTGCATTGGCAGGCAGGTTCTTTACCACTGAACCATCTTTGTGGGTGCCCAAAGCTCGAGGTGCTCCCTATTTTTGAAGGGTTTCTTCACCCCTTCTGTATTTATCTTCTTTCCCTTCATCTTGCCCCTTCTTGTCTGCCGAGTTCAACTTTTTATTTTGTATTGGGATATGCATGCGTCTTCAGTCACTTCAGTCATGTCCGACTGCTTGCGACCCTATGGACTGTAGCTCATCAGGATCCTTTGTCTATGGGAGTCTCCAGACAAAATAATCGGGTGGAGAGGGAGGTGGGAGGGGGGATCAGGATGGGGAATACATGTAACTCCATGGCTGATTCATGTCAATGTATGACAAAACCCACTGCAATGTTGTGAAGTAATTAGCCTCCAACTAATAAAAATAAATGAAAAAAAAAAAAAAGAATACTGGAGTGGGTTGCCATGCCCTCCTCCAGGGGCTCTTACCAACCCAGGGATCAAACCCGAGGCCTCCTGCGTCTTCTGCATCACAGGTGGGTTCTTTACCACTCAGCCACCAGGGAAGCCCGTATTGGGGTATAGCCGATTAACAATGATTGTGATAGTTACAGGCGCACAGCAGAGTGACTCAGCTGTATATATATATATATATACATATGTGTGTGTGTGTACACATATATATGTATCCATTCTACCCCATTCTCCCCTCTGACCCAGGCTGCCACATCACACTAAGCAGAGTTTCCAGTGATATGCCTGCTGAGTTTTAAAGACTGTGTGAGTACTTACCTGTGTATGGCTAAACCAGCAATCAACTGGCCTTGCTAGTGTCTTGTAGGGTAATTTATCAGCTACAGCAACTTCTTCCCCACGCTTCCAAACTCTGCCTGTTGACTTGGCAACATAGCAGTTACCCAACTAGAAATCATTCAGCCATAGTGAGTCCTTCCTGCTTTAAAGACAGTATCATCAGATACTAGAGAAAAGTGCCTTAGGTATCATCTAGTTTGATTCAATTCAAGGCAACAAATCTTTAATGAGGACCAGCCTTCCCCAAGGCATCATTTCAGCTGCTGGGCTTGGGCATGCAAAGGCAAGAGAATCATGTTATTCTCAGAGTTGACAGTCTGTTGAGGGGATTATGTCACCATATGTAAAATATGACACGAGGTAGAAAATTAACACTGCTCTAGACTACATAAAAGTAAATGCTATGGAGGCTTACAGGAGTTACCCAATGCTCTCATTTTACAGATTAGGAAACTGAGCCTCAGACAGCATAAGTGATCTATTTAAGGTCAGGCATGGAAATAATGAGAATATGAATTATAACCCAAATTAGAGCACTTATCCTTAAAACAGACTTCCTTGGTGACTCAGAGGGTAAAGAATCTTCCTGCAATGCAGTAGACCCAGGTTCAGTCCCTGGGTTGGGAAGATCCCCTGGAGAAGGGAATGGCAACCTACTCCAGTATTCTTGCCTGGAGAATTCCATGGATAGAGGAGCCTGGTGAGCTGCAGTCCAAGAGGTCGCAGAGAGTCAGACATGACTGAGCGACTAACACAGGCACACACAACGTGAAATCACAAGAAGGGGGAATTCAAACTTTTGCAAGCTCTACTTGATGATTTTCAACAGGCAGAGAATGTATTTTTTAAGAGGGCAGAGTAAATTAACATTTTGATTTGCATTATTTTACATGTCAACTGGTAATTGTTTATTATTTTTTTTCCATTTATTTTTATTAGTTGGAGGCTAATTACTTTACAATATTGTAGTGGTTTTGGCCATACATTGACATGAATCAGCCATGGATTTACATGTGTTCCCCATCCCGATCACCCCTCCCGCCTCCCTCCCTATCCCATCCCTCTGGGTCTTCCCAGTGCACCAGCCCTGAGCACTTGTCTCAGGCATCCAACCTGGGCTGGTGATCTGTTTCACCCTTGATAGTATACTTGTTTCAATGCTGTTCTCTCAGAACATCCCACCCTCGCCATATGACCCAGCAATCCCACTTCTGGGCATACACACCGAGGAAACCAGATCTGAAAGAGACACGTGCACCCCAATGTTCATCGCAGCACTGTTTATAATAGCCAGGACATGGAAGCAACCTAGATGCCCATCAGCAGACGAATGGATAAGGAAGCTATGGTACATATACACCATGGAATATTACTCAGCCATTAAAAAGAATTCATTTGAATCAGTTCTAATGATATGGATGAAACTGGAGCCCATTATACAGAGTGAAGTAAGCCAGAAAGATAAAGACCAATACAGTATACTAACGCATACATATGGTAATTGTTTAAATACTACTATAGCCTGAATGAAAATGAAATGTCCTTTGATTCTGAATCACAAACATTTCTGAGAGACTAAATGCACCAAGTCAAGTCTTCATACACTTTCTCTTGTGTCTTGTCCAATAACAGTCATTTTATTTAGGGAAAGAAATCACGAATAATTTGTTAAACAGTAGTGTCTTCAGCGATCCAAATTCATTTTCATTCAATGCCATGCCTCAGTGGAGTGTGAATTTACAGCCATAATATGCTAATCCTAAAGTGAATAACTATATTTTATTAAATCTAAGTCACCAATTGTGAGATGCATGCTAATTTCAGGGATAGTAACTGTGAAAAAAATATGTTTCTTAGAACTTATAGTTTATCAACGAGATGGTGAGATGAAACCTGCTTTAAATGAGTTAGAGGTGCCTATTTTCAGTTGCTAAGATGTTAAAAACAGTCCTTTTTTGTTTTTACTATGATAGGTAATAGAAGACATACTTTTATAGTTCAGATGAACATTTTTCAGCTTTGGGAGAATCAGAAAGATATGTATATAATACCTGCCCCCTGCTGGTCAAATATAGTCAGCAAGCTCATAATAGAAAGCATATTTATTTTTTTAAAAATTGAAGCCAAGGGACTCCTCTGGCGGTCCATGGTTAGGACTCTGTGCTTCCACTGCATGGGGTGCAGGTTCAATCCCTGATCAGGGGACTAGGATCCCACATGCTGCATGGCATGGGCAAAAATATTTTTTAAAAGAGGGGGGCGTGAAAATGAATTATATCTCAATTAAAAATGCTGTACTGTGGCCCAGGGGTAAAGAACCTGCCTGCCAATGCAGGAGACACAGATTTGATCCCTGGGTAGGGAAGATCCCCTGGAGAAGGAAACGGCAACCCACTCTGGTATTCTTGCCTGGGAAATCCCAAGGACAGAGGAGCCTGGTGGGCTACAGCCCATGGGGTTGCAAAAGAGTCAGGCATGACAGAGCGACTGAACAACAATACTGAATATAGAAAAAAAATTAAAGCCATAAGGGAGGGGAGGAGGAAGGGAAATAGATTTCAATATAAAATTACTTAGTGTTACCATATTTTCTTGGAGCAACACTGTCAGAGTGAAAAGATATTCTTACCCTTTGTGTCATGTAAACTAAACATCTGGATGATATGCTGGATTGTTTTCCCTATAAACTAGACATATTGACACTGAGCAAACACAGCTCCAAATTAGGTTATCTGGGTGAATAGTCTCAGAGCTTCCCAAAGCCAGCTTCTGACAGCTAACAATGATCAGTCGAATTTGGCCTACTTTTTCGGAAGCGGTGTTCTTCCAAACAAGAACCAAGAGGAAATAAAGCACTAACGATAATAACTAATATTTATTTACTGACCCTCCCTACATTATTTCACTGAATTCTCGTCACCAACCACTAGACTAAATCTTGTTGTAATCATCCCCATTTATAGTCTGGGAAGCCTTTCCTCTCTTTGGGAACTTTGCGGTCTAGGATTTTAAGACATGATCACATATTTTTAAATTTTAATCAGTCGAAGACTTCTGTATGTCTGCCTACTGCTGAGCTAGTTATTTCCCTCCATCCTCTGCATACACATTCTTTCCTGGTCATCACATCCAACTTCCCCATAAACCCTGGAAAAGCAGCAGCAGAGCGGACCCCTGTCAGATTCTCAAGCATCAGGCCCTTTTTTTCAGCTGATGAGACTAGCTGGCCTGCCCTCCAGCAGATGCTCCAGAACCTGAAGCCTATTATTACACAGCCGTGGCCATCACTGCTATTTCTACATTATTATAAATTTCCATGAATGAAATAAACAAAGTTACTATAGAAACCTGATCACAATTCCTTGTTGAGTCAGAGCACCCACAGGGCCAGTTACGGTGTGGCAACCCGGCAACTCTCACGAACATCCTGGCCTCTGCCCCACTCACTGGAGACATCTGACAAACTGTCCCCTGCCTCTGTGCTCTAGTTTCTTCTCTGCATATAAAATACCAGAAACAAACATGTCGCACTGTGTCAACCACTGTTTATCTGTGAAGCTATACTACATACTTGGGAATATTTACTATGTCTAACGAGATAGATGGTGGGAATAAAAAAGAGGGTGAGGGCTTCCCTGGTGGTCCAATGGTTAAGAATTTGCCTGCCAACGCAGAAGACACATGTTTGATCACTGGTCCAGGAAGATTCCCCATGCCGTGGAGCAAGTAAACCCATGTGCCACAACTCTGGAGCCTGTGCTCCAGAGCCCAGGAGCCGCAACTACTGAAGCCCATTCACCCTAGAGCCTGTGCTCTACAACAAGAGAAGCTACCAGGATGAGAAGCCCGCGCATCACAAGTAGAGAGTATCTCCCATTCTCTGCAAGTGGAGAAAAGCCCATGTATGTCCATTTCTTCAGAAGAAAAGAAGTTTTCCTGGGCCTGTGACCCTCCAGAAAAAAGATTCGATTCCAAGCCTTGTTTCAAGTTATCTATGGCCATGGGATGGGTTCCACCAGTGAGCTGTGAGAAAAAGTGACATGTGCAACTTCTGGGTTGTGCTTTAAAAAGGTATGTATGTGTTTGGGGCGGGAGGTACTCTCCTCTTTCTTTTTCCTCCACCCTGGTTTGAATGTGTATGAAGTGGTGAGCTGTGAACAGCCATCTTTGATTGCAGATGAAAGCTGCAAGTTGAGAGTGGAAGAAAAAATGAGGAGGAGGTTGGGTCTGGGACACTGCCTGGACATTTATATGAGAATGGAAGTTCTAACTTGTTTAAAGTATGATTTTGGCCTTATTAATATACCTGGAAATAGGATATAAGCAACCACACCTGTTTTTTTCAAATTTGGTATGACATCTTCCAAGATGTATTTCACTAATGATTTCTAAGCTCTGATTTCTAACAAGGAATACTCTAGTGAATTTCCTGGGAAGGTGGCTACCCATAATCCCCTTACATACATGCGGTTCCTCCTACCAACAATAAAATGGGAAAGATTAGAGTCCCTTCAAGAAAATAAAGGGAACATTTTATGCTAAGATGGGCACAATAAAGGACAGAAATGGCAAGGACCTATCAGAAGCAGAAAAGATTAAGAAGAGGTGGTAAGAATACACAGAAGAACTATACAAAAAAGGTCTTACTGACCCAGATATCCATGATGATGTGATCACTCGCCTAGAGCCAGACATCCTGGAGTGTGAAGTCAAGTGGTCTTTGGAAGCATTACTAGGAACAAAGTTACTAGAGGTGACAGAATTCCAGCTGAGCTATTTAAAATCCTAAAACATGATGCTGTGAAAGTGCTGAACTCAATATGTCAGCAAATTTGGAAAACTCAGCAGTGGCCACAGGACTAAAAATTGTCAGTTTTCATTCCAATTCCAAAGATGAGCAATGCCAACAAATATTCAAAATACTGCACAATCATGCTCATTTCACATGCTAGGCAAGGTAATGCTCAAAATACTTCAAGCCAGGCTTCAACAGTACATGAACCGAGAACTTTCAGATGTAAGCTGGATTTAGAAAAGGCAGAGGAACCAGAGATCAAATTGCCAACATCTGTTGGATCATAGAAAAAGCAAGGGAATTCCATAAAAACATCTACTTATGTTTCATTGACTACAGAAAACCCTTTGACTGTGTGAATCACAGCAAACTGGGGAAAGTTCTTAAAGATACGAAATACCAGACCACCTTAACTGCCTCCTGATAAACCTGTATGCAGATCAAGAAGCAACAGTCAGAAGCAAGAGGTAGAAGAACTGGACATTGAACAATGGACTGATTCCAAATTGGGAAAGGGGTACATCAAGGCTGTATATTGTCACCCTGCTTATTTAACTTATATGCAAAGTACTTCATGTGAAATGCCGGGTTGGATAAAGCACAAGCTGGCATCAAGATTGCAGGGAGAAAAAAAAAAAACAAAAAAAGATTGCAGGGAGAAATATCAATAACCTCAGATATGCAGATGACACCACCCTTATGGCAGAAAGTGAAGAGGAACTAAAGAGCCTCTTGATGAAGGTGAAAGAGGAGAGTAAAATAGCTGACTTAAAACTCAACATTCAAAAAACTAAGATCATGGCATCTGGTCTCATCACTTCATGGCAAATAGCTGGGGGAAAAAATGGAAACAGAAACAGACTTAATTTTCTTGGGCTCCAAAATCACTGCAGATGGTGACTGCGGCCTCAAAATTAAAAGATGCATGCTCCTTGGAAGAAAAGCTATGACCAACCTAGACAGCATATTAAAAAGCAGAGACATCACTTTGCCAACAAAGTTTCATCTAGTCAAAGTTATGGTTTTTCCAGTAGTCATATACGGATGTGAGAGCTGGATCATAAAGAAGGCTGAGGGCCGAAGAATTGATGCTTTCAAACTGTGGTGTTGGAGAAGACTTGAGAGTCCCTTGGACTGCAAGGAGATCAAACCAGTCAATCCTAAAGGAAATCAATCCTGAATATTCATTGGAAGGACTGATGCTGAAGCTCCAATAGTTTGGCTACCTGATGTGAACAGCTGATTCATTGGAAAAGACCCTGATGCTGGGAAAGACTGAAGGCAGAAGCAGAAGGGGCAACAGAGGATGAGATGGTTGGATGGCATCACTGATGCAATAGACATGAACTTGGGCAAACTCCAGGAGATGGTGGGGGACAAGGAGGCCTGGCAGGCTGCAGTCCATGGGGTTGCAAAGAGTTGGACACAAATGAGCAACTGAACAATAGCAACCTTCTACCAAGAGGTAGAGTCTGCCTCCCCTCCATCTGAATCTGTGCCTGGCTTGTAACTTGCTTTGACCGACAGAATGCAAGGGAAGTGATTCTATGCCAGTCCCAGGCGTAGGCCCTTAAAGAGTCTGGCACCTTCTGTGTTTACCAGCTCAGAAGCCAGCTGCCATCTAAAGAAGCCCAATTATCTGACTTGAGAGGCCAAGTGGAGAAGATGAGAAATGAAGGGAGAAAGAAAAAAGGGAATCAAATGTTAGCCAGTACAGCGACCTCTGAATGAGATGCTGCACACGGGAGTGAAGCCATCTTGGATCCTCCAGCCCCAGACATTGGCCATGACTATGTGCAACAAAGGTGAGCTGTCTCCACCAAGCCCTGCCCAAATTGCCAACCCAAACAACCATGAGCCATAACATGGTTGACTGAAGCCACTAAGTTCTGTGTGATTGGTTGTGCAGCAATAGATTACTGACACAAACATAAAATAGTTGGAGGTTGTTGATGGAGGGAAGAAGTGGTCATTTCCTGGCACAGAGAGAGAGTGACTAACCAAGGCAGAACAAACCTGGCCACTGAAAACTTCCCTCATTGCTTGCTTCCCCCAGCTAGACTGTAATCCATGTGCATGTCCCTGAACCGAGTTTCCACTTCTTTGGCACCATATGAGATATAAGGAAACTTTCCCAATGGACCAAAGAGTTGAGAAGCAAAGAATTCCACAATTGGAAGTCACTATCTTCATCAGAAAGATGCCAAACTAAAAATTCATTGGGGATATACTACAGTGGTGCAATAACAGTTTACCTGTTTAGTTTGTGCTAAAAATCTTGCCAGTTTAAAAAGTGGAGCAGTATCTCGGACTTCCAAGGTGGTAGTGTAACCACTGGAGACCTCAAGTTTCCAATGCAGGGGACGCGGGTTCGATCCTGATCAGAGAGCTAGATTCTGCGTGCCCTGGTTGGGCAAGTTCTACATGCCATGCAGTGGGGCAAAAAAAAAAAAAGTGGAGTAGTATCTCAATCAAGCAACTTGTTGCAAAGCTGAAACTAGCTTCCTGAAAGTTTATAAAACAATGTGTATTTGTCAACCTGGGAAAAATTTTGTATGATTTCAGAGCATTTACAGCAATGCCCTGATACATTTATTCTCAGCCCCACGACATTTGTATCCTCAGCTGAATCTCTAGAAATAATACCATTCTGCCCAGCAAACTTCCTTGTGGGTCACTGGGTCAACCGAGCTGTCAGATAATTGGGAAGCCGGAAAAGTAGTCCATCAATTTGCGTATCTAAAACTGCAGAGATTTTTTTTTTTATTCCAGACTTCCGTTTGTGTTAACTCTCCAACTATTCTATTCCACAGGAAATATAAAATAAGCAGAGAGTAATTTCAGGAAGCAAGATGGTTTGTACATGGTCTTTTGTTAAAACATCTCAATGGGGCTCACTGTGTATCTGAAGATACTTGCTCGGTTTTCATTGTCCATGGGTTTTAAATTTACTTGAATTTTTTTTCTCTTCCTGTTGGCCTAGGGAAAAGTGTTGGTCCAAAGGAGAGGACCTGTAATTATAACTGTCCATTGTTATATCTACATGCCAATGTAACCAGAAAGGACTAAAAATGGAAAGAAAGAAAAAAATATACCCCAAAACAATAGTTGTTACAGTCTATGGGTTTGGTTTTTTATATATATATATCAATGGAAGTTGTGGCTCTCTAAATATTTTACCCTCCTGCAATTTGCAGTATGTTTTTCTTCCTCCTACATTGACTTATTTCTATCTATATCTGTTTTTGAAATAACCATGGACATTGAGTCTACTGCCAGAGTGTAGGCTGCCTAAGAGAATGAATTTTGACTTGTGGTCCTTTCAAATTAGCCAGACCACAGAACTGACCACCTCAGCATCAAAAGCCAGCCCAGGGTTCTCTCCTCCCTCCAGATCTGAAGGAGAACTGAGAGGATTTCCTTAGCACTCAGCACAGCTGGACCTAGAGGCATTGCTCAAGGCAGTGTAGAAATCTGAGAATTCCTTGGCCACCAGGTGTCAGCTCCTAAACTAGGCTGAGGCTCCAAGCTGTGCTCACAGACCCCCAAGCCCTGCCAACATACCAAGTCAATAAATTCATTTAATAATACACTGAAAGCCAAAGAGTCCATGACATCCCTGGAGTAAAATTCACAGGGGACAAACTCCAGCTTCTCTGTCACAGAATCAAAGAAAGATTTGCCTGCTTGCTGTGTCTTATTTCCTTTTTTTTTTTCCTGGGAGCTCATTGATCACTGATCTCCTTTTCACCCCTCCCACTGCATGCACCAATTCCCCTACCCCCAAAGATGTCTGTACCTTGCTCTGTCCCACTCCAAGATCAATCCCCTGGAATTGGGGTTCATTTCTTAGTTTTTTCTGTCTCCCTCTGGGAAGGTTCCAGGCCCATCTGGTTCGGCTTAAGACACGCTTGTTGCTTTTTGAGAACAATCAGCACTTTCTTTCCATTGTTACGCACAATCTGGACATCTGAACACTGTGATCCCTGGAGGATTCTGCCAGTGCTGGCTCAGCAGGGAGATTTTCGAGTATCTCCTCCCCTCCCATCACCTCTGCCCCTTCCAATGTGAGGGAACAGACATTCAAAGCCGGGGGTGGGGGGTGGGGGGGCGGTGGAGTGGAGTGTTCTGAAGAGCTAGCTTGCACACTCCAGGTCACCAGGCAGCGAGTGAAAGCAACATCTGGGAGGGGCTCTTCTGACCTCAACATCTGGCCTAGGTCATGTCCTTCTAGAAGAGTGTGCCTGGAGCTCACAGCCTGAGCACTATCCTACATGCACGGGCTGAGCAGGGCCGCTTTGCAGGCTCCTCCTCACTGAGAACGACAGCGATTTACAGGGAGATGTCTAAGACCTCAGAGCAAGGCTGCTGAGGACTTCCTGGTGGTCCAGTGGTTGGGAATCCTTCTGCCAGTACAGGGGAGATGGGTTCAATCCCTGGTCCAGGAAGATTCCACATGCCTCGGGGCAACTAAACCTGTGTGACACAACCACGTGTGCCCATGTGTCTAGAGCCTGTGTGCCTAGAGCCCATGTTCCACAATAAGAGAAGCGACCACAATGAGAAGCCTGGACATCACAACTAGAGAGTAGCCCTCCACTCAGCGCAACTAGAGAAAGTCCACGTGCAGCAACAAAGACACAGTACCGCCAAAAAATAATAATAAATAAAAGAAAGAAAAAGGCTTCTGTGGCACAGATTCTGTTGGCACTCAGTTTTTTTTTTAAATCATCACCTGCACTGAAATCTTTACTGCCTGTACTGAAATTCTCAAATTGACATGTCTTGGACTCCTTCTGCCAGCTGGGTGCCAGCTAGGTTTGCCAATGGGAGGCACTCCCATGAGAACAGAGGGCAGGATGAAGAGGGAAGCCATTAGGCTTCTGATAGGGGCTTTCCTGAAGGTTTCCTGGGCTCCTGACTTCATTCTCATCCATGATGGTGTCAGCTGCAGACATGTCAGCCTCAGGGTGAGTTTATGGACTTTGGGTAACACCACTAGGCCACTTTTGCTCCCCCCAGCCCTTGGTTGGGATGCATTTCTGCTCTAACTAATCTCTAGGTGGCGCAGTGCTAAAGAATCTGCCTGCCAATTCAGGAGACGCTTCCCTGGGTCAGAAAGGTTGCCTGGAGAATCTACCCACTCCAGTATTCTTGCCTGGGAAATCCCATGGACAGAGGAGCCTGGCAGGCTACAGTCCATGGAGTCACAAAGAGTCAGACACGACTGAGTGCACACGCACACCATGTCTGGCAACAGTCTTTTTCCTCTTTTGTCCCTCCAGCCCTTCCTATGTGTTTGTAACCACTACCCTGTATTAACGTCTCCTCTGTTGGAAACACCTAGAATGGTTTCTGTCTTCCCAGTTACTGATAAATTCAAACTCCCATCTAAATCATAGAAAGAGAGAAGCCAGGAATAAATCTGAGTCAGTTATCTGAGAAATTACTTGGACCTGGTGCTCTTGTTAAGATGGATGTAAGATAAGGTCCGGGCTGTGATGTAGAAGGCTCACATCTTGGGTCAGTCCCCTGGCTATAACTGAAGAATAAGGATGACCGATGCTGCCAAGGGAGACAGTGGACAGTGGTACTGTCATGAAGACACCCATAGGACCAAGGCCAGAGAAGCTGTTGTACAACTGCCCCCAGAGCGCAGCATCCAGTTTCAGTCACATCCCTGAATTGTCTGCCCAGACGCTGAGCTGTCAGGAAGGAGTCCTTGGGGGAATGGGCAGGCGCAGACTGAGCTGAATGGTTCTTTGCAGGATGGGCAGACCCAAGCAGCATAGGAGCCAGGCTCCTGCGGTCAGCTGCCTTGCCACCTCTGTGCCAGAGCTGTCTCTGAATTCAGGGACTTTGAGCCTAAAAGCCTGGAGACATAGGCTTGGCTCTATGCAACATCAACAAAGTCAAGGCCTTATCTGCAGAAGGGGGATTGGACTAGAATGTTCTATTAGGCTGGGTCCTGGCAGCTCTAACATGTTATGAGTCAACAGTCTCCTGGGATAGTAGTTTTCAATTACCTGGATTAGTTTTGGAAAAATGCCAGGGCCCCTGATACTCAGATTTAAACTGCAGCCAGAGTTAAAAACCACTGTCCCAGAGCAGTCTGCCTCAACTTTAAAAGGACATAGGAATCCCCTGGGGATCTTCTTACAATGTGGATTTTGATCTGTCGGGTCTGGGATAGGTCCTAAGAGTCTATATTTCTAACAAGCTTCCAGCTGGTGCTCAAACTGCTGGGCATTATTTTGCGTTAAAAGGTACTAAGTATTGTGTTGCTCAATTGTGTCTGACTCTTTGCGACCCTATAGACTGTAGCCCGCCAGGCTCCTCTGTTCATAGGATTCTCCAGGCAAGAATACTGGAGTGGGTTGCCATTTCCTTCTCCAAAAGGTATGAAAGTTCTTCCCAAATTTGATCTTCCAAGGCAGGTTCTCAACCTTTAGAGCATCAGAATGTCCTGGAGGGCCTGTGAAAATGCAGATTGCTAAGCCTCACCCCAGCATCGACAATCCTGCAGGCCTGGAAATGTGCATTTCTAATGCTTCTGGTCAGGAGTCCACACTCTCTGAGATCCACTGCTCTCAGATGATGGTCCTGAGTCTGGCTGTGCATGAAAACCACCTGGGAAGTTTTTATAATGCCACTCACCTCCTTCAGCTATCCCACATCAGGCTAACTGAGTCAGAATCTCTAGGGTAAAACCAGGGTGTGTTGTTGTTCAGTCACTAAGTCATGTCCCACACTTTTGCAACCCCATGGACTGCAACCCGCCTGGCTCCTCTGTCCATGGGATTTCCCAGGCAAGAATACTGGAGTGGGTTGCCATGTCCTTCTCCAGGGGATCTTCCCAACCCAGGAACTGAACTCAGGTCTCCTTCAATGCAGGTGGATTCTTTACTGCTGAGCTACTGGGGAAGACCCAGGATCAAGGCATGGCTAGGTTCTAAAAGATACTCAGGTGATTCTAGTAAGTAGCCAGGGTGGGTATCCACTGCTCAGAGATGGGTGATTCTCAAAGGAAGGGTGATTTTTCTCCTCCCTCTCCTCCTCCCTCCAGAGGACATTGGACAATGTCTGAAGACATTTTTGGTTGTCGCATGTGGGAGCTGGGGAAAGATGTCATTGGCATTTAGCGGGTAAAAGCCAAGGCTCTAAGCATTCTAGAGTGCAAAGGACAGGACCCCATGACAAATAATTATCTGACACCAGATGTCCATTATTCCAAGATTCAGAAACCTTGTCTAGAGCGAGGTCTAGCAGAACCCCAGAATCTGCCCCAGATCTCCTGAAGCAGAAGCTACATTTTTACCAAGGTTCCCAGGTGATCCCCAAACTGGAGTGGCTTAGATCAGTGGCTCTCTCTTTAAGCTCTTCTGAACGCCCTGGAAGGCTCCTTAAAGTGCCAAGTGCTGGGCCCATGCCCAGAATTTGTGATTCAGCAGGTCTGGGGTGGGGCCCTGAATTTGCATGTGTAAAGAAAGAGTTCCAGCGAGGACTTCCCTGGTGGCACAGTGGATAGGACTCTGCCGGCCAATGCAGGGGACATGGGTTCGAGCCCTGATCCAGGAAGACTCCACATGCCACAGAGTAACTAAGCCCGTGTGCCCCAACTGAGCCCACACACTGCAACTACCAAAATATGTGTGCCCTGGAGCCTGTGCTCTGCAACAAGAGAAGCCCGCACACTGTCAACCAAGAGAAGCCCCTGCTCACCACAACTAGAGCAAAGCCCGAGAGAGGCAACGAAGACCCAGTGCAGCCAAAAATAATTAATTAAAAAAAAAAAAAGAGTTCCAACGAGGCTGCGGCCAAGGCTCCCCAGAACCACAACTAAGAACTACTGCCAACAAATCCAGAGTCAGGTAAGACAGCCAAAACCCTGCCAGTTTAGCCCACTGAGCATTTGCTGATTCCCAGAGTCGCTAACAAAGGAACTACGTCTGTGGGCTGAAAGGCACAGAGCTGCTCCCTGCAGGACCATCCGGCCAAATGTCAACAACTCTGTTCAATGCTCAGGGCACATCCCGGAACTAAAATAGCAGGACTGCCCCATACCTCTCTCTGCCAGCCTCCAGCTGCCTCGATTGCAATCCAAGAGAGAGACAAGTCACGGGAAAGCCGTGAGCTGTGAAGTCAACTCAAGCAAAGAGACTGAGGCTAGGTCTGTGCTGAGCCAGAGAAATAGGGATGACGAGAACCACAGAAAGCAAAACTGGGCCCTTAGGTGTTGCACATGGAACACAGGTGCTTCCTTTAAAATCCACTTTATGAGGAATTCCCTGGTGGTCCAGTGGCTAAGACTCCATGCTCCCAATACAGGGGGTCCAGGTTCCATCCGTGATCGGGGAACTAGATCCCACCTGTGGCAACTAAGAGTTTGCATGCAGCAATTTAGGGATCCTGCATGCTGCAACTAAGACTGGGTAGAGATAGATACATAAATAAAATTTTTAAATCCACTGTATGGACACCCCCTGCTCCTCCCAAAGTAGGTGCCTCCTGAGGACTGGTGATATTTTCTTACCAACACAGGTGGCTGGTTGGCCACTCCAGGCCTTGTTGTCCATACACCTGACTGTCTGCTCCCCTTTCAGCGTGTATCCTGGCGAGCAATAGTACTCACACTGGGAGTTAAAGTAGGCACCGTCGACGCACTTAAACCCTCCATTCACTGGCATGGCAAGGGTAGGACATCGCTTTTCTGAAAAAGAGAAAACCAGAGATTCAGCATGTCTTAGTTTTTGTCACGGAGTTTCAGAGTCCAGAAACTGAAAGCATAGGGGAAAGTGAACTGAAATAAAGCAGATAGAAGTCTGAGAAAAGATGGATGGTGTCACCAAGCAGGATGCCATGGGGCCTTTGGGGAGGCAGACCTCTTCCCATATCCTCCATGCTAACTCCTCTCTGAAGACCCAGATAATAGTATCTGATGCACACTCCCTGAGTTTTTCAAATGCTAAAACCACCACCAAATGGGCGCAATGAACTACTTGATGACCCCAGACCCCTGGCGCCTATAATGTTAACCACCCTGTTACCTCACCATCAACCAATCAAAGAACTGTGCATGAACTTATCTTGTACCCTGAGACCCACAACCCCTCCACACACACACCTGGCCTTTAAACAGGCTGTGATAAAACCTTCCAGGCAGTTGGGAGGTGGGCTGAGTTTGGGCTGGAGCCACTGATTCTCCTTGCTTTGTCCTGCAATAAACCTTTCTCTGCTCCAAACTCCGATTTGGAGTAAGAATGTGCTTCCAGGGGAGAACAGTGAAGGGTGGGGGAGGCAGGACGGGGAGAGGAGGATGGGGGGCAAGGTGGTATCTCAGGCCAGGTGAGCCTCAGCCCGATCTTGCAAGGGAGCCCTGGAGCATGACTGACACCTGAGTCTGCCCTGCCTCCAGGCATGGTAGCTGGGCTTTCAGAATCCTTTACCCGTCAGTAGTACTGGGCAGCTAGAGGCTGCCCACGGGGGATGATTTCCCTGTTAGGATGGAGAAAACAGTGCTCTGAAGGAGCAGAGCCTCTTCTTCCTCGGAGGAAGGTCAATCAACGGTACAAGTCATGAAGAGCAACTGGTAGCAGGGCATCCAGGACACCTGGGAGAAGCACATACTGTCCAGGATAGTCACCCAAATGGTATAGTCGTCTACATAGACTGGATCACACAGCTGCAGCCCCCAACCCCAGTTTCCCCAACTGTTAAAGGCACCCATATCAACAGTGTTGTTGCCAAAATTGCATGTGTTTGAAACGCTTGGTACACAAGTGCCCCATTCATGACAGCGGTCTGGAAAAGCAATGGCACCTGAAATGTGCTTCAACCATGCTGTGCAATGTGCAGTTTCCCAAGTGAGACAGAACTTTTCAGGAAGTTCAAAGTCAGCCCCTGAAATGCGCTTACAGTCTTCTCCCCTGAGGCCTGGTGCCTTTCAGGGAATGAGCATCATTCAGGGGGTAATTCTTCCCTGCCTCCCTAAGCTCTACCTCGTGGAGGAGCACTTCTCTCTACTTCCAGTAGTCCAGGGCAGAGCACCTTTTTTTTTTTTTTTGAGAGGGAAATAAAGTTTATTAGAATGGGAGATGCTGATAGAACAGCGGGCCAACTCAAGGGAGAACCAACATTGAACACGGGCACTTACTCCACTTTTATACCCAGGGTACAAGGAGTGGGACAGGGGTCTTGTGGGTCATTTGCTGATTAGATGAGGCATGTATACTTGGTGAAGGGAAGAGTAAGGCAAATACCTTCTCCCTACGGGGTAGGAGGGGAGACAGGTTATACTGCTCAGAAGGACCTGAAATCCATTAATAGTTACAACATGGGGGAGAGAAGGACGCTAAGGATCTGGCTTTTCCATTCCTGCATTCCAAGGCCCTCCTTGGCTTTATCTGCTCTTTCATCCTTGGGTTACCACAGAGTCCTCAGTTTGGCTCAGATAAAACTCTCTTCTATTCTATTATAGATTGTTTATTGATTATTTTCGTTGACACTGGTGAGGCAAATCTTTTCTTCCCTGGTTTCTTAGCCATTTGCATTTTCTCTTTTATGTTGCAACTGGTTTTGATTTTTGCCCTTTTTTGTAGTGTTTTCTGTTTCCATTTGCTTACTGATTTGTTGTTGTTCAGTCGCTCAGTTGTGTCCAACTCTTTGTGACCCCACGGACTGCAGTATGCCAGGCTTCCTGTCCTTCACCAACTCCCAGAGCTTGCTCAAACTTGTGTCCATCAAGTCGGTGATGCCATCCAACTATCTCATCCTCTGTCCTCCCCTTCTCTTCCTGCCTTCAATCTTTCCCAGCATCAGAGTCATTTCTAATGAGTCAGCTCTTAGCATCAGGTGGCCAAAGTATTGGAGCTTCAGCATCAGTCCTTCAAATGATATTCACAATTGATTTTCTTTATGATTGACTGGTTTGATCTCCTTGCAGTCCAAGGGACTCTCAAGAGTCTTCTCCAACACCACAGTGCAAAAGCATCAATTCTTTGGTGCTCAGCTTTCTTTATAGTCCAACTCTCACATCCATGCATGACTAATGGAAAAACCACAGCTTTGACTAGACAGATCTTTGTTGGCAAAGTAATGTCTCTGCTTTTTAATATGCTGTCTAGGTTAGTCATAGCTTTTCCTCCAAGGAGCAAGTCTTTTAATTTCATGGCTGCAATCACCATCTGCCTCCCATAAAGGAGGAGCTTGGAGGTGGGCCAGAGCACCATTCTTGCACTTATACTGTGGTTTACTCCTCTGCCTGCTGTCTCTGATGCTGTTCTGTGAGACTCCTGATGGCAGATGACCCTTGATGGTAGAATGTGTCTTGTTTCTCAACCCCAACACCTTTCCAGGGTTCAGCACTCATTATAAACAGACATAACATAGTGCAAAACAAACCTCTGTTCTCTTCCTCTTTCAAACAGCCAATCACACCCCTCTGTCTGAAATGTGTCATCTTCTGCCATATCTTAGGAACACATTGGCTTCTGCTCACAGAGGAGTTTTTTTCATCACAGCCCGCAAAACATTCAGTAAAAATCCTTGATCTCAGAGCAAAAGAACTTAGGCCCCAGGACTTCCCTGGCGGTCCAGGGGTTAAGACTTCACCTTCCAACGCAGGGGGTACAGGTTCAGACCCTGGGCGGGGAGCCAAGATCCCACATGTCATGGGGCAAAAAAACCAAAACAGAAAACAGAAGCAATACTGTAGCAAATTCAGTAAAGACTTTAAAAATGGTCCACCATCAGGGACCAGAGGCTAAGACTCCATGCTTCCAATGCAGGAGGCCCAGGTTCAATCCCTGGGAACTAGATCTCACATACTGCAACACAGCCAAATAAACAAAACCAAATAACCAAAAAGCCAAATAACAACAACAAAAATGGTCCACATTAAAAAAAAAATCTTTAAAACAAACAAACAAAAAAAGAACTTTGGCCTTGATTGGCCCTGAGGTCCCCACATGGGGCCAGGCTACTCACGTTTGCAGATGACCTTGTCCGACCACCGTTTGTTTGACTGGCAGATCACCTGGGGAGAGCCCTGCAGCTCATAGCCCTTCTGGCAGCGGATGTCACACCTGGTTCCCAGGGTTGTTTTGTAGTATCCTCCTTGAGGGGCCCTGCAGTACACATCCCCGTACTTCACCTTGATGGGGGAGCACCATGGGATGTCTACAGGGAGCAGAAACAAAGGAAAAGGAGAAATAGAAAATGACATCTTCAGAAAACGTGCCTTTTTCAGTCTCAAAGTCCCTGACTGGCTGCATTCCAGATGTTGGACCTCCAAATAGTGCCCCATGTCTTATAAGGTGTCTCTGGGTGGGGAGGTTATGGTCACGGGACTAGGTGTCAGATATATCTGAGTATGGGTCCAGGTTCCTCCATTGGTGGCTGTGTGATATTGGACAAATTACTTAACCTGAGTCAATACTCCTACCTATGTCATAGGACTCTTACAAGGACTGAAAAAAATGCATAGTAAGCAACTAGCACAGTGCCTAGCACATAGTAAATGCTCAATGAATGCTTCTTCTTTTGAATATTTCCCTTGACTAGAGACAGAATTCTCTTGAGAGCAACTGTTACCATTGTGAACTCTAACCCCAACCATCCATACATGGCGGCAGGGAGTTAATAATTGGTCAATTTAGATTTTTTTCCAAGTTTGTATCATAGTCACTGTAAAAACACATAATCCCATCTTAATGAGTGTGGATACAGCAACAATTTCCAGGGTTTTGCCACAGGATATAATTTGGGCTTAAAGTCACAGAACAGTGACTCCCCATTGGGAAGCAACCTCCCTTTTCAGATGTCTGCAGTTAAGCCCCCTTTAGGTAAAAGATGACACCCTTCTCCAATGGCAAAGTTGCAGGGTGTTTTGATTTCAGCCTCGTAGTTGCCCAGAGTACAGCTTAGGGCGACACATACTTTAGAACCTCTCCCTGGGCTTTTAGTAGGTGCTCGCTGAGAGCCATAAAATTAGCAGGACAAGACTAGCTCCTGGAAAGTTCCCACACTTCGCACTACACATCAATGGGGACCAGAGACGAGCTCCGTCAAGTCTGTCAGGCTCTCCGCACCCTGAACAGGTGTCCCCTCCCTGCGGCTGCCACGCTCCTCACTTTCCCCTAGCACCTGAGCTGTCAGTGGGGTTTGTGCGCCATCATGTGGCCACACAGGAAACTCCCTATTTGACTTGTGTTTCTGGCTGCTTCTCAACCATGAAAACCAACAGCCCTTCCTGTCCAGGTCTCGTGCATAGGCTGTTTTCCTTTTTTTTTCTTTTAACTTATGTGCTCTGACATCGCCTTTGGCTAATATTTTCATCATATAATGCTTTGCAGACAGCTGCAAATGGGTGCTAAGCTGCTCAAGCAGAATTTCCTGGACTTCCTGGGGAGAAGTGTTGTCCCAGGCTTAGTCTAGAGCTGATTAAGTTTGACCACGTGGATACAGACTTGCAGGAACTTACACCAGGCCTCCAGCCCTTTCTGGAATGAAGTTTCCTTCCTCTGGGGTTTACACATCCAGTCTGTACGTGCTAACATTTTAAAATGAGAAAAATCTGACCCTGAAGTGAAGTACAAAGCGGCAGACTATCTCCAGTATTTTCTTCTAAGTATAAAAGAATTTTTGAACCGATTTTAAATGTTTTAGTTCTTTCTTTGGTGATGGCTCCTGGTAAGCCACGAAGGTAAGAGATTTCAAGATCGCAGGTAAATGAGAAGCCTTTGGGGGTATGCTTGCTTAGTACTGACAAGCTGTGGATATTTCTTCTATAATTAAAAGTCCTTATGATAAATTCTGAAAAAATCCATAGATGCCTACCACTCCAAGACTTGGAACCTATTGGCTTCTATGACTACTAGAAGTGATGTATATTTCTCCCTCCCTCTCTTTCTGCCTTTCTTTTCCAACTGTAATAAGAAAGACCACCCACAAGGAAACTCCAAAATGTACTTAGTGTTTTAAAGCTCAAAGAAGCACTTTGTATGGTCCACAAAGGACTTCCACAGTGTTAGATCTTAAAGGTCATCTGTGGCCTTACCTCTTTGTCTTTGTCCTCTTTGCCCCACCCCCTTTCCCTAACTCCCCCACTACCTCACTTCCTCTAAGTTCCCCTTGTGGACTGCTACGCTTCTGTGCTTCTCTAGTTACAGCCTCTTCTTCTCCTGCCAACTTGTCCCCTTCACTGCCTTTTTGTCACCATCTCACAGGCCAAACTGAAATCCTGGACTGAGAACTGGGCTCCAGAGAGAGCAACTGAAATCCCCATCAGGGCAGATGGGTGATGAGGTGAGAAGGAATACGGGAGACCCAGAGGGAGGTGATGAAAA
Organism: Cervus elaphus; assembly: GCF_910594005.1. Lineage (NCBI taxonomy): Eukaryota > Metazoa > Chordata > Mammalia > Artiodactyla > Cervidae > Cervus > Cervus elaphus. The sequence goes on along the minus strand of NC_057848.1, from coordinate 137,127,659 downwards.
CAGTGAGCTGGTAGCGTATGGTGGATACTGGGCAAAGTCAAGAGGACTGGGCTCATATTATCTAAATCTATCATCTCCTAGTAATTCAAAACACTTTTCAGGGACTCAGGTTCCTAATCTACATAAGTAAGGAATCTGATGAAATTATTTTAGAAGTCCCATCTATTGCATTGGACAAAACGTTCATTTGGGTTTTCCCCTAAGATGGTACAGAAAAACTTGAATGAACTTTTTGGGCAACCCAATACAATGTTTATTTTTATTCTGATCAAATTTTATACCAGTTTGAAAATGTCCAAAAAAATTTCCCATCTAGCTTTGTAGTTGTATGATTCAAATTCAAATTCAAATTCTGCCTCTCTGCCCTCCTACCCATCTCACACCCACATCTACCTCCTTTCTCCTTCTGACTAATAACTTTGGGTATTCTCCCATAATCCTTCCAGCTAAAGGCAAATCCTTTTTACATTGTGGGTTCCAATCACAATTCCACAGATTTACAACCTGGAAGGGCATCCAATTCTCTATTTGTTTTTCGCTCGAATGTTGAAAACACTCACATCCTCCAACCTCTGGACTTTGATGTGAGGTTAGGAAGTACAGGGTCTTAGAGTAAACCAATGTCAGGCAGCAGACCCACAATGCTCTGCACACATATTACGGTTGTCTTTTCCACAACTGTGCCCAGGACAAATATTTAACGTTAGCAGGTACATTACAGAATGATGGGCATATACATGTATCACAAATTTACATACTTCAGTACAACCAGGCCATTAGCAGTTTTCTTTTTTTTAATTAAGATATTCTAAGCCTTCACCCAGCTAAAAAACAGTGCTGGCTACCTATCCAAAAGCTATGCTGTTGTCAACATGTGGGGGAAAGAATCCTGTTTTTATTTTTTTTCAAAAGGAATTTCTTTTGGATTACTTCCCAAGACAAATCTTTGGAAGGTATTTTGACATTTTAACAGCCCTGCAGTGACAGTAATGAAAAAGTCACAAAGTGACTTGAATTTGAAGTGCATGCAAATACCATGAGTTACATGTGTATTAAATGATTCACTTTGCTGTACAGTAGAAAACAAATCAACATCATAAATTAACTATGCTCCAATAAAAATTAATTTTAAAAATAAATGTTTTAAAAAGTGAATTAGCAAAATGTTTAAAATAGAGATTTACAGAAAGGAAGCTCTTATGCTGCTTCAATTAAGACAGTTTATTTAGGAAGAAACCTAAATTAATTCTTCTGGAAAGCTTTTTCATCTCCCTGGGCCATTGTGGAGTTCCTGGGGGTAAGCAGTATCATGTAGCAGACTAAGGAGGAACCACTAGTAAACTCTGGATGTTGAGCTAAAACATCTGGAGTTTAAACCCAAACATAATGTTTGCTAGCTGTGTGAGTCTGGGCAAGTCACCTCCCCTCTCTAATCTGCGGTTCCTTCATCTGTAAATAAGTAACAACAACATATCTCTAATGCCTTCCTCCTCCCCTCCACTAGTGTGAACACAGAATAGCATTCCAAGTAAAAGAATCAAAAGCCAGGCTTGCCACATTAAGTGTTGGTTACATTTCACATCTTCTTTCTTTTATAAATTATGATTTATATCATAAATTTAATTAAAAAACACTGAGTACATACTCTGTGCCAGACACTGTGTAGGGGCCTGAGGATCTACAACTAATCGCCTGGTGAATAATGGTTTGCCTCTAAGTTTTAGAATTTAAAAATAACTGACAATGAAAACAATTCCCTAAGAAGTATATATTCTTAAATATTCTAGATGAGCTTTAGGGCAAGCACATATTTTGGCCATCTGGTCTACCTTCCATACATCCAATGCTGTGAAGGGAGGATGAACACTGGGAACAATGATCCAAGGGCACTACACAATGCCTCTTATACATGTGAAGGGTCACATGGGTATGCATGTGTTTTAGGAAGATTTTTTTTTAAACTCTCAATCAATTAAGAAGTATTAGGAATAGGAAAACCACCTTACTCCAAACAACTCATTAACAAGTCTGTGCTTTGCTTGACTGGTTAATTCCTGAGGCAGTAATACAGGAGCTATGGATAGGAATGAGTATTTGTAGTCACAGGTCATAAGCAAACATGGAATATGGTGGGAAACACACCTGGACATAGGTACCAGTCATTATATTAGAAAGGTTGTTCACTTGTGTAGAAAACAACTGAAGGACTTTCTCCAACCAAAGAATGGCCAGTACTACCCTCATCCTCCTATAAGTCAGATACATCATGACAGAGCAGGGGAGTGCTCTTGCCAAAATATAGACAAATTTTCTGGACAAAAAGCCATGATAGAACTTTATTAAGCAATTTGATTCAAATTATATCTCAAATGTAAAAGAAACTGAATTCAGCAAGGAATAATCTAAATTTACCTTCACTTTTCTCAGGACTCCTTAAGTTTCAAAGAAACAACTCACCAGTAGAAAATATTTATTTATGGACATACTTACCTGAGCCTGCATAGAACGTTCTTGATTAGGCTTTTTATACCTGCTGGAAGGGGTGAATTGCTGAAAATGTGTAGAGATGGAATTCTTTATCATTAAAGTTTCATTGGTCAACACACTTTACTCATCATTTCAGGAGCCAAGCCACACTCAGAAAGAGCACAATGAAATGAGCTTATGAAAATCAAGTTTTCTCATTCCCCATTCATCTCAGTACATTAGCAGCACTGGGTCCAGATTTGACCTTGGAAGGTTTACTCAGGATGAGTCTGGCTGTAATGTATGAATTAGGTAGAACTCATGGCTTGATTTTCACTTTCATCAGCTAGAGCTTGGCTTTGCAGAAGTAAGGATAGTAAAGAAATTGATGAGAATAAAATGACCACTGGGGTGCTGAAGGGCAGCACTTCAGAGATTTTCAAATGCTTTTAGTTTTCTTTCATTTGTTTTTTTCTGTATTTTCTTTTAAATGGGAGCATATGCATGTTACTTTTTAAACATTTTCTTTTCTGGACAGGGAATACAAGTGAAAATGTGTTGTCTGGTCACTTTATTATAATCGGTTCTGCAGGGCAAGAGGGAAAGTTCTCCTGGCATCAGCAGGTCTTCATTAGCACATAAGCAAAGCATTCACCTTTATATTTAGCGTCTGAATACACGACTTCATCATCTTCTAGCGGTGAATCTCCAGATCCTACAATAAAAAAGAACAGAAACTGCAGCAAGAAAAGCCACATGATATGGATGAATATTTTGAAGCACTGCTTTGGCACAGTTCATGCAAGAGGGGCTATTAGAACGCAGAGCAAGAGTGAAAGCTTCTGTGGCCATTCACAAAGGGACAGGGGACCGCTCAGAGTGAACCCGGCTGGACTGAGATTTCCAGAGCCCGTCAAGATGAGCCTCCAATGGTTTGGGAATCACCATGTGTCCACTGGAATTCTGGACTCGAGATTGAGAGCAAGTCAACTTCACTCTGAGAAGAGGCCAATGAATATGAATCTCATGCCAGCGGAGACGCAGTAAAATGTGTGTGACTCAGGCACAGCCCAGAGTTTCTCCAGCAGTCAAAGAAAATCTGGTAGAACTGGGTGTTTATGGTACCTGAAAATAAGTCCATCTTGTGAAACGAACTTGGGTGGAGGATAAGGAGGCAAATCAAATGTCTTAATGACAAAAGAAGTTCAAAGCTGCCTTTGTCTATTTGTAGGAAATGAGGGCTGAAACTGATGACATGGATGTTTGTTCGAAACCTCTCACCCAGGCATGGCTAAAGTCAAATTTCTTGATGAGTCCTGCTACCCTTGAAAACCACAACCTCGGAGAGAAAGTCTGTGTTTAATTTAAAATTTTAAACTTATTTGGAAGTTGGAACTGAATCATTTTTCAAATGTTAACTGTTGAATTCCAGTGAATGGTGATTCTTAAGCTCTAGAGCGGTATCAGGCCCCAAACTTCAAAGCAATAATCTTGAATTTTGAGATCTCTTCCTCTAGCCTTCCTCTTCTGATCACTGACTGTTGAATTAGCAACATCTTGATCACACATTTACCAGCAGGGACTGCAACCATCACAGGTAAGAACATTCTCTTTTATGAGTTTATTCAAAGCTCCACAAGAGAATTGAGTAATGGTCCTGCTCTGCTTGTATCCTGGATGAGAGATGGTGAGTGGAAATTAAAAGTGATGAAGGACAGACCATGTCCATTCGGAAAGGACTTTCCCAACTAGAGAAGCCCAGTTCTGCTTCAGGTTTCTTTACCTGGTCTCTGGCCACCCAGGCAGGTATAAAATTACATAAACTGTTCCTTATTCCATATCAAAAAATGAACACAAAACTCTTCAGGAAAGCAACCTAGCAACATGAATTAGAAGCCTATATTCAAATCCCTTGATCCAGTGATTCCCCTTCCGGGAATCTATCCCGAAGAAATAATATTAAATATAGAAAAAGAATTTGCATTTGTTGTATACCTGAAACTAACACTGTAAATCAACTATACTCCAATTTTAAAAAATTAAAAGAATATACAGAGATTTCTTTGCAACATCATTAAAAATAGAAAAAGACTATAAACTGACCGAACAGTCAATATTATGGTTAAATAAACCAAAGTACATTCACTGGATATAATATAAGGTAGTCATTAAAATGTTTATAAAAGGTTAAATAAAACAGAAAAGGCTTAGGTTATAATATTAAATGAAAAACGTGCTGTAACAAAATTATATAAATGGTATGATTTATAATAATGTAAAACAAATTCAAAATAAACAATGCATGGAAAAGAGTCTTTGATCACTGGATGCTCTTCTTTCTTCTCTTCTAAATGTTCCATTATAAACATATGTTACTTTCATAATGGAAAATAGATTTTATTATTCACTTAATGCAAAGAAGTGTAGTTTCCAAAATATGTTTTGAACGGATCAGAAGCTTTTAAAAACTTACTGTCCCTCCCCTCCTACCCTGCCCCCTTCCCCCAGATCAGAGCTGAACTGGAAGTCCTCCAGAACTGGTGAATTCTCCAACTCTATATGGCACATTTCTCAGTGTTGTGAGATATGTCTCATATTAAGAGCAATTCCCTCTTTTCAAGTCACCCTGGCCTCCATATAATCTATCTAGGTAGTAAGAGGATCTGGACTGATTCCTGGCTCTAAGCAGAGAAGACAACTGTCACAGGTTGGGCTCTTTGGGAGGTATAATATCTTACAAGATGGAGTTTAGTACACGCAGTGTTTATTAGGGATCCACACCTCTGAAAGGGATAAGAAGGAAGTATGTTTGGAGAGAGGGAGAAGTCAAGCTTTAAAATCAGCCCTGTGACAGCTTCTGTGCATGCATACATGCTAAGTCGCTTCAGCCGTGTCCGACTCTTTGCGACCCCGTGGACTGTAGCCCGCCAGGCTCCTCTGTCCATGGGATTCTTCAGGCAAGAATACTGGAGTGGGTTGCCGTGCCCTCCTCTAGGGAATCTTCCTAACCCAGGGATCGAACCCACATCTCCTGTGGCTCTTGCACTGCAGGTGGTTTCTATACCACTGAGCCGCTGGGGAAGCCTGACAGCTTCTGATGTTGGACTAAAATGGCTGTACCCTACTATCCCTATTTCCATTGGTCATTGGATACGGCCCACCTCGAGGATATGAACTTGGGTGAAGCACTCCTAACAGCTGAGGCAAGCTCTTAAGGGACTGAAAGCTGACGGGTGTCTGAGAACAGCATTACCCCCAGTTGAGACAATCAGTCCTTTTGAAGGCACATCTGATCAATGCATCTCCGTGACCATCACAAAAACACTCACAGAGAATCAACTGGAGATGTGTTAAAGAAGGGACGCTCCATAGAGATGGGACGGGACTGAGACCTACTGGAGAGACAGGGCACCTAGGGTGCACAGCCCCACTTTACCAGGACAGCAGCATTCTAAGACAGAGTCATCACATGTTGTTTAATATAGTGAAAAATTAAACATCTAACAATAGGGGCATGAGCAAATTATTTTATATCAACAAACTATTTTATAGCCACTAATCAAGTCTGGAAAATATGTGTGAAATATAACCAAGCAGGAAAGCAGATACTGCAAACTCTATACAGGATGAAGTATGAAACTGAATATATATACACACACACACACATATATATATGGCTTTCCAGGTGGCGCTAGTGGTAAAGAACCTGCCTGCCAGTGCAGGAGATGTAAGATGTACAGGTTTGATCCGTGGTGAGAAAAATCCCCTGGAGGAGGGCACAGCAACCCACTCCTATTCTTGCCTGGAGAGTCCCCATGGACAGAGGAGCCTGGTGGGCTACAGTCCATAGGGTTGCACAGACTCAGACACAACTGAGGTGACTTAGCATACACATATGTATATATATTATATATATATAATGACATTATATATTCTATATATATCATACAAAACATGTCACATATTCTATATGTTACATACATATGTTAAATTTGTAATATGATAAAGTGGGATTACTAATCAGTGGGGGGGAGGTCAATAAATATGCTGAGATTAATTGGCTATAAATCATATACAAAGAAAAACAAAAACTAAGTTAGAATTCTATCTTACGCCAAACCAAAAAATAATTTCCAGACAGTTTATAGACCTAAATTTGAAAGCCAAAAATTTGAGGAAAATGAGGAATATCTGCATAAACATGAGGTAGGAAAGGCTATCAAACAAAACTCACAAACCATAACCCATAAAGAAAAATATGGCCACATTTCACTGCACAAAAATATAAAACTCCTATGCAATAAAAGACACATAAATAAAGTTTAAAGACAAGACCCAGTCTGGGAAAAAATATTTGGAATGTATATAATGCAGAATTATTATCCAGGATATATAAAGAAGATAGTCCAATGGGAAAAAATGACAAAAATGATTAGAAGTTTTATAGAAAAAAAAATGACCTGAATTTGAAGCAAATACCATAGAATGTTAATATAAAAAAATCTTCAAGCTCACTGGTATTCAGGATAATATATATCAAGATACCAATTTATACTCAGGAGATTGGCAACAATTTAACTGTCAAGGCTGTCATGAAACAGACACTCTCAAGTTCCAATGGTAGAAATACAATTGTACAAGTAGGCTGGAAAAACTTTGCACTTCATTTGAAACTATCCTTCAAATCAGCCCTTCCATTTCTAGACATACGCCTCAGGAATTTTGGCATAAGGCAGGAGTAGCCGTGTGCGAGAAGGTTCCCTGCAGCATTGCCATTAGTAAAAACAGATGTATACAACCATTCCTAGAAATAAATGGAGGTGTATTATTCATACAATAAGAAGCTGTAAAAGTTCAAATGAGTGAACTTGATCTACACTAAACAAGATGAAATCTCAAAACAATGATGGTAAAAAAAAAAAAGCAAGTTGCATAATAAATACAGCATGAGATTAAGTATACAAAATTTTTAAATGCAGAATATAATACAATATGTTTTCTAGAGATATGTGGTAAAATGGATTGGAAAGATATACAACAACTTTATATTAATGGCTTCCTCTGGGCAGGGAGGAAGGAGAAGGAAGCCAAATGCATACATGAGGAGCCACTGATGTCTCAGTTCTTACAAAATATCTGAAGTAAATGTGGAAAATATTAACATCAGTTGAATATAGATGGTGAATACTTTGCTTATATTTGAAATATTTTGCCATGTTTTTAAAAGGAAGAGAGGGAGAGAGAAGAGGAGGGAGAAAAGAAAGAAATGGGAGAAATGGGAAAGGGGGCTGAAAGAATACACCATAAATCTCCATGTTGGAGCAGTAGAATTAGAGTGAAAATTTCCACCCTTTTTTTTTCTATCATGTTTTCTTCATTGAGCATATCATTATGTAAAAATTTATATATATATATATATGATAACTCTTAAAGACAAAAAAAATGGTGGACTGTGGTATCCAATACTTATGATTAATTTCATGCTGAATGGCTTCAGTTGTGTCTGACTCTTTGCAACCTTATGAATCATAGACTACTAGGCTCCTCTGTCCATGGGATTCTCCAGGCAAGAATACTGGAGTGCGTTGCCATTCTCTTCTCCAGGGATCTTCCCAACCCAGGGACTGAACCCGTATCTCATGTCTTCTGCACTGGCAGGCAGGTTCTTTACCACTAGCACCACCTTTCACACTACTGCAAGTCCTCACACCCAGAAGCCTTATTACACATCTAAAAGGATGGCTACACAAACAAGTTCAGGGCCAACTGCCAGAAACCGGACTCTGGGTTCTAAGTTTTCTCCATTTGCCTTCACCTGCACACATAACTCCCACAATGAGCCTTGACCCTGCCTCCAGGGGTGTCAGGGATAAACCACATGTACTGTTAAACCACACATTCAACTTAAGATGACAGGCTCAACTCTGGTGTCATTTGAAAAGTGGTAGATGTTTGCCTAGAGAAAGGAGCCCTCGAGGTCACACCATGAGACAAGTCTTTATAATGAGCTGCTGCTGCTGCTGCTAAGTCGCTTCAGTCATGACCGACTCTGTGCGACCCCATAGACGGCAGCCCACCGGGCTCCACCGTCCCTGGGATCTCCAGGCAAGAACACTGAAGTGGGTTGCCATTTCCTTCTCCAATGCATGAAAGTGAAAAGTGAAAGTGAAGTTGCTCAGTCGTGTCCGACTCTTAGAGACCCCATGGACCTCAGCCTACCAGGCTCCTCCGTCCATGGGATTTTTCAGGCAAGAGTACTGGAGTGGGGTGCAATTGCCTTCTCCATTATAATGAGCTAAAAGGAGATATAAGGATGGTTTGCATCATCACCCACAAGAAAGCAGTCTCCCTGGCACAATAAAGCAGCTCTTCTATTGGTTTCTTTGGATAGCTCACTCAAACTGGAAGCCAGGCATTCTCACTACTGATTTTACTTAGAGACTGCAAGGCAGACAGTTCAGAAGATCTCAATTCAGAATACTGGCAGAGATTACTTTGATTAGTAACTCACTTATAATGGTACATCCACCTCCATTTAGATTGTGCATACATGCTCAGTCCTGTCCAACTCTTTGTGACCCCATGGACTGTAGCCTTCCAGGCTTCTCTGTCCATGGGATTTCCCAGGCAAGAATACTATAGTGGGTTGCCATGTCCTCCTCCAGGGGATCTTCCTGACCCAGGGATAAAACTTGCTTCTCCTGTGTCCCCTGCACTGGCAGGCAAATTCTTTACTACAGTGCCACCTGGGAAGCCCCATCTAGATTACAACACACAAATTAATCTCTTTCTACCTTGAACCATGATGACTGTAAGTCAGAAATTCCTCTTTGCCAAAAAATGTTACAGAGATAGGCATGAAAGCTAGCATTGGCAGATGACAACCACAAACAAGCCTGCTTAAGGAGAACAAGGTTTATGGGAAAGACTTTCTCCCTGATAAAAGAGAGAAGCACACAGAGAGAAGATTCTTTTGCCCTCGTTTCTCTTTTCCTCCTTTGGGAGCAATTGTTTAAGGATAAATACCTAAAGCTATAGCAGCCACTTTGTAACCATGAGGTAAGATGTCTCAGGACTAAAGATTTTCAGCTGAGGATGGTAGAGTGGAAGGATAAAAAGAATCTGGGGTCTGTGATGACTATAGTGGCCTACTAAATCAACCCTAGACATCTTACATCCATACTTCTTGTTTGCTGTTGTTTAGCTGCTCAGTTGTACCCGACTCTTTGCAACCCCATGGACTGTAGCATGCCAGGCTCCTCTGTCCATGAGATTTTCTAAACAAGAATACTGGAGTAGGTTGCCATTCCCTACTTTTTGCTAGGTCAATACTAAATGCCCTTTCAGTTTAAACTGCTATGAATAGCATTGTTTGTTACTTGCAAGCTGAATGCATCCAAACTAATTCACAAATGAACAGGGAATTTACTGCCTATTATTGATAGGAGATCAGAGAAAATAAAATAAATGGATATTCCCCCAAATTCCCAGTTTATATTCAGCCTAAACTCATGTATCAACTTCTATAAAAAATGATGACCAGTCTACAAAATGGTTGTCATGAAGGATATAGTAAGATCAAAGTGAAAGTGAAAGTCACTTAGTTGTATCCAACTCTTTGCAACCCCATGGACTATACAGTCCATGGAATTCTCCAGGCCAGAATACTGGAGTAGGTAGCCAGGGGATATTCCCAACCCAGGGATCGAACCCAGGTCTCCCACATTGCAGGTGGATTCTTTACCAGCTGAGCCACAAGGGAAGCCCAAGAATACTGGAGTGGGTAGCCTATCCCTTCTCCAGCAGATCTTCCTGACCCAGGAATCGAACCAGGGTCTCCTGCATTGCAGGCAGATTCTTTACCAACTGAGCTATCAGGGAAGCCCACTGACTAAATTATGTTCAGAAGATCATACTCACTAAAGCTTACTAAAATAGCAAAGGAGATTCACATATATTATAAAAAGATTTTCCACAGTGTTAAAATAGAAAGGAATAAAGAGAGAGAGGTTGGCAGGGAAAGAGAGAGGAAGGTTTCCTAGCAAACTCTTCTTTATTTACAAAAGGCTGTTCCCTTTAGAATTTTGGTTAATTGAGGTTTTATTATGACAACTATTAATAAGTCCTCATATGGTTCAGATGACCACTCTTTGGAAAAAATGCTTCAGTGCTTCTTCCACACAAATACAAATTCTACACTGACTCAGAAATCAGAAACTCGGTGCCATGTCGGATTCTGTCCCTTAGCCATACCTGGAGCCAATTCCATTTATAATTCTGCTCTCCTTGCAGAAACTTCATCTAAATTAACAGACTTGCAAAGAACTAGTCACTCCTTTTTTCCAAAGTTCAAAGAAGGGTCTTCCTGGCCTGCTAGGTAGTTAATATCATTGAGTCAACAAACTCATTTTTAAGAAATATCTATTATACGTATTAGAATTACATCAGGAATTTAGATTTAAAAGACTACTAGAGTGCTCATCATCCTAAACTTTTTTTCATTGTGACAGTGGGGAATACAGGGAGCATTCAAGACCAATGGAAGAAGTGGCCAGTCTGCTAAACCATATTCCTTTATTGACTGTGATACATGATGCAAGTTGACAGATTTGCTGGATCTGTGTTAAAGTTTTAGTTCAAAGGGTTGGGTTTATTTTTTTTAACTTATTTTGAAGATAGCTATACATTCTTAGTGTTTTGTCAGAAATTTTTGTTTTCTCATCATCTTTATTCTAAATATAATTTTATTATCAGAAGTCATCATATTTAATAGTAAATATAAATTTCATCATTAATTGTATGCTGAAAGTAATGGGAAAATCAAATTCACTTTGCAGTAGAGATTCTTAACCTGAGTCCCTGGACTCCTAGAGGATCAATGGAAGGGCTTTGGGGGAGTCCATGAACCTCTTGTAATTGGACATACTGTCTGGTACATGAATATACTTTCTGGGAAAAGTTGCTAACTTTTAGTAGATTTAAGAAGGTTCTGTGATCCAAACACTTATGAAGAACCATGGTTTCCCATTATTCTTTACTATGAAGCACATTAGAGTATTTACTAAGGAAATAAGTAGTATCTCCTTGATATCTGAATCTTTTTAGTATGCCAGAGGACAGAGAAATATATGTAAAACAAGGATAAATGCTTAGCTTTATTAGACCTTATTTTTTTTCCTCTAGATTATTGCTGTCCAATGGAACTTTCTACAATGATATGCATGTTCTATGTCTATGCTGTACAATAGGGTAACCACTAGCCACATGTGATCATTAAGCACTTGAAATATGGCTAGTAAAACTGGGGAATAATTTTTTAAATTTCATTTAGTTTTAATTAATTTAAATTTACATAGCCATATGACTAGTGACTGCCATACTAGACATCATAGGTCTAGACTTAATTTTAAAATATCTAATCTGTGGATATAAATCATGTCTCTAAATGGCTCAGTCATGAGACCCATGTCTAATTTGCCTTGTATATCTAGCAATATGATTCAGAATTGGTAGTTGACAAATGTGGAAGAAGAGAGAAAAGGCTGCTTCATGTTTCTTACAACACATAAATCATGTGCCATTATACTCGTATGTCTGGAATGGTTTTATCCCACTCAGTACAGCTTCAGGATATCAGTTTAAACAGTGACAATACTGGAGATTTGGAAGTTTAGAAAAAGATATTTTGCACTGTTGGAAGCCATAGGGTATTCATTTATGGGAACCAGATGATCTAGTTCTAGCAAATGATTTGCCAAAGGGGCTACACTGCAACTGTAGTAAAGACAAAAGGACATGTGAATGGCTTCAGAACAAAGATCAAATCCAGGGTACTGCCAGGAAAACAGTGTACAGATAAAGCCAAGAATATGATCATCAAATCTTTTGTTAGGTCAAGGTGGTGCCTCAGAGTACTTTCAGTCATACAACAGGCCCTTCAGTAAAGATGTATCTCACAGATCTTCTCAATTAAACAAGAGTTTATGTCTATAAGACTTGTGGATGTGGCTTTTGCTAATAGAGTGAACTCCAAGAAGATTCACAGGAGACTCACAAAGTGTTTTTTTTCTAATTAATTTATTTATTCTAAATGGAGGCTAATTACTTTACAATATTATAGTGGTTTTTGTTATACACTGACATGAATCAGCCATGGGTATACATGTGTCCCCCATCCTGAACCCCCCTCCCACCTCCCTTCCCATCCCATCCCTCAGGGTCATCCCAGTACACTGGCCCTGAGCGCCCTGTCTCGTGCATCGAACCTGGACTGGTGATCTATTTCATATATGGTTATATACATGTTTCAATGCTATTCTCTCAAATCATCCCACCCTCGCCTTCTCCCACAGTGTCCAAAAGTCTGTTCTTTATATCTGTTTGTCTCTTTTGGTGTCTCGCATATAGGGTCATTGTTACCATGTTTCTAAATTCCATATATATGTGTTAATATACTGTATTGGTGTTTCTCTTCCTGACTTATTTCACTCTGTATAATAGGCTCCAGTTTCATCCACCTCATTAGAACTGATTCAAATGCATTCTTTTTAATGGCTGAGTAATACTCCATTGTGTATATGTACCACAGCTTTATCCATTTGTCTGCCAATGGACATCTAGGTTGCTTCCATGTCCTAGCTATTGTAAACAGTGTTCTGATGAACATTGGGGGACATGTGTCTCTTTTAATTCTGGTTTACTCAGTGTGTATGCCAAGCAGTAGGATTGCTGGCAGTATGGCAGTTTAATTTCCAGTTTTTTAAGGAATCTCCACACTGTTCTCCATAGTGGCTGTACTAGTTTGCATTCCCACCAACAGTGTAAGAGGGTTCCCTTTTCTCTGCACCATCTCCAGCATTTATTGTTTGTAGACTTTTGGATAGCAGCCATTATGACTGGCATGTAATGGTACCTCATTGTGGTTTTGATTTGCACTTCTCTGATAATGAGTAATGTTGAGCATCTTTTCATGTGTTTGTTAGCCATCTGTATGTCTTCTTTGGAGAAATGTCTGTTTAGTTCTTTGGCACATTTTTTGATTGGGTCGTTTATTTTTCTGGTGTTGAGCTACAGGAGCTGCTTGTATATTTTTGAGATTAATTCTTTGTCAGTTGCTTCATTTGGTATTATTTTCTCCCATTCTGAAGGCTGTCTTTTCACCTTGCTTATAGTTTCCTTCGTTGTGCAAAAGCTTTTAAGTTTAATTAGGTCCCATTTGTTTATTTTTGCTTTCATTTCCATTACTCTGGGAGGTGGGTCATAGAGGATCCTGTTGTGATCTATGTCAGAGAGTGTTTTACCTATGTTTTCCTCTAGGAATTTTATAGTTTCTGGTCTTACATTCAGATCTTTAATCCATTTTGAGTTTATTTTTGTGTATGGTATTAGAAAGTGTTCTAGTTTCATTCTTTTACAAGTGGTTGACCAGTTTTCCCAGCACCACTTATGAAAGAGATTGTCTTTTCTCCATTGTATATTCTTGCCTCCTTTGTCAAAGATAAGGTGTCCATAGGTGTGTGGATTTATCTCTGGCTTTCTATTTTGTTCCATTGATCTATATTTCTGTCTTTGTGCCAGTACCATACTGTCTTGATGACTGTAGCTTTGTAGTATAGTCTGAAGTCAGGCAGGTTGATTCCTCCTGTTCCATTCTTCTTTCTCAAGATTGCTTTGGCTATTTGAGGTTTTTTGTATTCCCATACAAGTTATGAAATTATTTGTTCTAGTTCTGTGAAAAAGACCATTGGTAGCTTGATAGGGATTGCATTGAATCTATAGATTGCTTTGGGTAGTATACTCATGATATTGAGTCTTCCAATCCATGAACATGGTATATTTCTCCATCTATTTGTGTCATCTTTGATTTCTTTCACCAGTGTTTTATAGTTTTCTATATATAGGTCTTTGTTTCTTCAGGTAGATTTATTCCTAGGTATTTTATTCTTTTTGTTGCAATGGACTCACAAAGTTTTAATGAGTTATATATTCAGAAATATTACCAACATGACTGACAGGGATAGAGACATTACAGAATTGAGGAGAGACCTTTGAACTCATAGAATTCTACTTTCAGGAAACAGACACACAGAGCTGCTTAGCTATAAATAGGTGTTACCTTGCACGACAAAGGAAAGACTGGTCAGAGGGTGTAATTAGGAGCCCAGAGAATAGAGCAGAGAACCATAAAGAATTCTTTCCAGACTGTGAGGCCTGAACAAAGAGCTACCAAAACTTGGCCAGCTAGATTTCAAAATTTCTATGAAACAGTGATTCCCTTATGCCTCCTATTTGACCCCATTTTTAGCAGGAATCTCTAGAGCAGTTACAGTATGCCTATTCAATCACTGTAGATATGTGGGGAGCTGATAACTTACCCCTTTGGTTTTGCAGGTCTACAAATAGAGAAGAACTGTATTCAAGCAGTTACAGTTAAGAAGTACATTTAGGATTTTCCTGGTGGTACAGTGGATAAGAATCTGCCTGCCAATGCAGAAGACATAAGTTCAATCCCTGGTCCAAGAAGATTCTATATGTCACAGAGCAACTAAAGCCCATGTGACACAACTACTGAGCCCTTGTGCCTAGAGCCCATGCTCCACAACAAGAAAAGCTACCACAATAAGAAGCCAATGTAGAGGAGCTTGCCACAACTAGAGAAAGCCTGCACACAGTAACAAAGACTCAGCGCAACCAAAAACAAATAATGAATTTTTAAAAAATCACCTCCTTTAGAACAACAGAAAATGAAAGTAAATCTAAGGGGCTTTATCTTTCCTGGACCAGATTTAGATGGTGAAATTCTGGATTTTGAGCTGATGCTGCAATGGAATAAGACATTTAGGGACCTTGGGAGGGGGTAAGCATATTTTACATGTGGGAAGGACATGGATCATTGGGTGCCAGAGGGTAGACTGTGACATGCAGCCTCCAAGTTATCCCTTTCTCCTGGAACTCACTCCTTTGTATAACTCCCTCCTTTAAAATGTGGAATGGAGTTATTGACTTTGCTTCTAATGAAAAGAATATAGTAGAAGGGATGTCATATCTCTTCTGAGGTTGACTTATAAAAAGGCTGTGGTTTCCATTGGACATGCTCTCAGTGTATTTCTTGGGTCATTCATCCCAGGGAATGCTGGCTGCCAAGTCATGATGGAGTCCTATGGAGAAACCCATGTGGTGAGGAACCAAAGCCTGCCAATAGTCATGTGAATAAGGTGGGAAGAAGATCTACACACACACACACACACACACACACACACACACACGTCAAGCCTTCAGATGAAACATACACACACACGTCAAGCCTTCAGATGAAACACACACACACACACGTTGAGCCTTCAGATGAAACCTCAGGCCAAAGTAACAACTTGATTGGAACCTCTTGAGAAACCTTGAGCCAGCTAAGCTATGACCAGATTGCAACCTATACAAATTCTGATATAAGCAGCAGTATTTGGTTTAAAAACAAAAAAAAAGGTGGGGGGTGGAAGTACAAACCTGTAGAATTTATGCTTCTGAGCACCTTGTGGTGCTAGATTTTACCTGAGACTGTATCCTTGCTTGGGTCTTTTTCCCTTCCCCTCCTCACTGACAGCTTTTCTCTGAGAGCAGTCCTCCTGCATGTCACAGGCTCTGCCTCTAGGGAACCAAGGTAAGATAGCAGCTGAAATCTCCCTAAAACTCAAATACTGCAACTGGCTTCAAACAAAGTATTATTCTTGGTTTGTTTTACAAACTCCTCATTTGATGGTTCATAATCACATTTTGTATTTAATTTAGTACATATATATTTTAGGCTTTTACTACCTTAAGTTGCTGGGCTTCCCTGGTAGCTCAGATGGTAAAGAATCCGCCTGCAATGCAGGAAACTTGGGTTCGATTCCTTGGTCTGGAAGACCCCCTGGAGAAAGGAAAGGCAACCCACCCCAGTATTCTTGCCTGGAGAATTCCATGGACAAAAGGAGCCTGGCAGGCTACAGTCCATGGGGTCACAGAGTCGGACACAACTGAGTGACTAACACACACACACACATACCTTGAGCTGCTATGCATGTAAATGAGCTTCTGGTAAAAAATAAAATAAGACAAACATATCTGGGCTGGTATGTTTTTCAAGATTTTTTTTTAAAGCATTAACCATAGTTAGGGATCCTAATGCCACCAAAGTTTTGTGTTTTGTTTTTTTTTTTCTTTTTTTTTCCCATTTATTTTTATTAGTTGGAGGCTAATTACTTTATAATATTGTAGTGGGTTTTGTCATACATTGACATGAATCAGCCATGGATTTACATGTATTCCCCATCCCGATCCCCCCTCCCACCTCCCTCCCCACCCCATCCCTCTGGGTCTTCCCAGTGCACCAGCCCCGAGCACTTGTCTCATGCATCCCACCTGGGCTGGTGATCTGTTTCACCCTTGATAATATACATGTTTCAATGCTGTTCTCTCAAAACATCCCACCTTCGCCTTCTCCCACAGAGTCCAAAAGTCTGTTCTGTACATCTGTGTCTCTTTTTCTGTTTTGCATATAGGGTTATCGTTACCACCTTTCTAAATTCCATATATATGCATTAGTATGCTGTATTGGTCTTTATCTTTCTGGCTTACTTCACTCTGTATAATGGGCTCCAGTTTCATCCATCTCATTAGAACATTGGAAATAAGAGCAAAAATAAACAAATGGGACATAATGAAACTTAAAAGCTTTTGCACAACAAAGGAAACTATAAGCAAGGTGAAAAGACAGCCCTCAGAATGGGAGAAAATAATAGCAAACGAAGCAACAAAGGATTAATCTCAAAAATATACAAGCAACTCCTGCAGCTCAATTCCAGAAAAATAAATCACCCAATCAAAAAATGTGCCAAAGAACTAAACACACATTTCTCCAAAGAAGACATACAGATGGCTAACAAACACATGAAAAGATGCTCAACATCACTCATTATCAGAGAAATGCAAATCAAAACCACAATGAGGTACCACTACACGCCAGTCATAATGGCTGCTATCCAAAAGTCTACAAGCAATAAATGCTGGAGAGGGTGTGGAGAAAAGGGAACCCTCTTACACTGTTGGTGGGAATGCAAACTAGTACAGCCGCTATGGAGAACAGTGTGGAGATTTCTTAAAAAACTGGAAATAGAACTGCCATATGACCCAGCAATCCCACTTCTGGGCATACACACCGAGGAAACCAGATCTGAAAGAGACACGTGCACCCCAATGTTCATCACAGCACTGTTTATAATAGCCAGGACATGGAAGCAACCTAGATGCCCATCAGCAGACGAATGGATAAGGAAGCTATGGTACATATACACCATGGAATATTACTCAGCCATTAAAAAGAATTCATTTGAATCAGTTCTAATGAGATGGATGAAACTGGAGCCCCTTATACAGAGTGAAGTAAGCCAGAAAGATAAAGACCAATACAGCATACTAACGCATATATATGGAATTTAGAAAGATGGTAATGATAACCCTATATGCAAAACAGAAAAAGAGACACAGGTGTACAGAACAGACTTTTGGACTCTGTGGGAGAAGGCGAGGGTGGGATGTTTTGAGAGAACAGCATTGAAACATGTATATTATCTAGGGTGGAACAGGTCACCAGCCCAGGCTGGATGCATGAGACAAGTGCTCGGGCCTGGTGCACTGGGAAGACCCAGAGGAATCTGGTGGAGAGGGAGCTGGGAGGGGGGATCGGGATGGGGAATACTTGTAAATCCATGGCTGATTCATGTCAATGTATGACAAAAACCACTACAATATTGTAAAGTAATTAGCCTCCAACTAATAAAAATAAATGGAAAAAAAAAGAATTCATTTGAATCAGTTTTGTGTTTTTAAATTCCTATGTCTAAACCATCTTGAATGATTTATGATTTAGAAACAATATATGTGTATATACATTCAATTTAATAATACCAGGAAAAGTCACATATTCAATCCTCTCTAGTAAAATAAACTGCTGTCAAATTTAGTTTATGAATTCGTATGTCAGATGGTAAAATCTGCTTTAGGAAAAAGTGACTCTCAGTTTCAAGATATTACCATAGTTTAGCCTTCGAGGCAGGAAAACCCCTGTGGTTCTCTATGCTTCTCCATGTCCTAAAGATCTTTACAAAATGGGTGTTTACAGAAAGTTCTTTTTACTTCTGTGAAGTATTACTCATGAGTCTCTCGCATTCCGTGGCTCTTACTGACACATACAAGTGTTCAAACATTTTAGGAGACCTGAAGAAGAGAGGACAGAGGGTAGAGTGGTAACCCTTCTCTCCTCTATGGGCAATTTCCAAGGGCTTCTTACCCAGAAAGTCCTAATATATCGGGGACCATTGATTGAAGAAGCCCACGTGTGAGTCTCATGCCTGACTGGCAGGCAAGACTTGCTCTGTTATGTCCTGGCAAAGTCTTGAGACAGAGGAGAGATGTCCAGTTGTTGTGTATAAATATGTATTTTTGAAGGAAGGGAGCAGAGAAGAAAATTTAGCTTTTCAAGAGCATTCAACTCCAAGACACAGGAGCAAGTACACAGAGGGACCAGACACTGTAAATGAGAAACTCTTTCTTGGAAGTTTACACTTCTAAATCAGGGGCAGGGCAGCTCAAGGGTGGGACTTCCCTGGTGTTCCAGTGGCTAAAACTCCACACTCACAGTGCAGGGGGCCTGGGTTTGATCCCTGGTCAGGGAACTAGATCCCACACGCCACAATTAAAGATTCCACATGCCACAACAAAGACCCAGCACAGTCAAATAAAAATTTTTTTAAAGCCCAAGGGTAAGAAAAGGGGGTGGGGGAAGTACACAGAGAAGATGCTTGTTCTGAGCAGAACAAGGACAGCCAGAAAGATCAACCTAAATAGACCTTTTGCTAATCACGGGGAATAAGCTGGAGGCAATGTTTATTATCAGTATTTGTCCTGGAGGAGAACGTTCACCAAAATATTCAGATGGGACAAGTTCATGGTCCATCTCAGACATTCACTTCACCACATCCCATTTTCCCCTCTCCGTCACCATCCCAAACCCCTCACATGTAGCAACAATCAACTAGAGAAGCATGTTTCAAACTTTTGACTCAATTTAATGGGTCATAATTAGTGTTTTTGTAGTGAAATAGACTAGAATTGAAAATGTCAGGGTTCATTGCACACATTAAGACTAAATACTACTTTGTGCAATTTCTATTTCAATTATCTAGGTGTGCTATGGGAGGGTGTCCCCAGTTTGCATGAGACAGTTAGATTTTATGTCTGTTGTCCTGGCATGATTATCATTAGCACTCCCTCACTTTCAAAAGTGTTCTGATTGGACAATAAATACTATACTCTCCCAAATAGTAGGTCACAGTATGTATTTCTTCCTATGGGTCTTAGTCAAAATAATTGGAAAACCAGATTCAGAATTTTTAGGAAAACCATAGGTAATGATAGCCTTGTCTAGTTAATTCTTTCTTCCTTCCTGCCAGATGAAGATATCTGACCATCTAAGAAAGGCTTCTGGGGGCAGTGATGGAAGCCTTTGTTTTGCCCTGATTTGCTCAGGACATGGATGTTCTAGCCCATAAAAAGCCAAGCAGGGACAGAGTTTCCTCATTTGCCCATGGCTATCCTCTCTGGTAGATACAATTGAAAAATCCCTGGGATTAAGTTCTAGCTCCTCCAGTCACTGTATGGTCTTAACTAGGGAAGCCAGTGTGTCCTTTCCTCAGCCTCAGTTTTCTCCTCTGTAAAAGGGAGTGACAGGAGTGGGGAGAAGAGTGCAGTACACATTTTTAAATTATGCTTCGCCCAAACATTCCTGTAGTCAACCTCTAGTTGGAATCACAGTAGTCAAGCAATTTTGCTTGACTTGAATAGGGTGAGACGGGTGTAGGGCCTTCTATCGCAGATGGCAGTCATGGGTGTAGGCCGAATGGGCAGGTTTTCCAGTTACGGCAATTCACATGGCCTCCTCCTCCTCCAACTGGTAATAAACAAGGAGCATGGCACATGACTCTTAACTTCACCAGATTCTTTCATTTCCATTGCCTCCCATGAGGGAGATATCAGTCAGGGACTAGAATATACAGGTCAGGAGGGCAGCAACCCTTCACTACCTTGTTCATGACTCTGTTCTCAGCTCAGAATGAAGTGAATGTCAATTGTAAGGCACACAGGGTTGGACTCCTATGACCATAAATCCTGTGCCATGTCACAACTTCTTGTTTCTATCTTCATGCCTTTACACAACCCACCTGAAAAGCCCTCCGTCTCCTCTCAGCTTTAAGATTTAAAAGCTATTTTGAAGCCTAGCCCCTCTAGTTGGTCTTTTCTAAGTTTCACGTTAAAGTCTATTCACATCAATATGCTCTGTTCCCATTTTTGAATGAGCACTGATCTTATATGGGTTTGATTTTTCAGAAGTTATTTCAGTTGGGTGTAAGTTCTATCTTCTCAAGCAGACATGAAACTTCTCAGGGAAGTTATGTTGGTAATATTTCCAAATATGAAACTTATTAAGAAATTCGTGGGTCTCCTGTGAATCTTCTTGGAATTCACTTCATTAGACAAAAGCTACATCCACAAATCTCATAGACATAAACTGTTCTCTATTGTTTCATTGAGAGGATCTGGAAGACATATCCTTACTCTCTTACAGCCTCTGTGAACAAAGTGCTACTCTATCCAGAGTTCCTTAAAAGGCTTTTTTCCCTTGAGACATCTGTCTACACACCCCTGATCTGCTGGAGCTGTTCCACCAGCATCAAAGTGAAACACCATCTCCCTGAGTGAAGGCTGTACTTACAGAAACAGATACTGTATTTAAGATTCAGAAAAGCTGCCCCAATAAAGCTGCAACTAGCGTATCATTCCTGGCAGTAAACTGGTGGTATAATTTACAAAATTCCGGTGCATTGTAGCAAAACTGAAAAGAACAAGATTCAGTTAAGAGAGATACTAAGAAAAGAAAAGAAAACTGCAGCAGCATGTACTGAGGATAGTAGGCAGCAAGCCTTTGAACTACATGGCTGTAGAATGATAAGATGTAGATTAAAGGGAGACAGATAAGACTGGAGGTGGGCAGGGAGAGGGAGAGAGAAAAAGAGATGTGAGGAAAAACACCGCTAGAAAATAGTCCTTCAATGAACATCACAGGATTGCCTGTGATAGGCTGCGGCCTGTTCAGCTGAAGCCTGAGGCTTCATCCTTCTGGAACATTCTGGTTCCCTGACAGAGGATGGAACACCAGCATCCAAGGATGAAAACCTGGACTTCACTTGAAGCCTTTCATGCCCTATCTATTTAGCCAGCTCTGCTGTGATGGGAAGTATTAATAGAAAGGTTTCTTTTGGGGACAGTTTCCCTCTTGAATTTTGAAAGCATGATTTTCTGCCCAGTGTCCTTGAACTGACAGTCACATACTGGCTGCTTTCAGTTATTATTATCTTCATGGGGAGGCTCAAGCTCTGGGGAAAAAAGAAGGTGGAATTGAACTGATGGCAATTCTGGGTTCCAAAATGATCATTTGCAGGCCTTGTGTAATACCTCTGGGGAGTGGCTAAACCCCAGTACACAGAGCCTTGTGCTACCCTTTTTCTAGGTGTGATGAACATCCTGTGTTCTTCTGAAGGAAACAGGCCCCCTCCTTTTGGGGAACTGTAACATTCCCCCATATTACCCACATGCTCCTAGTGGAGATGGCTTGATCCCATCCCCTGACCACAGGGACAATCATGGGAATCAAGCTGGGACAATCAGATCATTCAGGGGATTTTTTTCTGGTGGTAAAATCCAGTAAAAGTAAAATCTAGTGGCTAAAGGAAGCAATGAGCCCTGTCTCAATGACAAAGGTTAAGTATTGTAGACAATGCTTATCCAAGGGAATCAAATCATTACAGAAAAGAAGGGACAGGTAGAGGATAGAGAGAAAGAGCGACCTCATAGTTCTTGAGCCCTTGGTTCCACTATAACCTGGGCCCACCAGCACACCCCTGCCCTGACAGAAAACAAAATCTCCCTTCTGCCAAAACTAGTTCAAGATGGGTTTCTGTCACTTACCACCAAGAGGGCTGACTTAAACAGTAGGCCATCAATTCACATTTGAATGAAATGAATGACCAAAAGATGTATCACAACATCCAGTCTGGGATAAGAAATCAGCCTCAGAATATCATCTCCGAGTCCTTATTTCAAAGCAATAGTGTAGCTCAGATTTAAAATACTTTATAGTGTGCTGTTCTCTGGTGGCTCAGACAGTAAAGAATCTGCCTAAAGTGCAGGAGACCCGGGTTCAATCCCTGGGTTTGGAAGATCCCCTGGAGAAGGGCATGGCTACCCACTCCAGTATTCTTGCCTAGAGAATTCCATGGACAGAGGAGCCTGGTGGGCTACTGTTCATGGTGTCGCAAAGAGGTGAACACAACTGAGTGACTAACACTTTCACTTTCAGTGTGCTGTTCAAAAAATTTAGTGGGATCAGTTTTATTTTATTAAATATTTATTTTACTTATTTATTTGGCTGCACCAGGTCTTAGTTGTGGCACTCAGGATTTTCAATCCTCACTGCAGCATGTGAGGATCTGTTTTAGTTGTAGCATGTGGAATCTAGTTCCCTGACCACAGAACTAGACGACTAGAACCTAGGCCCCCTGCATTGAATTGTGGAGCTTCAGCCATTGGATCACAAGGGAAGTGCCAGCTTTATTTTAAATAAAATACAATAGATCAGAATGAGGAAAAAAAAAACAGTTACTATATATAAAAGTTTATGAAACTTCTGGTTCAGTAGTATAATTATATATATGTATAAATATTTCATTGATCTAAAAAAGCAGTTTTACATTTTAATTTCTCTGAACTCATGATGACCTTTATAATTTAATGGAACAGTGTAATTTAATTGGCACCATTTCTATCTTTCTTAATGGTACCTAAAACAAGGATGCCACTGACAACCAATGGAGTTTTAGATTTGATGACACACAGTCTGTGTGTGTGTTCTGGACTGTGATGTAAAATATATTTCTTACTCCTGGTAGCAGTGAAAAGAATTTGAAAATAACTGCATAACATGACTTATCTAGGAATTCCAAATTAATAATCAACTGATTTAATTAAAGAATTTTTTTAAAAGTGTATAATCTTTGCTATCCATATCAATTAAGGCATGGATCCATTCTCATATTTACATAATGCCTTAACCCAACTAATTATATAAAGGGTTCCCCAAATGGCTTCCTTTTCATTGTGGAAACTCCAGATTCTCATGGGGAAAACTTCAGATAGCAGAACAGGTAACTGGGGTGGTACACTGGATCAAGGAACTTTTAGTGTTACTCAACAAGTACCTTATGCAGCTCCTTGCCCACAGAGAGGCCAGAGAAGCACGGGGTGTCTGGTATCCCTGCCAGGATTTCAAGGCAATGATGACAGGGAAGGCCAAATGCCTCTCACACATAGCTGGCAGTATCCCAAACGTGCATTTATAAATTAGTTGCTTGTAACTTGAACTTGGCTTTCCCTTGGAAATCATCTTCTAATTGGTAATCAGATCCCCTGGAGAGTCCATAAGAGCCCTTTTAAGTCATTATGTAGTTAAACCCTAGGTGTGCCTGGGGGTGGCTCAGTTTACACTAAAAGGGAAGGGCATTCTCTCTCCAGTGCCTGCTATATCCCACATCTGCTGCTCCCCACCCCCACGCTGGGACACGGCATTCAGACTCCTTCTCTTCCTAGTACAGTCATCCAGCTACTTGACGGTCTTGATCTGTTGACCTAGAGTCTAACAAAGAGACTAATACAGATATGGATATTATATGTGTATCCTGGTTTCTCTTATTGAGAGTCCTCTGGTCCAAGAACTGAAAGCTCAGAAATTCCAGATGCAAACCCAAATTACCATTTTTATGTCTTGGCCGCTCTCAAGGATGCTGCAACTTGTCAATACAGGAGCCTGCAGGCACATTGGCCCCTGCCCAGCTTCTTGCTGGAGAAGGGCCTGTAGTGACAAGCTCCCTTTGTTCTTCCTCCAGAACCTCAAAACATCAGTAAGCCCCAGGGTCAAGGCAAGACTGTCTGGAGAATGGGGACTGGTGGAGCTGGTCAAGTCGCTATTTGCAGGGTTGAGGCCAATTCTCAGAAACCCTGGGCCAGTAGGAAAGGAAGTATACACCCTTAAGTGAACTTGGCCAAGCCATGCCTTTCTGTGCAATTTTCCAGCACTCCAATGAGCAGACACCAGTCCAGGGTAAGAAGGAAACAGTCAAATAAAAGGTAAATGAAGTCGCAGTGACTCCTCTGACCTTTCATCATGCAGAAGCTCTGGGCAGCACTCCGTTATTTGGCTTTAACTGGCCAAATTAGACACCCCTGAGTCCCAACGCAGGGGTCTACGGCTTGTAATGGGGAAGCAGGACTTCCTGCTTAGTGGATAGATACCACCCCAGGCGCTACCCTGGGTGATTTCCATAAAGGATTTCACAATGCTAGAGAGGATGTGGAGGAAAGGGAACCTTCCTACACTGGTGATGGGAATATAAGTTGGTGCAGCCAGCATGGAGAACAGTATGGATGTTCCTTAAAAAATTAAATATATAGCTACCGTATGATCCAGCAATCCCACTCCTGGGCATACAGCCAGAGAAAATTTAATTCATAAAGAGACACATGGGACTTCCCTGGTAGTCTAGAGGTTAAGGCTCTGAGCTCCCAATGCAGGGAGTGCAGGCTTGATCCTCATCAAAGAACTAGATCCCACATGCTGCAACTAAGATCCAGCATAGGTAAATAAAAATATATTTTTTAAAAAAAGATACATGCATCCTGATATTCATAGCAGCACTATTCACAATAGTCAAAACATGGAAGCAATCTAAATGTCCACTGACAGATGAATGGATAAAGAAGGTGTGATACATGTATACAATGGAATAATATTCAGCCATAAAAAAAGAATAAAACTACTGCCATTTGCAACAACATGGATGGACCTAGAGATTATCATACTAAGCGAAGTCAGACAAAGAAAGACAAATACTGAATGCTATCAATTCTGTATGGAATCTAAAATATAACACAAATGAACTTATTTACGAAACAGAAACAGACTCACAGAACAGACCTGTGATTGCCAAGGAGGGGAGGTGGGGGAGGGATGAAGTGGGAGTTAGGGATTACCAGATACTATTATGTGCAAGAGTGGATAAACAACAAGGTCCTACTGTATAGCACAAGGAACTATATTCAATATCTTGTGATAAACCATAATGGAAAAGAATATAGGAAAGAATGCCTATACCAAATCACTTTGTTGTACACCAGAAATTAACACAACACTGTAAATCAACTATACTTCCTCAATTTTTCAATTTTTTTAAAAAAAGAAGAAAACAACAACAAAAAAAAAGGATTTCATTTAATCCATGTACTCTATCCAAAAAGAAGGAAAAATACAAACACACTATTATGCATCCCTTACAGAAGTTGTGATAGGTATTGGTCTTTGAAAGCTTTTCTTGATGTCTAGTAGTCATGTCATATTCAAAGTCTACACAGCAAAATCAAATTGGGTGTGGATCTTTTTCATCATTAAGGATGCCCAGGTAGATAGAGTAAACCAGGAGCATTTTTAGAGCATGAAACTGAAGTCTCCGAGAACTATTGCTCTTTCGTAAACTGCTGAGGAAGGAATTGCAAATGAAAAATTAACACAAGCAGAAAATGGGAAACAGCGTAGACAGTCTGTTACTCTCCTCCCTTGGTGGACACATGCAGAAATTCTCAAATGTTAGCAAAAGACAGCTCTTCGTTTTATTGTAAAATCTTGAACAAGTGATGGGGTGGCTATCTCCACTGAGAATTTTCTGATTTCTGAATCTGAGGAGGGGGAATGGGGGTTGAGGAGGTACGAGTGTCCTTCAACTCATCAAATGATCAGATTGCTCTAGTCTAATTCCATGAATACATTTTAAAAATAACTACTGTTTGGAAAGAGAAGCAATTTTAAAGTCAAGCAATTAGGACTCGATTTCAGGCAGTATGGGAGCTACTTAACCTGACTGTGCTAAAAAAATCGGCTAAAAATTCTGGAGAAATTAAACAAAAATTTGGGGAGCATCCACTTTGAGTTTTCAAGAAGGTAACAAATACTCACAGGCCAAAATCATTGCAGAACTGGGAACCTGGGGGAAGCAGTTATTGAGGTTCACATTCCCTTTTAAGGGAAACTACCAAAACTGAGCTTTGATATCCAGAAACCAGTGAAGACTGAAGTTCAGAAGACAAACTCCAGGGACCACTCAAGATTGGCAGTTTCAAAGGAGACCTCCCACCTCCCCTCACCACCCCCTACATAAAGCTGATATATCATAGGTCTACACACTCACTGTAAAGGGTGAACTAGAAATAAATCTACCTCGTGTAGTCGGGCTACAAAGAAAAGGTTTTGTCTTGTACACTGGCATTGAGTGGAAGACGAAAAAAATTCTCCCATGAGAACTCATAACCACATTATTATGGCTATTATTACTAAAATCTCAATAATAATAATGAAAAGCACTGGGATACCATTTTATACCAAACCAAGTTGGTAAACATTTGATAATCTATGATCAAGTGCTGATAAGGATGTTGAGCAGTAAAAACACACAATAGTGGTTTAAATGGGTACAATCTCCTTAGTAAATTATTTGGTATTATTGAAGAAAGTCAAAGTTATATATGTATTATGATCCAGCTATTCCACCCCCAAGTATTTATTCTAGAGAAATTCCTGCACATCGTTCCAGAGAAATGAACAAAGATCTTCCCAACGGCACTTTGCTATAAAACTAGCAATAACCCAAGTGCACACCAAGAGTAAATGAATAAACTATGGCATATTTTATAATGGGATTTTATATAGTAACTTGACTAAACAAACTACAACTACAGGCAACAATGTGAATACATCTCAAGAATCTAATATTGAGTGAAAAAAAGCAAGTTACAAAAGAATGCATTCAATGTGACTTCACTTACACAAAGGTCAAAAGCTTGCAAATGTAAATAATACGTTTTAGAGATATAAACATATTCTAGTAATACTATAAAGAACACCAGAGGAATGATAACCCTGCGTTAGATATTGGTTACTTCTTAAGAGACAGAAGGACTCGAATCCAAGAGAAGCATAACAAGGACTTCAAGGTAACACTTAATGTTCGTGTTGGTAATGTTCTTTTTATTAAACTGGCTGGTAAACACAGAAGGATTTGTTTTTATTACTTTATCCATATCAAATAAATGTTCTTTTGTTCTACTCAATGTTTCATTTAAAAACAAACATTTTTTTAAACTGGAGCAATTATAACGTCTTCAATGCAAAAAGTTTGTTACATTGGTTTCTCATTTGTTTGCAATTATAAGAATTTGTTTATCCTTGAAGTTCTTAAGAACGACCATTTGGACCTCAACTAAAAGGCACGTTTTGTCAATAAAATGAGAGAATCTTAAGATCTGGAAATGGTCTGGGAAGATCCTCTGATGCAGACAGCAAGAACTCAGTGTGTCCTGATGAAAACTCAAAGTTTGAAGACGTAGACATCCCAGCCTAGTCTCAAGCAGCTTTCAACTTTTATCTCTAGAACAGTCTGAAGTTATTCCTTAAAGTCCACTTAAAAGTTTTCTTGCTTTGTATGTAAGCCAACATCCTACCATTGCCATGATCAATGCTCATGAGAAACTTTCTGTGTGGGTCAAATAAACCTGGGCGAGGGGGAATGACAGTATATCCAAGTGGACAGAAAAGCCCTCTTGGGGCTCAAGCAACAGAACTGGGTCAAATGGGCAGGCGGGTGTTAATGCCTCAGTCATGTCTGACTCTTTGTGACCCCATTGACTATAGCCCACCAGGCTCCTCTGTTCATGGGATTTTCCAAGCAAGAATTTTGGAGTGGGTAGCCATATCCTTCTCCAGGCGATCTTCCCGACCCAGGGATTGAACCTGGGTCTCCTGCATTGCAGGAAGATTCTTTACCATCTAAGCCACCAGGGGAGCCCCCTGAATCAAATGGAGGCAGGGCCTAATCCATGAAGTCACCCGAGCCGACAATGGAACTTCCCATCTCTGCAGTGGGAAGATGGGGGCTCTGAATCTAGACTGACCAGCAGAGGAGGACAGGGAAGTACTGACCACCATGGCAAAATGAGAAGGGATGTGAAGTCTGGGAAAGAATAAAAGCAGAAAAGGTTTACAAGTTAAATTCATAAACTATATTTTCCCAAACAAACTTGAAAACTTTTCCTTTCTTTTTTCTGGTTTTGACCACACCACATGGCATGTGAGATCTTAGTTCCTTGACCAGGAATTAAAACTGGGCCCCCTGCATTAGAAGCATAGAGTCTTAACCATTGGACCACCAGTGAAATTCCCCTAGAAAAACTTTAAAAGATTGATAATATCTAGTGTTGGTGAGTATGGGGAAATACTCATATATATTGCTTATTGATGGACAACAGGGAAGACTCTTTCCAGAAAGCAAACTGGTAATACACATAAAAATCTTTACAAATACACATATACCTTGAGGCAGCCACTTCCAGAAGTCATTCTAAGGAAACAATTAGGTAAGTGTACATAAACAAGGATGTTTGTTGTGATAGTGTTTATACTAATAAAAAGTCAAAAGTACTAGTCCATCAAAAGTTAAATTGTGATATAAGTTATTAAAAATGATGATAAGGGGCTCTCCTAGTGGTTCAGTAGTAAAGAGTCCACCTCCCAATGCAGGAGACATAAGTTTGAGCCCTGGTCCAGGAAAATCCAACATGACATGGAGCAACTAAGGCCGTGTGCCACAACTATTGAACCTCCACACCCTAGAGCCTGTGCTCTACAAGAGAAGCCACAACAACGAGGAGCCCATGCACTGCAATGAAGAGCAGCCCCTGCTCACTGCAGCTGAAGTCCATAGAGCAGCGAAGACTCAGCACAGCCAGAAACAAATAAAATTATTTTTGAAAAATGATTTAAAAAACAGTAATTGAAATGAGCCTGGTTGGCATGCAGATTAAAGCATGGGGGTTCACATATCTATAATCTGAAGTTTATTTAAAAACTAGATGTATTAAGGGACTTCCCTGGCAGTCCAGTGGTTAAGACTTGGCTCTTTCACTGCTGAGGGCCCAGGCTTGATCCCTGGTCAGGAAACTAAGATCCGGCAAGCTGCAAGGTACCACAAAACCAAACAGAACTACACGTATTGGTGGGTGGAGGGGTAGATATATATGCAATGCAGCATGTATAGTAAAA
The DNA here is from genome assembly GCF_910594005.1 of Cervus elaphus. Classification (NCBI taxonomy): domain Eukaryota; kingdom Metazoa; phylum Chordata; class Mammalia; order Artiodactyla; family Cervidae; genus Cervus; species Cervus elaphus. The sequence goes on along the minus strand of NC_057848.1, from coordinate 137,097,907 downwards.
TGTTCATTGTAGAACCTAGTTGGTACCATATGATGGTTCATGATAAAAATGCTTTCAACTTCTCAGAGTGTTTGAAATTTCTGTCAACATTTTGCTGACACAATGCTAACTGGAAAGAAAAGATGTCCACCACAAATTTTAAGATTTCAAAAAGACCCCAAAATAGATGGATAGATAACATCATTTTAATTGTGAGAGTTGTACCATAAAGAAGGCTGAGCGCTGAAGAACTGATGCTTTTGAATTGTGGTGCTGGAGAAGACTCTCAAGAGTCCCTTGGACTGCAAGGAGATCAAACGAGTCAATCCTAAAGGAAATCAACCCTGAATATTCATTGGAAGGACTGATGCTGAAGCTGACCTTCCAACACTTTGGCCACCTTATGTGAACAGCCAACTCACTGGAAAAGTCCCTGATGCTGGGAAAGGTTGAAGGAAGAAGGAGAAGAGGGCAACAGAGGATGAGACAGTTAGATAGCATCACCAACCCAATGGACGTGAGTTTGAGCAAGCTCAGGGAGATGGTGAAGGGCAAGGAAGCCTGGCATGCTGCAGTCCATGGGTTTGCAAAGAGTCCGCCATGACGTAGTGACTGAACAAATGTGCAGAAGAGCCTAAAAAGCTAAACAGCAATATTCAAAGTGGTTATCTCCAGACAGTAGATGAGAGGAGATCTGATTTTCCTTTTTTTATTTTATGCTTTTCAGTCTTCTCAGATTTTTTTCAATGGCCCAGTGCTAACTTTACAACTATTTCATAAGGTTATTTCCAAAAAAAGCAATAGAGAAAAGAACTAAAAAGTGTCAAGAATGGAAAGCAGGAAGTGGATGAGTTTGGGAACGAGGCAGAGAGTGGGGCAAGCCCAGAGCCTAGGCCAGTGGGTGAACCCTCTGCTGCTGCTAAGGGGGGTTCTCAGGATCCCAGCGTGAAACACGGTCACATGGCAGAGTTGATGAAAGAGCAACTAGACTAGGACAACATCTTGTTCATCCTATGAGGACACAAACTGCCCAGATTCCATATATTTTCATCTAAGTCAGGAGTTTCAAAGTGATGAGAGTATCAAGATGAATTTGACACTACTAGAGAAGCTGTGTATACATGAACAGATATGCAGACAAAAACCAGATATTCTTAATTGCTGTGCGTCTGTCACCTCCATTCAGATGAACCATCACCAGCTAGGAAAAGCCAAGCATTAAGAGAAGGGCTTTGAAACAAAGTCAGTGAGACCCCAGCTGGTGCCTTACCTGAGCTCAAATGTCCAGATTTAGGGAAACTACATTTTGGGGCCTGAAAGAATGTATTGGGCCAACTGCAATTATCCCTCGTAATCACGGAAATATTAAAGAAAACCAAAGAAACGTCAAAGATGAAGGGTGGGCAATTTTCAGACAGACAGAACTATGGAAGCTACAGATGGGAAAATTCTAACTCCAACCTAGGCTTTATTTTTAGAACATATCACTAAACAGAAAAATAGGAAGCATTTGGGGGGGAGGTTGTCTTTTTTTTTTGAAGTATAGTTGATTCACAGCATCATGTTAATTTCAGATGTACAGCACAGTGATTCAGTTATATATATATTTCTTTTTCAGATTATTTTCCTTTATAGATTATTACAAGATATTGAGTAGAGTTCCCGGTCCTATGTAGTATGTCCTTGTTGGTTATCTATTTTATATATAATACTTTGTATCTGCTAATCCCAAACTCCTAATTTATCTCTCCCCCTCCCCTTTCCCCTTTGGTAACCATATATTTGCTGTGTAGGTGGGTCTGTTTTGCATATAAGTTCATTTGTATTGTTTTTTAAGATTCCACATATAAGTGATATCATATGATATTTGTCTTTGTCTGTCTTACTTCACTTAGTTTGATAATCTCTAGGTCCACTCATGTTGCTGCAAATGACATTATTTCATTCTTTTCATGGCTGAGTAATATCCCATTGTATATATGTACCACATATTCTTTATCCATTCATCTGTCAATGGACATTTAAACACTTCCATGTCTTGGCTATTGTAAATAGTGCTGCTATGAACACTGGGGTACATGTGTCTTCTTAATTTTTTTTAATGGTGATACTTTGGAATCAGCTTTGGCTTGCCTCATTTCCTTCATTTACTGAAGAGAATGTCTCCTCTGATACAGGGCATCTTGTCTGCATCAAGACCTATACACCCTCACTTGACATCCCTGTGACTGGATGGTAACATGTTCAGTGGTTTTAAGTACCCTAAAAAATACTGATTTATACATTGTGTTTGTGAAAGCAGGGATTTTACAACTTTTTCGACCATAACCCACGTTAAGAAAGAAATGTTATCTCGTAAGTCACTACACAACATACCTTCATATGACTGAAAAATAAGTTCTGCAAGGCAATTTTTTTTAAGGCAATGTTTAAGGTGTGATGCCTTCTTATATTTTCTACGCTATTCAAGTGTTACAAAAGTGCTGGCACAACCCACTAATCAGATTTCACAAGCCACAAATGTGTAATAGTCAGGAGATGTGTTATTGGGCTCTGTGTAGACTATGAGTGAGAGAAGAATAAAGAATAGATTTTGTGGATGAAAAATGTCACCTGCCTTATCAGTAAACAAAAGATGTTGCAGCCATCAAACCCTCAGTCCCTGCAGCTGCCATCAGTGGTGCATCCTAAGGGGACTCAAGAAGGAGAAAAGCAGGATTCTACCCCTAGATGGTTAAGGTGCATATCTAAGGAATGATTTTCATGAGCTCAGACTCTCACATCTTCCCAAACACAGAAAAGTGCAAAATTCATTAACTTGAGATACCTGGTTTCTTTCATCTTTTGATGTTTCAACTACTTGGTTTTTGTTGCAAACACTCTTCTTTATCCTGGTTCCTCCCTTACCTCTTGGGAAAAGTCCCTCAGAGCAAGCTATCATCTGGGCTTACCTTGAAAAAAAAAAAAAAAGAAAGAAAAAAATCCACCAAATAAAGCATAATTCTCAACTTTTAGGTGGTGCATTTTTTTTTTCAGTCAACAATTTGGAGATGATACAGAGCTGCAGAGGACAGGATCTTAGTTGTTTCCCCCCCAAAACAGGCCCTGAGACAAGGATGTGGGTAGGTCACTGGGGAGGTGATCCCAGTAAGCCTGGTGTGGAAGTAGGGAAATTGACAAAGGAGAAAAAGAGAAAAGTCCATGAAGACGCGCTAAGGTGCAGGCTGCTTCCAGGGGTGATTGATGGGGACACACTCCCATAGGGGACCCTCTGGGGAACTGCAATGGGACTTGGCAGTTCAGACCTTTGTCTATTGACACCTGCCCTGCCTAGGCAGAGGGCTGGCCCCAGTGGTGGGAAACCTGTTTTTCTAGAACCTTCTGCCAAGCCAGTTTCCACAACACTGGAGAAAGCCTGCTGGCAGAGTCTCTGAGACAAAGGGACATGTGAGGTGAAGAGCTGCCACCAGGAGTGTGAACTGTCCACTTGGGCTGCAGGAGGACGCAGAGGTGGGCTGGGGGTGGGGGGTGGGTGGATGCTGGCTACAAGTGGACACGAAAGTACAGGTGAAGAAATCATCAGAGGCAATAGCCAGTTGGACACCTAGAAGATTATGACTATGAAGTCTTATATTCTTCCCTTTAAGCTCTTCAGACCCAGTATGGGCAGAACTGGCAGACTTGGGAGAGAATGATCTGCTAGCTGCCTAGATTGTGAGCTAACAGATAAAGCAGCTTCTTACAGAAAAACCCAAACGAACTTTTTGGCAACCCAAGAAAACAAAAGAGACAGTGACAGTGACCAGGAAGAGGACAAGAGACACTAAATCACAGAAGACTGAACCAACTGCACCTGGGGATACCATTTAGGCTCATTCTTGAGGTCACTTGAGAATGATACTGACATGCTAGAAGATGCTAGAAAGAAGAAGAATCCCCAAAATGACCAATGTGGGCTACCTTTCATAGCAAGTAAATAAGTAACCAAAAAAGTATAAAGTTTGTTAAAAGGTGAGGAAACTTTAGATTTATAGTCTGAAGAAAATGAGACTTCAGGGGAATAGAATCCCTATGTTTTGATTTCCCCTGGATCAACATAGAGACAAGGAGACTCACTCTGTATAATTCCAAAAGTGAAAACCAGAGACAATGTCTGGAAGTTATCCAGAGGCTGGTTTCAGCTCCGTTTGAGCCAGGGTTTTCTAAGGCATTGAGACCATCTTGAGATACCATCAAAACTCACTGAGCCTGGACTTGTTCCCATAAGGGCGGAGGATGCTGGCGGGGTGAGTGAGATGGGGGTTCCTGCTCTTGGGAGTGGGCTGGGGACCTAAAGGCCCTTTCCAAGGTTAAGAGTCTAGGGTTTGGTGCAATTAGACTACTAAATAATGCCTCCCACACTGACCGATCACATCAATCGATGTCATTGAAGAACAATGTATGGGGAGGGAGGGATGGGCAGAAAGATGTAGGAAGAGACAAAAGACGACTCTAAACATCAGAGAGAGGAAGACTAAAAAGGCAAGAGTGCTGAACACCTACAAGGATCATTCCATCAGTCCTGAGGAGGAGGGATGGAGCTGTGGCTTTCAATCCACTGTTGGTTACACACTTGGTCTCCTGCCCCTTCTGCTACTGGAAAAGAAATGTGGGGGATGGGAGAGAGAGAAGCCTCAACGAATAAGCATTTCCTCTATCTCAGATTCAATGTAAAAGCAGAGAAACAAGAGGTCTCAGAGCTGCCATTTAGAAAACAAACTACAGCCTCTCACACATATACATTTGAGCCTTAGAGCACAGGCGTGCAGGGAAACTATAAATCCAGATGTGCCCTGGCTTGTTAGCAAATATTAAACAAGCAAGAACCCTGGGGTGGGGGCCAAGATCCCTGCATGATTATCGCTCTGATTTTCAGCTACAGCAAATGGCTCTTTTAAAGTAGGATTCGGCAGCGCTGATGGTACAAAGATTATGCAGGCGCCAGGAAGCCAAAGTACCCTGGAGAGTGGGATAAAAGAGCTTTAAGAGGAAAATGAATTTTTAAGATGGATGAGAGCGGTGACTTGTTGCACAATAAAGGGCATTAGCAGAATACTCAGTTTGGAAGCCCAGACACAAAATTAGGGCTCCTGCCCTATGCTACTGGTCTCCTCTTATGCTTTTCCCAACTTGTCCACCACCAGTCACCCACCTCCTGTAGACTTTTTACAAATGTTTTGTCTGACCCAGAGGGGTGGGGTGGGGAGGGAGGTGGGAGGGGGGATCGGGATGGGGAATACATGTAAATCCATGGCTGATTCATGTCAATGTATGGCAAAAACCACTACAATACTGTAAAGTAATTAGCCTCCAACCAATAAAAATAAATGGAAAAAAAATTAAAAAAAATAAAAGTATATCGTTCAATGACTTGTCCCAAACTGAACACATGCAGGTCAAAGCACTCAGGTTAAGGAATGGATCACGAGCAGGATCGTGACATCTGACACCATCACAAGGTGACTTCCTTTCACGTACTTAAGAGTGTAGGGCTCTGCTGATGGCTCAGTGGCAAAGAATCTACCTGCCAATGCAGGAGACATGGGTTTGATCCCTGGTCCAGGAAGATCCCACATGCTGCGGAGCAACAAATTGAGCCTATGCTCTAGAGCCTGGGAGCCGCAACCATTGAGTGCTGCAACTACTGAAGCCTGAGTGCCCTAGAGCCCGTGCTCCACAACAAGAGAAGCCACTGCAATGGGAAGCCTGCACACTGCAACTACAGAGTAGCCTCTGCTCTCTGCAACCAGAGAAAAAAAGCCTACACAGCAACAAAGATCTAGCACAGCCAAAAATAAGTAAATAAATAATTTTTAATGTGGAAAGAGGGATGTCCCTGGCAGTCCAGTGGTTAGGACTCCACATTTCCACCGCACCGGGCATGGGTTCAATCCCTGGTCACAGAACTAAGATCCTGCATGCCATGTGGTGCGGCCTCCCCCAAAAAAGAAAGAAAAAAGTGTGGAAAGTTGCGAGCAGATGAAAATTTTGATGTGATATCTTTAGTTGTGAGTGGATTAAAAATCTAATGGGGTGTCTTCAGAGGTGAGGTTCTGCGATCAGAACAGTGCCTTTCTAGAAGATTCGGAGTAAAACAATGGACTGGCATGCTAGGAAGCCTCGTCTAGCCCTGCTCCCACCCAGCTGTGTGCCTATGGCCAGACCCACCACCTCTCACAGCTTTAGTTTCTTCCTGTTTAAGCATGGAGTCAGTGCATTCTATCTAAGATTTTCAAATTAAGACAAAGGCATTGCATCAGAGAGAAAGACTTGATTTCAAGAGTGTGAGCAAAAGAACACAGATGAGGAGGGAGATGGGACTGATCAACGGCAGCTGCTGGAGAAAAGAACAGAGGATCTGAAACAGCAGGGTTAGATGCTCTGATGGAAAGGAGCATCATTCCATCTTAGACTTTAAGCCTGATTTATATTCCGAAAGTGTTTTTCTAAGCTAATGATGAATTACATGTCAACATTGTTGGTTCACAAGACTTCAAAAGAGTTCATCAAATTGGAGGATTTGGCTCTTTTCTGGATATTTTGAACAGAACTTGGATGTTAACATGAATGTTGTTTTCTGAGTCTCGGCTATCACTGAGGAATTGTGCTGCAGGCAATTTCAGATGTCCATTCAAAATAAGGATGTGTGGCTAGTTCATGTGTGATTAGAAATAGCTTGGGCAGGGACTTCCCTGGCAGTCCAGTGGTTAAGATGCCACACTTCCACTGCAGGGGGCACTGGTTTGATCCCTGGTCGGGGAACTAAGATCCCGCATGCTGTGTGACACAGCCAAAAAAACGAAAGAGCTGAGCTAATCACTGTGCTAGGACCCTCATACATGACCCATACAGAGAAGCCACACACTTCTTCACACTTCGGTCTTTTATAGATAATTGTCTGTACTTTCAGATAAGATATAGATAACTGTGTTTTAAAGCTGCTTAGTGTTTTAGGACACCAATACAAGTGCCCAAAGGAAAGCAATTAATTGAAAAGTTTACCAAAAGCCCCATCTGCATGAAAGATTACGTTTTGCTAACTCTGTCCAATTCCACAATTTCCATTACTCAGACTGAAGGCAGCATTGTTCAATCAGTGCTCCAATGAACTATCTAATAAAGCAAAGAAGGACACACACGATTTAATGCAAAGTCACCCTGCACGGTTCAGTTCAGTTCAGTTGCTCAGTCGTGTCCGACTCTTTGCATTATGTTCCTTTAGTTATTAACATATATTTGTTGTCATGACCACATGAGAAAACAGCTTTGGATGGAACTGGGTTTGCTTAAAGGGACAAAAATTACTTATACCTGTGTCAGATACAGAAATATGATCCTATTGTGCTTTCAGGGTGACTCCGTAAGATCAGTATTCTCTACTCTTTAAATTATGATTCTTTTCTTCTCTCATCCTAGTAGATATATCTTTGGGAAGCAGAAAGTGTTTTCCAATAAGTATTCCAACCATTTCTCTAAATCATAATTTTTATAAAACTTCATACAAAAGAATTTTCACCATCTGCAACAAAGTCAAGTCAAAAGTTACTTATCAAGGTCTAATGATCTAGTTGGTACCACAGTCAAGAAAACGCAGGAAAAAAAGAAGAAACAAAAGAGAGAAAGAAAGAAGAAAGCAAATTGTCTATGTGGCCAGCATCAAAAAGATCATGGGATTTTAGAAAAACAGGTCACATGATTACAATTCTGAGTAAGCTGGAGTAATCCTATTCCACACCTCTTCTATCCTACTGAATGTGACTAAAAACCTGAACAAAATGCACTGAATAGCTATCTAAGGACTCTGAAAAGGAAACATCAGTGGGTAGACTGGAGAAGAAGGCAGAATTTGAAGTACCACTGAATTGGTGGTGATGTTCCACTGGGCTGAACTCAAGTCAGTCTGAATACACAAGTGGACACCGGATGCAGAGAGAGTTCTAGAAGAATCTCTCTAGCTCTGGCTCAAAGAGTGGGAAAGATGATTCCTAATGCTCAGAGAGTGGAGAAAATTCTCCAGTTTTTGCTTACTTGTTTCCTTTCTTTGTTCTCTTGGGTCCCAGTTCCCAAGTAATCTTATAGCAATGGGCAGGAGAGATGGTAGCAGCAGCTATAGCAGTAGCAACATGGGCCAGCAGGCACCTGAGACTCTGGGTAAAGGAAACTTTCTCAATGGAGAAGCTGTGATCTCAAGAGAGTGGGGAGACCATCCATGGTTCCTTTTTTTTTTAATCAGAGGGTAATTACATTATAATATTGTGATGGTTTTGCCATATATCAACATGAATTGGCCATAGGTATACATATGTCCCCTCCCTCTTGAACCCCCCCAACCCCCTCCCACCCTGCTAGGCTGTCACAGAGCACTGGCTCTGGGTTCCCTGCATCATACATCAAACTCCCACTGGCTATCTACTTCACATGTGGTAATGTATATGTTTTAATGCTATTCTCTTAAATCATCCCTCTGTCTCCTTCCCCAACTGTGTCCAAGTCTGTTCTTTGTGTTTTTCCTTTGCTGCCCTGCAAATAGGTTCATTAGTACCATCTTTCTAGATTCCATATATATTCATTAATATACGGTATTTGTCTTTCTCTTTCTGAGTTACTTACTTCACTCTGTATAACAGGCTCTAGGTTCATCCACCTCATTAGAACTGACTCAAATGAGTTCCTTTTTATAGCTGGCTAATATTCCATTAAATATTCCATTAAAATTCTCCAAACCAGGCTTCAGCAATACGGAAACCATGAACTTCCAGATGTTCAAGCTGGTTTTAGAAAAGGCAGAGGAACCAGAGATCAAATTGCCAACATCCACCGGATCACTGAAAAAGCAAGAGAGTTCCAGAAAAACATCTATTTCTGCTTTATTGACTATGCCAAAGGCTTTGACTGTGTGGATCACAATAAACTGTGGAAAATTCTGAAAGAGATGGGAATCCCAGACCACCTGATCTGCCTCTTGAGAAACCTGTATGCAGGTCAGGAAGCAACAGTTAGAACTGGACATGGAACAACAGACTGGTTCCAAACAGGAAAAGGAGTACATCAAGGCTGTATATTGTCACCCTGCTTTTTTAAGTTATATGCAGAGTACATCATGAGAAACGCTGGGCTGGATGAAGCTCAAGCTGGAATCAAGATTGCGGGGAGAAATATCAATAACCTAAGATACGCAGATAACACCACCCTTATGGCAGAAAGTGCAGAAGAACTAAAGGGCTTCTTGATGAAAGTGAAAGAGGAGAGTGAAAAAGTTGGCTTAAAGCTCAACATTCAGAAAACTAAGATCATGGCATCCGGTCCCATCACTTCATGGCAAATAGACGTGGAAACAGTGGCTGACTTTATTTTTCTGGGCTCCAAAATCACTGCAGATGGTGAGTGCAGCCATGAAATTAAAAGACACTTACTCCTTGGAAGGAAAGTTATGACCAACCTAGATAGCATATTAAAAAGCAGAGACATTAATTTGCCAACAAAGGTCCATCTAGTCAAGGCTATGGTTTTTCCAGTGGTCATGTATGGATGGGAGGGTTGGACTATAAAGAAAGCTGAGTGCTGAAGAATTGATGTTTTTGAACTGTGGTGTTGGAGAAGGCTCTTGAGAGTCCCTTGGACTCTCAAGTCCCTTGAGTCTCCCTTGCAAGGAGATCCAACCAGTCCATCCTCAAGGAGATCAGTCCTGGGTGTTCATTGGAAGGACTGATGTTGAAGCTGAAACTCCAATACTTTGGCCACCTGATGCGAAGAGCTGACTCATTTGAAAGGACCCTGATGCTGGGAAAGATTGAGGGCAGGAGGAGAAGGGAATGACAGAAGATGAGATAGTTGAATGGCATCACCAACTCGATGGACATGGGTTTGGTGGACTCTGGGAGTTGGTGATGGACGGGGAGGCCTGGGGTGCTGCAGTTCATGGGGTTGCAAAGAGTCGGACACAACTGAGCGACTGAACTGAATAGTCCATTGTGTATATGTACCACAATTTCCTTATGCATTCATCTGTCAATGGACATCTACATTGCTTCCATGTCCCAGCTATTGTAAATAGTGCTGCAATGAACATTGGGGTACATGTGTCTTTTTCAATTATGGCTTCCTCAGTACCTGCCCAATAGTGAGATTGCTGGGTCATATTTGTCCTGTCTTTCCCTAACTTGGTTTATTTTTTCCTACTGCTCAGGAGCCTACAGGACAAGATCAAAAGGTCTAATATTCAAGGCATCTGAGTTCAAGAAGGAGAAAAGAAAGAGTGCAGTGGGATGCAGGTAAAGTGGTGCTTACAGGGAAATTTAAAGCATTGGACACTCATATTAGGAAAAAGAAAAGGTCTCAAAACAATAATATCAGCTTCTACCTTAACAAATTAGATAAAGAATAATAAAATAAAGCCAAGGGAAGAAGGAATAATAAACATAAAAGCAGAAATCAATAAAACAACACAATACAGAATAGAGAAAAATTAATCAAATGAGAAGTTGAAAATATTCCTTTGAAAATATTCATATAATTGATACAACTCTGGCAAGACTGACAAAGCAATTACTAATATCAGGAATAAAGCAGGGGATATCACTTCAGATACTGTGTACGACACTACACATAACTTTAACAACCTGGATGAAGTAGACCAATTCCTCAAAAATTACAAACTACTAAGACTCACCCAGGATGAAATCAATAACCTGAATAGTCTCCAAGATATTAAAGAAATTAAATTTGTAGTTAAAGTTTCTAGGTCCAGATGATTTTGCTGGTGAATTCTACTAAATATTTATAGAAGAAATAATATCAATTCTATGGAATCTATTCCAAAAAGTAGATGAGGAGAAAACATGTCCAAATAGATTTTACGAGGCCAGCATTAAGCTGATGCCAAAACCAGACAAGGAAATCACAAGAAAATAAAACTACAGGACAATATCTGTCATCAGCATAGATGCAAAAGTCCCCAAAGTGATATTAACAGACAAAACTCAGCAATACATAAAAAGAATAATATACCAGTATCAAGTGACATATATACTGGGAATGTAAGGCTGGCTAAATATTTTTAAAAATCAATCAAAAAAACGAACAAACAATGTAATCTACCACATTAACAGACTAAAGAAGAAAATTCACATGATCATATAATTGACACAGAAAAAACATTTGTCGAAAAAAAGTTAGAAAATGAATTTAAAAAAATAACCAGTTCTAAAATAGCTCCAGAAAACAAAATACTTAAGTATAGTTAACCTTTAAACAACATGGTTCACAGTTTGAACTGTGCAGGTCCACTTATGCAGATTTTTTTTTCAATAAATATATGGTCAGCCCTCTCCACCTGCAGGTTCTGCATTGTCTGATTCAACCAACTCCATCTCATGTACTCTGTTTCTGATTTGTGGTTGGTCGAATCCATGGATATAGATTCTGCAAATATGGAGGGCATACTATAGGACCTGAGCATCTGTGGATTTTGGTATCAACAGCAGGTCCTAGAAACTAATCTCACACAGATACCAAGGGATGACTGTATAAATCTTAAATTAAAAAAGTACCAGATCTGTATGCAGAAAACCTCAAAATTCTAATTAAAGAAATAAAATAGGATCTATATGAATGGAAAGATAATTCTGTTGGTGGATTAGAAGATCAAAATGGTAAGGATGCCAATTCACCCCAAATTGATTAATAGATTTAACATAATTCCAATCAGAATTCCAGCAAGCTTTTTAGGTCGATGGAGGCAAGCTTATTCTAAAGTTTATATGGAATGTATAACCATAACAATTTTGAAAAAGAAGAATAAATCTGGAAGAAGCACACTACCCATTTTAAGACTATTTACAAAGCTACAATAATCAAAATAACATGACGTTATTGAAGGAATAGGCACAAAGATCAATGGACCAGAATAAAGAAGAAAACAGATCAGCAAAAAACCTGCCAATTAATTATTTTAAAAAGTGCAAAGGAAATTCAATAGAGTTTATTATATGCCAAGTATACCTCAAAAAATGGACCTCCCAGGAGGTGCAGTGGTAAAGAACCTGCCTGCCAATGCGGGAAACGCCAGAGACACGGGCTCAGTCCCTGAGTTGGAGAGATCCCTTGGAGAAGGACATGGCAACCCACTCCAGTATTCTTGCCTGGGAAATCCCATGGACAGAGGAGCATGGTGGGCTACAATCCATGGGCTTGCAAAGAGTCAGACATAACTGAGCATGCACCTAATGCACCTATACCTCAATAAAGCTGTTATTTTTTTTTAAGAACAACCATTATTCACTTTTTTTTAATATTAGGGATTTCAGGAATGTTAAATACATGAAGCGGGCCTTTGGGATTCATGGAAATAAAAAATTACTTGGGTTATTGCAGCTGTTCTTCCTAGCTTCTTTATCCAAATTTAGAAACTAGATGAAAAAAATATTCTGTCACTTACTCCTCATGTAATAAGTGTCCTTACTAAGCATTCAGCATTTAACATTAGGTCATGGAGAAAAAAATAACATGAAAATATAAAATAATCCATTTCAGATTACAAATGAATTCAAAGAAAAACTTAAGGTCAAAGCAAATCTCTTAGGTATTGATAGTACCAAGGAACAACTAAAGCCCTTTGTTATTGGGCACAAATGATGCAAGTTCCTTGAAATGAAAGGACATAAGGACACTTGAGGGCAGAAAAAGTAGGCATTGAGAGATTTTTTAGGGAGACCTAAAAACCAGGCTGGCTTGGAAAAGCATGGTGGGAGACACCCACGTCCACTTGACTTACAGTAAATGACCTGTCTCAAATTGCTAGTGGCTAGTGGTTACCTAACAGTCATGGCCAGCAATTTGTGGGTGTCTGTCACATAAAGTCCAGTGAGGGAGAGAGAGAAAATAGCTAGTCAGCCCTCTACAAGGAAGAGAATGTGAGCAAGTTGTTTTTTGGGAGTTATAACCATAACTTATATATGCACAGTACATCACAGATTACTTCCGTAGGAGAGCAGGTGGCATTGTTCACAGTTGGCAGAAGCAAGCAAAAACCATGCTGTTCAAGTTCATCCAGCTAGTAGGTGGATAAAGATGTTAAGCATCTTTTCACATACTTTCTTTGCTGAAGTGTCTGTTAAAATATTTTGCCCACTCTTTAAATTGGGTTACTTGTTATTATTTAATTTAGAGAACTCTTTATATATTCTGGATAAAAATTCTTTATCGGCTACATCTTTTGCAAGTATGTTCTCCAGTCTGTGGCTTGTCTTTTCATTCTCTTAACTGTGTCTTTCAAAGAACAGAAGTTTTAAATCTGGATGAAATACTTTTTTTTTCAATTTTATAGATTATGCTTTTGGTGTCATAACTAAGAAAGCTTTGTATAACTGAAGCTCACAAAGATTTCCTCTCATATTATCATCATGAAGTTTTACAGTTGTAGGTTTTATATGTGGCCTTCCCAAATGGCTCAGTGGCAAAGAATCTGCTTGTCAATGCATGAGACACAGGAGACTCAGGTTTGATCCCTGGGTCGTGAAGATCCCCTGGAGAAGGGAATGGCCACCCACTCCAGTATTCTTGCCTGAGAAATCCCAGGGACAAAGAAGTCTGACAGGCTACAGTCCATGGCGTTGCAGAGTCGGACATGACTAAGTGAACACACCCACACAGTTTTTATATTTAAGTCTATGATTTATTTTGAGTTACTTTTTTTGTAATAAAATCTGCCTTTAATGAAAGTAAGAGAGAAGTACTAGGGAATAAACAACAGAAACGATTCTAGTACCAGTCAGCATTGGGGAAAACCTTGGACTTTCCCAGGACTACAGATTTACTCATTTCTATGGATTGCAGTGAATCTGGGCTTGCCACCTTCTGTAGCTAAACAGTCTAACACATTTATATAGCTAACCTGGAGTCTAGCATTTAATCAGAAATGCACCCAGCAAACATCCTAGGAAATTAAGCTCACATTTCCAATATGCTCTTCCAGACCAGCCCTACAGTGGATTGCTTGTATAGTTGGCCAGCAACAATTCCTCCCACCCTGCACATGTATACCACTCTTGCCATCTTAAGAGGTGGAGTCCATCTACTACCACCACCACCCTCAAAGTATGCTTGCTTTGCAATTTGCTCTGATGGATAGAATGCGACAGAAGTGATATGCCTAGGCCTTCAGTGCCCTGACAGCTTTGACTTTCATCCCCTGGGAAACCATCTACATGTTCAAAAGTACATTTACTCTGCTGGGTAGAAAGACAACATGAGGCAAAGAGAAAGAATATAGAGAATAGGAGACTGCAAAGAGGTAGAGAGGCCCCACCATCCCAGATGAAGTGCAAGACATGGGAGGGAAGCCATCTTGGATTCACCAGCCCCCTAGGAGCTGCCGCAGCCAACACCATGTTGAGCAGAGCTGAGCCATTCCCACTGAGCCCTGTCCACATTGCAGAAGCAGGAGCAAATAAATGGCGGTTGCTCTTTTAAGCCAGTAAGTTTTAGGATGGTTTCTTACACAGCAATAGCTAGCTGAAACACTCCTCAAGCTTCCTCCTAAAAGTGTGAATTACAGTTCACTTTCTAAGCTAGACAGCTCTATTTGGCAGGAATAAATTCACCAGTAGAAAGAACTCTGAATCTCAGGTTAAGTTCCAGCTGAGCCATTATTCATGTGAATGTCCCCAGAAGACTCTAAGGTAAGGTGCAGGTGGTTCATTTGGGAGGCCTCCCAGAAGGCATAATTGTAATGATGGACTGGGGAAGAGAGGGTAGGGAGGAAATGCAATAAATGGACCGCTTGCTGGGCAACTGTGGCTCCATCCTACTAAGGACCTTTCTTTCCTCTCTTACACCCAAACCTCAGCTTTATGTAATTTCTTTCCCCATTAAGGCTGCTCTTCAACTTTATTTCATCATAGAAAAAATAATAATAATAGTGGTAACATGGGGAGCTGGTAATAAAAATGTATCAGATCTGTATACAGACCATGACTCCTGCCAGGCACGAGACCTCAGAGATGGCCTTGCTTCTACAGCTCTTCATCTGAGAGAATGCTCCATCCTCCATTCAAACTCTTTTGTACAAGACTCCCAAAGGGCAACTTTAGGAGAGTTGATGGTATCTGGGGTCCCCAGGCACTCTGCCTTGAATTAGCAGAGACAATTAAGACAGCATGTGGCTTGTGCGATTTTAATTGTGACCATATTCTCACAGCTAACAAAAAGAAGTTAAAAGGATAACTTTATAAATGAAGGCATTACTCTCATCCAAGGGAAAAATATCTTTTTTTCCAGTTAAGTCTCCTTCTATTGTTTAATTTTTGACCCATTGCCTAAAGCTGGGAAAGAGGCAAGACAAGAAAAAGACAGGCACTTAACTCTGAAGAGATTAGCACAAAGCAGAGGCCCTCCACAAATGCCAGCCCCAGTTCCCACCAAGGGCATTCCTGAAGCCCTGTTGGCACACAACACAGACAGAACCAAAAAAGGTCTGGCCTATAAAGTAAAACCAGACAGTGGAACAACAGCAACAGCCTATGGTCTTCCAAAGGCTCAACTGTTCTCCACAGAGGTCAACACAGGGAAAATCCAAGAAAGGAGGGAGGCTGCAGCAAGCCCTTCAGCAGACGGTTCCAGATAAAGGTAGTGACTGAGGGAGACTCTGAGGTGGATTCAAGTTCTCCCTTGCTCCAGATTCACCTCAGGCGGCCATCAAATCGCCTCTGTCTCCAGGCAAATGAGGTGATTCTATTTCTTCACAATTCTGTTCAGAAGGCAAATCCACATCAAGAACCCGCCCATCCACATCAGCTAATGAGGTCCTGAGGCCTCACCTCATTTTAAACAAAGACACAGCCAAGACTTGGGCAAGAGGACTCGGAGATTCCTCTCACCTCACCCTCAAGCCTCACTGTCACTGCGATTTTCAAACTTAAGTGACAACACAACATTTACAAACTCTCTGACAGCAAAGAATGAACAGTGTTCACCTGAAGGCCCAAGGTTGTGACACCACTAACCCTGACAGCAAAGGAGAAAGTTCTAGAACAAGAAGGGGAGAGCTGAGCCTTGAGAAGGAATGCACAGCTGCCCTGGACTAAGAGACATCTCTTCAGATCTGAAAGCTTCCTGAGGCTTTTTACGGACAGAAAGAGGGCCACTCACTGTGGACAAGGGCACCAGCAAAAGCCACTTGGACCTGACTGGCTGGTTTGGGATTTGCATGAGGAAATTCTGCAGAAGAAGAAGAATATTCTGAAAGCAGACAATGTTTAGAGGAGGAGAGAGATATATCCCAAAGGCTGTCCCCAGCTTTCTTCACATTTTAACACACAAAAACATTTCAAAGAACACATTTGCAACAACCAAACACTGGTGGCCTTCAGCTGGAGGAAACTTCTCAAGTATGCACACAGCTGCCTAGCATGCCAGATGTGAGGCAGATGGTGTTACCCAAAGGTGTTTTTCCTTTTCCCCTTGAGCTTGAAGTGGTCACTGTCACCAGTAAATGCTTCAGGCAATTCAATGCCATCTTCCCAAAGGTCCTGTCCTGAAACCCAAAACACATTTTCCTTGAAAAACAACGAATAGAAACACTAGTCTATTGAGAGGGGCTTCCCAGGTGGTGCTAGTGGTAAAGGATCCACCTACCAATGCAGGAGCTGTAAGGGGCATGGATTCAATCCCTGAGTCGGGAAGATCCCCTGGAGGCGGCCATGGCAACCTACTCCAGTATTCTTGCCTGGGAAATCCTATGGACAGAGGAGCCTGGCGGGCTACAGTTTGTGGGGTTGCAAAGAGTTGGACACGACTGAAGCGATTTAGCATGCGGTCTATTGAGATGCTGTGAGAAAATAACTTGGAAATGTCCACACAACTGGTTCTCACACCTAAGTGAGCATCAGAAGCACCTGGAGGGTTGTTACAACAAGGTTGCTGGGCCCACCTTCCCCTACATCCAGCTTCTGATTCAACAGTTCTGGGATGGGGCCTGAGAATTTAAGCGTCTAGTAAGTTCGCAGGTGCTGCTGCTACTGGTGGTCTGGGGAACACAACTTGAGATTCGGTGGTCCTCACTGTTTGTCTCTCCCATAGGGGAGCAATTACAGTAGCATATCATGACCCCGAGTAGTCCAGCAGTAAAGAAACTTTTGTTGTTGTTGTTCTTCAGTTGTTGTGTCTAACTCTGTGACCCCATGGACTGTAGCCTGCCAGGCTCCTCTGTCTATGGGATTTTCCAGGCAAGAATAGTGGAGTGGGTTGCCATTTCTTTCTCCAGGGGATCTTCCTGACCCAGGGCTCAAACCCAAGTCTCCTGCTTGGGAGGCAGATTTTTCACCACTGAGTCACCAGGAAAGCCCACTAAAGAAACCTACAGAACTTGTTTAAAAGGCACTCCAGACAATACGTATGAATCTCTCTGGAAAGCAGTGCTTCGAAGAAGCCACTTTGGGAAAATTTCTACTGGGGATGGTCCTGACCAGCAGAAAGATCACAGGCTCCAGAGGGAAGAGCCACCGAAAAAGACAGATGTCCAAATCAAGGCCTTGGCAGTGAGCTGGGTAAGGGGTAGCAAAGGGCTTCGGGCCACACCCTGAGGCAGGATCCTGGCAGGGCAGGCAGTCTGGACAGCCCCGAGCCCATGGTCCAGAAATGCTCACAGCATCCAGGAAGTCTGTCAGGAGGCAGCCAAGGCCAGTCTGCCTCCAGCTTTGGATCAGGACACCAGGCCTTAAGAACTGGTGGAGAATATAACAGGGCCCTAGTTTGTGGAGACCAACAGGAGGTTACCAAGCCTCCCACAAAGAGAACGAGACAGCCATTATCCATCAGATAAATGGGTACAGGGTGGGCTTCCCTGGTGGTCCAGTGGTTAAGAATCTGCCTGCCAGTGCAGGGGACACGGGTTCCATACCTGCTCTGGGAAGATCTCCCATGCCGCCGGGCAACTAAGCCTGTGCGCCACAACTACGAAGCCCGTGCACTGAAACCAGACAATACCCACCGATCGCAACTAGAGAAAGCCTGCACAACAGCAACGAAGACCCAACACAGCCAAAAATAAATAAATAAATAGTTTTTTAAGTGTGTACAGGGCTAGTTACAGCATGCTAGCCTACATGGCTTAAAAGATCCCCTAACTAAGACCAAGATGAGTCCTGAGCTGAGCCTCATGGTAAAGGAGCAGAAGCCCCCAACACCAAGGGATCTTGTTACAGGGAGGCTCTGACTTCACAGGTGTAATTGCTAGGCTTCTATAGAGCTCCAGGCCAGGGAGGTCTCAGGCTAGATTCTGAGTACCAAGACCCTAGTTGAGGGGTTGGCAAAGTTTTTCTGTAAAGAGCCAGAGAATAATAATTACAGCTTTGTGGGCCATATGGTCTCTGTCACAGATACTCCACCCTACCACTTATCACCAAGTAGCCACAGACAACACCCAAACAAATGAGTGTGGCCGGGTTCCAGTGACACTGATAGACTGATAGTTGAATTTCATATAAATGTCACGTGTTACAAACTAGTCTTCTCCTTCTGATTTTTTTCAATCACTTGAAAATATAACCACCATTCTTAGCTCCCTGGTCCTACAAAACCAGGGGAGGGGAGTTGGGGTGGGACATGCTGTTTGGCCTGCCCAGATTTATCGGGTTGGCCAAAAAGTTCATTTGGGATTGTCACACGCTGTTACAGAAAACCCTGAATGAACTTTTTGGCCAACCTAAGAGTTTGCAGACGCCTGTCCTAGGTCCCCACTCCGGATCTGACAGAGCAGAACCCGCAGACGTAGGGGGTCAGGGAAACCTCATTTCATCAGACTGCCCCCGGTCACACCAACCTAGCCTGTCCAAATACCACTGCTGGGCTGGGAACCACTTACCCACTCAGAGCCCTGAAACCCTTTTAGTGCTGCTCACTAAAAGTCAGTCTTCCTGACTTGCCCAGCTTGGGGGCTTTGGGGAGTGTGAGGGGTGGGGTGTGCTCTCCTGTCTTCCCCACTGGTGTCAATCTCTCCCACCCTCCAAGGGGCTGCCTGCTACCGAAGCCCAGTGCCATCCATCTCTGGCACAAAGATGTGGAGCCCCCGTGTCTTTAAGAGTGGATCAGCTGCAGAAATTCTCAATCCCAGGACAAGGTCTTGCCAGGGAGGCAGAGCCGTCCTAATCAGACTCATGTAGCCAGCCTTTCTTCAAGAGCTGAAGTTATTTCTAAGCTGCAGCTGGGCTGCAGGGCAAAGACAGACAAACACCCTGATAGCCATCACCCCATATGTGCTCTGCCGCGGCTGGCAATCAGGCCAGATGGGAGCTGTGCTCCATGCAGGAGGACTTCAAAGGAGATGCAGTTGAGGGCCCCCCCCCCCACCGCCCAAAGGTTCGGGTTTGTTTTGAAGTTAGAAGTGGGAGCAGCCAAGGAAAGGCTACACATGCTTATCTCAGGAATGTCGGGGACTTAGGGAAAGAAGTTAGAGGAGACCATGAGAAAGGCCAAGCCCAGGAGAGAAGGGGGACGAGGAGGAGAAGAGTGTTACTATGCAGCCCTTAGAAACAGACCCGCCACCCTGTCCTGGTCAAGGACTGAACTCACCCAGCAGACCCGGCCTTCTCAAACTTCACTGTGTAGAAGAATCCTCAGAGGGCTCTTGTTGAAATGCACATGCAGATTTAATAGGTCTCGGGTGGGGCCTGAGCTTCTGACTCGCTTTCTCTGTGAGTTTGCCTTTTTAATAGATGCAAGTTGTCAAAGTACATAGGGCCCACAGCTTGTCCCACCTGGAGCTGAGCTACTGACACCCAGGACTGCTGCATATATGGGCATTCAGGAAGTTGTCTACATCACAGCACCCACCTTCACACCAGACCAAAGACCAGGTGGGGTCTCAAACTGTGCTGCTCTCCATTCTTTATTTTTGTATGAGATTTATTTCATTTATTTATTTATTTTATGGCTGCACCACGTGGTTTGTGGGATCTTAGTTCCCCAACCAGTGATCCAACTTGCACCCTTGGTAATGAAAGCCCAGAATCTTAACTACTGGACGGCCATGAAATTCCCACCTTGCACTCTTTAAGTCTTGAGTCCTGGGCCTGCCTCTATCCTTTTCTTACTTAGCGCAAAATCTATCTCCTGATCAAGCTCTGTGCCAACTTGTGCCTAGACAGGGCATCTTTTTCTAACCTGCCCAAAGGTAACTTATGGACTATGCAATGCCCTACAGCCAGCAGAGAGTGGCAAGCACCCTTAGGTGACTCTTGCCAAGATGCTGCCAGTTGACAGCACAGACACTGCTTTGTCACTCAACCCTTGAGTGGATGCTATTCATGAACTGAGCTATAATGATATCACTCAACCAAAAAGACTATAATCTCAAGAGTTGGTGAAAATGCAGAGAAGTCAGGACCATTACACACTGCTGATGGGTGTGTAAAAGGGTACAGTCCCCTTGGGAAAAACAGTCTGGTAGGTCCTCAAATGGTTAAATGAGTTGCCATATGACCCTGCCATTCCACTCCTAGGGATCTACTTAAGAGAAATGAACACATATGTCTGTACATGAATATTCACTGCAGCATTTCTCATAATAATCAAAAAGTAGAAACAGCTCAAATGTCTATCAACTGATGAATGGATAAAATATGGTCTATCCATACAATGGAATATAATTCAGCCATAAACAGGAGTCAAGAGCTGATACCTGCTCCAAAATGGATGAGGCCTGAAAAATATTATGCTAAGCCAAAGAAGTCAGACACAAAAGAACAAATATTGTGTGATTCCATTTGTATAGAATGTTGACAAGAGAAAAATATATAGAGACAGAAAATACTTCAGTGGTTGCCTAGAGCTGTGGGGAAGAGGGTAGGAAGTGATGGTTAAGGGGTGTGGGGTTTCTTTTAGGGGTAATGAAATGTTCTAAAATTGTGATGGATACACAACTTTGAATACAAATCACTGAATTGGTTTACACAGGTAAATGATGTGGTATGTGAATTACATCACAAGAAAGCTGTTAAAAAAATATCATGACCTGTCAGTTGGGGAGCTCAAGGCAAGTGGCAGAGAGAGGGAGCCTTCGAGACCTCGACAAGCATGGGCAAGGACCAGCTTTAGGGCAGCAACTTCTCAGAACCCTTGAGCAACACCCAAGCAGCCTTAGGTGTGAGAGTCTCAGATTGCAGCCAAGTGTTGATACAAACAACCATGCAGAAATACATGAAGGTAGGGCTCTGGGAGTGCCCGGGGCACCACTGATCCCTGCCTGCCAATCCCTGGTGCTGGGCCAGTGCCTAACATGTGGCGGCCATTCAAAAACTGAATTAAGTTCCTGCCCATGGAGGAAAGGGAATCCTGGAGTCACTAGATTGAGTTCTAAGGCCAGCTCTGCTTCTCACTTCCTGTGTGACTCCAGACAAATTCCTTCCCCTCGCTGAACTTTAGAGGATCATCACTAAGACATGGGGAGTTCTGTCTCAGGCGCCCTCTCAGGCTGAGGTGCCACATGAATCAAGTGGCCCGTGCAGGGAACCTGGATGTGGGTGAGAAACTCCTGAGCCTCTAGACAGAGCTCGAGACACCCAATCAGTAGATGAGCCCTACTGAGACAACCCCCCACCCCCACCAAGGACCAGGTTCCCTGGTCAGCCACGAGGACACAGAACGAACAAGACTCCAAGGCCTGCTCACGTGGCTGTGGGCATAGAGTCCATGAGTAGTTCCTGGTGAGACCGATTCTACTACTTTGGAAAGTTGAGTTAGACTCAAAGTGGAGACAGGATTTCAACACTGGATGTTTAAAGGAACTGGAGCCCTTGTCTGACAAATGCTGAGTCAGTGGCAACAAGTCTGTCAGAGTCCCTCTACAGAGTGGCCACCCTGGAGGCAGAGTCTCAGAAGATGGGGGATGTGGCCAGGCCACCACTTCCTCACCACTCCACCAGGGGCCTGCCAACACTCGGCTCAATTCTCACTTGCCCCGTGGCCCTCATTTAACCAGCGTTTTTGAACATTCTTGAATCCCTGGAGCTGGCAGGGTCATTAGCCCAGCCACCCACACAGCCAGCATCAGGCCAGAGGCCTCCAGAAGAGGGTCCAGGCTGTGCTGGCTACAGAACAGATAGAGAGGCTCATCCGACATAACTGGGCAGATGCCGCCAAGAGCCAGTGAGTGATAACAGAGGAATCAGCGTGGGCCCTGTCACCAAACAGGTCACTGTCAGAGGAGGGCAAAAGCAACAGGGCAAGGATCTTTCAAAGCCAAGGCTGAAAGTCTACCCCCAAATTCTATGTTTGGATCTGTAAGACTATTACTCATTAAAAAAAAAAAAGTTTTAAAACCAATACACTCAATTCACAACCCCAAACCTTTGGGATAATCCAGGGCACTACGTCCAAACCCATTTATCTTCTCCCTGGAGAACAATGCATCAAGAGGCATGAAGTATGAGCTAAGGATTACGGGGCCGTGAATCACTCACCTCAGGAATGACAGCTCCAGAAGTTTCTGAGGCCAGAGTGCGCTGTGAGCCCATAAGACCCAGGTGCAACCAATTATCATCTCCAACAAGGTTTATCCTTAAATCTTTTATCTGAAGAACCCTGCTCCCTCCCTGCAAATTCCCTGGTGTTTCTGTCTCCTCGTGTCCTAAGGTGATTTGAGATGCAAGAGCCTCAGCAATTAACTATGCCCCTACATGTTGCCTGTCCAAATGGATTTTTGGTTCAGTCCTGCAAATTGCCTCTGCTATCTTGAATTTCTTTTTCTTTGAGGATTAGCAGCTTAGAAATTTTGCTTAAATCCTGCAGGGATATTTGAAATAGAATGTGTTGATTCCCTGTCACAGTTACCTCAATCGTTCAATCAATCCACAGCCACGAAAAGATTCTGCCCCAAGTCCCAGATACTGTGTTAAGTGAGGGCTACAGTAAGTTGCCAGCCCAGGCCTGAAGGTAATTACAACCTAGGATTATGACTGTTTTGTTTAGTGTCAATTTTTAAATGAGGAGAATGGGAAATTGTACCACTGGTTATAACCCAAGAGGCTACCCGATCATTGGTTCAAAGTTTCCCTACTCTGGCAATTTCATCTTCCTTTCTCTGTTGACTTCTGTGCCCATTAAGTGCACATACTTATATAGAATTCACAAAGCTATCTAGTAAGTTGTGGTTTTGATTTAGAATAGGGCCTTCTCCCCCGAAAAAGATCACTCACATAGATTTTTGTTTCCAATTTCAAAATGTTGTTAGAGAAGGAAGCCCAGAGACATCCTATGTTAACCTTCCTTGGGCCTGTAGGGTCAACACTATTGGCATCAGCATCACTCAACATCACTCTTTAATCCCCAGGTCCAGGGTTCCTACATGGCTCCTCTCTGTGTTCCCATCTATGTTCTAACAGTTACCACCTTAGATAACTTGGTATCTATTTCACCATAAGACAGAGAGCTACTGACAGAAGGAATTCCCCATCTTCTCCATCCTGGTATCCTAGCATTCCATCCTTCTATGTCCACTTTAAAAGCAAAGTCTCTTGAGTAGAGCCCAGGTTCCATGAGAAGAAGGCAGAATTCAAACATCCAAGAGAAAGAGCCAGGCTTAAAAGACCCCAGAAACAATGGCCCATAAAAGCTGACAGTCAAGAAATGACAGAGTCAAGAACTGAGGGCTAACACAACATGGAAAATCAACTATATGCCAATAAAAATTAAAAAATGAAAAAAAGAACTGAGGGGGCTGGCTTGAGAAGTTCTCTATGAACTGGAACTCCAGTGACGTGATTCTTCACACTGCTGTTTTCGAAATGAATCTTTAACCTGGGTATTGTTCATAACTTGGCTGCTACAATTTCAGACTACGGTACAACCTGGCAAGTGAACCTTCTGCTCTTGAAACTCACTTCAGTCTTCACTTTCAATTACTCATTTGAGTTGCATTCTCTGAAAGGGGAATTGATGCAGCACACACATTTGCGTTAACTAAGGAAACCATTCAACCACTTTGGAAGGGACTGTAGCAAAGTGGCCAACAAAAATAATAAATGCAAACTCCAGCCTGTGGCTGCAGTAAGTGTCTCGTCTTACAACCCCCAACAGAGAAGGTTTTTGCTCAAAAGGAGGGTGTTCACGGATTTAAAAAAGCCAACCTCTACAGCCAGCAAGGCATCATCTCTATGTATGGAGGTTAGCAGTGGCACATGTACTGTTTGCCCACATGTTTCTTTTAGCTCCTCTGGCCAGTAGTTCATCACTCGAATTGCAGGAAAACTATCAGGTGGCAAAGAACCCATCTGCCAGTGCAAGAGACGTAAGAGACACAGGTTTGATCCCTGGCTTGGGAAGATCCCCTGGAGGAGGGCACGGCAACGCACTCCATATTCTTGCCTGGAGAATCCCATGGACATAGGAGCCTGGTGTGCTACAGTCCATGGGGTTGCACAGTCAGACACGACTGAAACGACTTAGCACGCAAGCACACATTAACTCAATAAGCACAAATATATCCTGTTGGTTTCCAAGGTCGTGGCTAGGCTCCATGGGAAATACAGAGCACTAAGACAGAGTAGCACCCTGCTTTCACAGCCTCAGAATCTAGGAGAAGCGTAAAGGAATGCATAGTTCATTGTAATGTATGGCACATATGATAAATACCACAAGATATAGGAAACACTGCGGGTGTTTACAGGAAGGCAGGAGCTTCCTTATCAAAGGATCAAGGAAAAGTTTCATCCTAGTGGGAGTGTTGCTGGAAGATGGACAGAATTTCGACAAATGGAGGCTTCAGGGAAATAACGAACAAGAGGGAACATGGGACTCCAGGTCTATAAAAGCAGACAGTCAACTTTGGCTGGATTTTAGGAAGGAAGCCAGGAGAGAAGGACTGGAAAATTCAGCTGTGGGCAAACTGTAGAGTCCCCTGTCAACAGCAGAGAACTTTCTAGCTAATTTAAGAGGACAGCGAGCAGCTGCTCTAGCTTTTTGAGTAAGAGAGCAATGTGATCAAAACAAGTGATAGTTACTTCAATTTTAAAAATTAGAAGTAAAATGAAGCAAAATTGTATTTAAAAGAGCTGTATCTGGCCAAAGAGAGTAGGATGAGTTGTTATGAGAATGTTCTAGAAATCACTGCAAAGCGAAGGGCAATATTTCAGTCTCTGTGTGAGGAAGGTTTGAAGACGGTGCTTTAGTGATGGCTTCTGGTGTCTCTTTCAGCTCACAAATCTACGAAACGAGTAGCAGTAATAGCAGGATCTGGAGAAAGGAATGGCAACTCACTCCAGTATTCTTGCCTGGAGAACTCCATGGACAAAAAAGCCATGAGGTCTCAAGAATTGGACATGGGCTTCCCCAGTGGTTCAGTGGTAAAGAATCCGCCTACAATGCAGGAGACGGGTTCGGTCCCTGGGTCGGGAAGATCCCCCTGGAGAAGGAAATGGCAACCCACTCCAACATCCTTGCCTGGAGAATTCCATAGACAAAGGAGCCTGGTGGGCTACAGTTCATGGAGGTGCAAAAGAGTCGGACATGACTTAGCGACTAAACAACAACAGCAGCAGGATACTGTACTGACAGTGTTATCAATAAGAAAATGCCAGATGAAAAGGCCCTGCTTTTCCCAGAGTCGACTTAAAAAGTATTCACTACCTGAGAGTTATGTTTTATTCGGTGGGAATTTTTAGGACTTCAATCTGGGAGACAGCATCTCCAGTAACCCTGAGAGAACTGCTCTGAGGAGGTGAGGGGAGGAGCCAGGTTATGTAGAAGTTTTGCAACAAAGAGCAGGCAGGGACTTCCCAGGCGGTCCAGCGGCTAAGATTCCGTGCTCCCAACCTGAGCAGGTGGCTCAGGTTCCATCCCTGGTAGGGGAACTATGATCCTGCATGCTGCAACTAAGAGTTCTCACGGGGCATATAAATAAACGAAAATAAATATTAAAAACACCAAAGGATCAGGATGGGAAATACATGTAACTCCATGGCTGATTCATGTCAATGTATGACAAAACCCACTATAATATTGTAAAGTAATTAGCCTCCAACTAATAAAAATAAATGAAAAAAAAAAAACACCAAAGGGCAGGTAGTCTGAATATCAAATGATTATCATTAATTAAAGAAAACTAGATAACCCAAGTTAGAAATTCAGCGCTTTTCTATCTATGGGAAGATGCAAGTCTGGGCTCACTGAAATCATTCCTTTGATATGCACCTCAGCTGTCTGGGGCCAGTATCCTGTGGTTCTCCATCCTGGGTTTCCTCAGGGTTCACTGTAGGGAATGGCTACAGTCAAGATGGCAGGAATTCTTTTCTTTCCTGAGTTTCCTCAGGGCTCACCGGCTCACACTGGAGGGCTGCAATCACTCATGGCTGTGACATCCATGTTTACTGTTAGGGCAGAAAATATGGCATTTCTCACTAGCATTCTCCTTTTGAATGCAGAGGAATTCTATCAGCTGATTACAAGTTTTAAACCCAAATAGAAATTTCTAGCCTAACCCGCTCCCGATGAGACTTTAATTGTACACCCTGAGCCAGGTGTTCAGCTCCTAATACTTATCTCCAAATGCAGCATTTTAAAAGACTGCTCTGAAAAAAAAATAATAAAATAAAATAAAAGACTGCTCTGGCTGGTGAGGTCTGGTTTGGCTTTCAGCCATCCTCACTCTGTGTTCCTGGCTGGTGAAACCACACACTTGACCAGTTTTCAACAGGCATCAGATTCATGGAGCCTTTCTTAGTGGCCCCAGCGCTTGTTCTCTAGCTTCAGCCTTGCTTGCAAAAGGAGGTACACTGAACCTCAAAAATCTCAGATGTAAATGAGGTTTTAAGAGTTCATTACAAACAGAATAAAATGGAAATGCAAAGCAAAACCACAAAGAGATACCTGTCAGAATGGCTATTCTCCAAAAGACAAGAAAAACCAAGTGTTGGCAAGGATGTGGAGCAAAGGGAATCCTTATGTGCTATTGGTGAGAAAATAAATTGGTGCAGCCACTATGGAAAACAGCATGGAGGTTCCTCAAAAAACTAAAAATACAACTACCATGTGTGCTCAGTTGCTAAATTGTATCCGACTCTTTCTCGACTCCATGGACTGTAGCCCATCAGGCTCCTCTGTCCGTGGGCTTCTCCAGGCAAGAACACTGGAATGGGCTGTCATTTCCTTCTCCAGGGGATCTTCCCAACCCAGGGATTGAACCCCGCATCTCCTGCAGAGATGATTCTTTACAGTCTGAGCCACCAGGGCAGCCCATCCCTAAGTTTATTGCCATGAGAATTAAATTATATAAATTTACATTTAGAGAAAGGGCTTCCCTGGTGGCTCAGAATGGATAAAGAAGATGTGGTATATACACACAAAGGAACATTATCCAGCCAGAAAAAAAGAATGGCAAGCTGCCATTTGTGACAACATGGGTGGACCTTGAGGGCATTTTGCTAAGTGAAGTAAGTCAGGCAGAGAAAGACAAATACCATATGATCTCACATATATGTGGCATCTAAAAAAATGAAACAAAACCTAAGCTCATAGATACATAGAACAGATTCATGGTGGCCAGAGGGGAAGGGGAGTGAGGAGTAGACGCAATGGGTGAAGGCGATCAAAATGTATAAACTTCCAGCTTTAAATTAGTCATGGGATGAAACGTATAGCATGGTATGTGTGTGTGTTACTTACCCAGTCTTTGTGACCCCATGGACTGCAGCCTGCCAGGCTCCTCTGTCCATGCAATTCTCCAGACAAGAATACTGGAGTGGGTAGCCATTCCCTCCTCCAGGGCATCTTCCCAACCCAGATTGAACCTGGGTCTCCTGCATTGCAGGCAGATTCTTTACTATCTGAGTCACCAGGGAATGATTATCATTAATAATATTGTATTGAGAGTAGATCTTAAAAGTTCTCATCACAAGAAAAAAAATTTTTGTAACTATGTACAGTGATGCATGGTAACTAGACTTACTGTGGCCACCATTGTGCAGAGTGTACAAATATCAAATCACTATGCTGTACACCCAAAACTAATGTTATATGTCAATCACACATCAATAAAAGCAAAAACAGAGTAAGAATCCTATCTTACAGACATACAAACACAATCCAGTATAGACAATTTTGTTGTGAACTTTCCATATACTTCATGTGGGTTTTTATAGACACCGCATCTTGGTAGGCTACAAAAATCAGAGAGCCAGAAAAGCTGCATCAAATTCAAAGATGGAAGAACTCCAGAGACCTTCTAGGAGTGGGACTGGGAATGATTTTCTCTCTCTGACAGTTTCCCTATTAAATCTCAGATGGTTATACAATAGGGGGAGAAGTGCTGATGGGGCCTTCTCAATTCCCATCTCCCTCTTTCAGAGATTCCTGATGCCAGGCCTCTTACCAGAGACACAATGCCCACTTGCTAAGAGACTGCCTCTGAAATGATCTTCAAAATCTGTCACTCAGCACTTAGGGTGAACTTGGCTGACATGACTTGCCTTGGGCTCCACAGGCCTAGAGAGTCTCCCCTCCCCAGACTTCCAAAACCTCTGGCTTGGACTGAAATCTGCTCCTTTGGAATCATCAGCCCCAGCGGAGAACATTTCCTGAAAGATCCCATTGGGATGTGCCAAGTTGGGGGCAGCCTGCAGGCTGGCGCTGGAGGGAGGAGCTGGGCCAACCAGGGCCAGTTCCCAAAAGTAGTGAGCGCCCAAGCTGGAAACCCATGACTCTGTGGGTGGCTGGGCTCTGGCAGCAAGCTATGGAGTAGAAGGAAGGAGAGTGGAGGGCAGGGTGAGAGAGGGGAGGAAGGTCAGATGGAAAAAGACAAGAGGCCCCTTGGCTAACTAAGAAAGGCTCCACCAGATGCACAGGCGGCTTAGAGATGCCTCCCAATTCAGCAGGAAAAGCCACCTCTAACTTCTCAACTTCTCCCCGTGTTCCCTGTCCAGTGTGGGCTTCTCCCTCCCCTCTAGTTTCATATTAACCTGATTCCCGCTTTGGGGGGTTGGGGGGGGGGATGAATTCACATGGGGGACAGGGGAATGGCACTTGCCAGGCACAGAGGATAAAGTCTCCTTTCCACTTTGCCCTGAATCAGTTGCTACCAAACAGCTGAAAAACTTACAAGAGTCAGCTGGAAACAAAAGTTCCTGATTATCACTTCACACGTTGGAGTCATTCACTCATGAGTGGATGTGCAGGGAATATCTAGCAGCCAGCCCTTCATCTCCCCAGCATGCTATCTGGGAACCCTCCCCCTCCAACCTTCACCCACAGCTCTGTAGGTTCGCTTTTCAGACCCCAAATTTAAACTGCCCACAGTATTGAAAGTAAAGCCAGATATGTGCCGACCCCCTAGCCCACATCACCCACTTTCCCATTAACACTAAATAAAATGCGCCCATGGATTTCTTCTCTCCAGGGCGACACGGGTGCATCCATGTTTCCCAGCTCCCCTGAAGCTCTTTGCATTTCCAAAGAAGGTTTTGTCAACACCAGGAGAGCCCTAATAAACACCTGGGTCCCCTTAGATGCTACAGACCACGCCTTCCAGAAATCAGAAGCCCCACCCCCTGTTTAGCAGAGCCCGCGTGCTAACCAAGCGCTTGCCACATGTCACCACTCTCAGCTGGCACCTCTCTCCCAGCGGTGCAGACTTTCTCGGAATCCCCAGCAGGGGGGGTTGGGGGATGCGGGAGAGGCCCCGCCTGCGCCGTCCACGAGAGTCCTTCTACGACTCGTGCCCTGCAGCCCCAGAGGGTGGCCTGGGACCTCGAGTGGGAGGGGGTAGGTGCTCCTTCCAGGACAAGCTGTCAGCCCCCTGGGTCCCAGCCGCGAGCATCCGCAGGAGAGGCAACTCCTGGGGGTGAGAAAGTAGCCCGCGGCCAAACGTCTCTTAGTCGCCTCTAGCGCCTACGTGGGTTTGACTGACCCCCTGGAACTCCGGGCGCAGAGGGTCCGTTGGCTCCCGGCGACCGCCTGACAATCGGCTCTCCCTTCCCGATGCCCGGACGCTAGCCCCGCTCCGCGTCCCCCCATCCCAGGGCGGCGAAAGACGAAGTCGGCACAAACAAAGGGCGCCTCGCACCACCCTCCGGCCAAGCCGGGGATGGGGGTGGTCCCCGGCACCCTGCTGGGGAGGCTAGCCCGCCCCTGGCCCTACCTGGGAAGCCGCGGCTCGGCGGGACTTGCAGCAGCAGTGGCAACAGCAGCAGCAGCGCGGGCCGGAGTGCGGGGCTCCCCATGGCGCGCCGGCGCTGCGCTCCGCTCAGCTGCGCGGCGCGCGTCCCGGGGGCGGGAGGAGATCGACCGGACCGAGGGACTGCGCCGCGGGCCGGCGGAGGCCGAACTTAAAAACTCCTCCTCTCGCCTGTCTCCCGCCCCCGGCCAACCCTCCTTCCTCCGCCTCCCCCGAGCGCTGGCGCGGCTGGGGCTCCGACCCACCCCCTCCTTTTGTGCCAGCTCTTCTTCTGGAGCGGGGCTGACACCTCCACCCCCTCTCCGGGGTGCCGGAGCGCGCCAGGGGCGTGTCCTAGTAAACCGAACCATCCCAAAGTATCTCTGGGTTTCCCAGTTTGCGCCCTTTCACTCCAAATACACACACCGGTTGCCCGACCCCCCTCCCAGATCCCGGGCCCCTAGCACCATGTCATCTATGCAGAGAGCTGCGTGAGTCGCAGGCGAAGAGAAGAGACAACCGCGGCAGGTTATTATGGCCAAGTTCGCGCGTTTGTCCCTCCTGATCACGCCCCAAGTTTGCTGTTATTATGCCCACCCTCTCCGAAAAGAAACACCGCTTAGAAACCTGCCGGGGTTCAGGGTTACGGACAGAGCAGATTAGAACTTAGGTGTGTGGTTGCGCCGGCGCCAACGTCCGTGTTATGGCTTTTTGGTTTCTCTTTAGCGAAGGAATGAATCAACTGTTGGCCCGGGTGCGTGCCGGCTGCACTGCGGTTTGGGATGAGGCTTGAGGTACTCTTTCCAAGGTTGGCTGATGGGCGAGCACAAGGCCCAGAAAGTTCCCCGTCTCACCCACAGCCTGGGAATTCAGCTGTTGTAGTTCCCTTGGAATCAGAGTTCCCCATTTCCTGGATTGTTCGCACCCCTAGGACACCATGATCAGCCTGGAGCCTCCACCCTGTGGGTTGGCGTCAGGATAGGGTTTCTCGGCTGCCTGCAGGACGGATCTGGTTTCTTCTTCGAGGCTTTCTCTCTCTCTCTCTTTTTTTTTTTTTGTAAACACCTAAGGCAGGGACCTCGCCCCTTTTCCTGCCAGAAGATCTTAGCTAAGACAGATTCCAACTAGGGCTGCTGCATTCAGTTGTGCCATGCGCACTGAGCAAAGGTCCTGGAGGAAGGGGCAAGGGTGCTAACATCCAGCCGCCTCTGGGGTCACGGAGCCCTGTACCATGGCAGAGGCCATGTTCATTGTGGAAAGGCAGCTTTCTTCTTGCCTCAGCAGTCTGGTCTGTTAGCTAGACGAAAGGCCCTGGGAATATCCATCCAGAAGGTTTTCAATTTTTTTAATCTAGATGGCTTGATCTTTTCCCATTTCTCACAAAAGACTCTGCCTTGAACTTCCATATTATCCTCTCTGGTGCCTGGGAGCCTTCTCTCCATCACTTCTGCCTCCTCATGGAGCCAACAACCCTTCAGTAACCCTCTGATCACAAGATAATGAGGGCGGTCAGGCTCTTCCTGGGCCTCCATCTCATCAGACTCTCCAGGGAGTGGTTCTCAATCCTGTCCACCCAAGGAGAGAAACCTTAGGGGAGCTTCATGGAAATACCCTATCTGGGCTCCACCCCAGCCAGACCAATGAATCTTTAGGGATGTGGCCTGGCCTTTGAGCAGATGGATCATCCCCTTGCCCTCATGCTCCAGTGGTGCAGGTTTTAGAATGGGATAAATTCTAAGTCAAGGATTCTCAGCCCAAGCGCTACTGACATTTGTGGCTGGACCATTCTTGGTTGGGAAGGGTGCCTGCTCTGCGTACTGAAGGATGTTGCAGTTGCATTCCTGGCCTCTGTGCCCCTGAGAATAAGTAGCAGGCCCTCAATTTTTCTCTGTTGTGACAATCAACACATGTCTCCAGGAACTGTCAGATATTGTCTAGCACAAAAAATGGCCCCAATCGAGAACCCCTTTTGGAGGCTCATGAGCAAAGGTTTATGGGTACCCCAAATTTACAGGTCCAGGTTAGTCTGACCAGTGGCCTTCCTTTCCTTTATCACCTCTGAGACAAGCTCTGCTCACAAAACCCAGCATGCATTTTATTACTGAACGGACAAGGAACACCTGGCTCTCGCCTAGCACCTGAATCGGGCTGATGACAAGCAATACCACACTGTTAAGAGCCACTTTCTTTGCTACTTTAGAACAAACTCCAACCAGATTTATAATAATAATTACAATAACTAGTATTATTATTTATAATTATTATATACAGGACTCTCTGGCAGAAGGGATGAGGGAAGAGGGAAGCATAGGAGAAATTCTCCATCCTCTTCACAGTGTCTTGGTAGACAATAGGATGGTTAAGTAGATTCATAATCTATCAAGCAGACAGGGTCATGAATGGATGGAAACAGGAGAAGAAGTCACCCAGGGAGTGCCACAGAGCTCTGATCTCTTCCTGTCCTGCTGGTCATAGCTACTAATGAGTTGGGAAAAGACACTGTTGCCATGAGGCACAGAGATAGGTAAGAAATATGTTCCAAGCATCTCTAATAAGCAAGGATGCTGTATTGACTCTGAACACTAAAAAATAATGACAGGACTTCCCTAGTGGTCCAGGAAGCTCCCACAAGCCCCGGAGCAACTAAGCCCAAGAGTCACGACTACTGAAGTCTGTGCTCTGGAGCCTGTGCTCCACAAAAAGAGAGGCCACCGCAATGAGAAGCCTGCTCTCTGCAAGAGAAGTAAGCCCTCACTCACTGCAACTAGAGCAAGCCCAAGTGCAGCAAGGAAGACCCAGCATGGTCATAAATAAATAAGAAGATAATAAAGATAAATATGATGCCCTACACGAGATCTCAAAATTCAACCACACAGACTCCGAGTACAGGAAACGTGGCTTCTCAGCAGTACCTACCATACTTAGTTGCCTACAGGCTACGACAGACTTGCCAGGCACCTCAGGGCGCTGCTGACAGAGCCTGTTCTATCCTCGGAAGCATTCCTGAGTGCTGGGCAAAGTGCCGAAGGTGAGGAGAAGGGAACACAGCCTCAAAGTCTGGCAGGGGGTGCGGGGGTGGGGAGAGGTGTCTTTCCACTGATTGCAGTGTGGAGGAGGCTGGATTAAACAGCACAGCCTTGTCCCCTGAGTTAGAGTAGAATGACCCACAGTGGAGAAGGAAGGAAAAGGAGTCCCAGGATTCCCCACCCCTCCACTTTCTTCCTTGAACTTGTAGACTCAGAGACGCCATTGAAGCAGAATCTGGCAGCCCCCTACCTACCGCAGGAGAGAGCTTTTCTGAGCATGTCAGTCAAGGCCCTTCCCTCGTGAGCCTCTGCCGTCTTCCCACACCTCCTTATCCCCCACCCTCACAAACCAGTCCTTCTCTTCCCACATCCTTCCAGAGTAAAGGACCTGAAGCTTAAGGGGAACATTGGTGTCTCACTGTACCTTAGGAAATGGGAGTGGAATCAAAGTCAAGGAGACACTCAGGAGGGATGAGACTTAAGACAGTGCTTCTCAGACGAGCTGTGCATGCGTGCGTGCTAAGTCGCTTCAGTCATGTCCGACTACTTGCGACCCATGGACTGCGCCCACCAGGCTCCTCTGTCCATGGAATTCTCCAGGCAAGAATACTGAAGTGGCTTGCCATGCCCTTCTCTAGGGCATCTTCTTGACCCAGGGATCAAACCCAGGTCTCCTGCATTGCAGGCGGATTCCTTACCCACTGAGCCACCTGGAAACTAGCTGTGGTGAAGGACTACTTTTCCAAAATTCTCAATCCAAGTTTGGGATTAGCAGAGGCAAACTATTATATATAGGATGAATAAACAACAAGGTCCTGTATAGCACAGGGAACTATATTCAATATCCCTTGATAAACCATAACAGAAAAAGAACATGAAAAGGGATGTATATATATGTATAACTGAGTCACTCTGCCATACACCTGAAACTAACACAACATTGTAAATCAACTATACTTATAAAAAATAAATTTTTAAAAATTCCCAATCTATCATTGATCAAGGCTTTTATAAAACCGATAAATATAACTCCCTAGAAAACTGGGAATAAGTCAGACAGCAGCATGGGTTTAGGGCCACACTTTGAGTAGCACAGTTATGGTGGGTTTAATTGTTTCCATTCTGTACTTATACAAACTACAGACCACACTAGACTCCAGGTTTCTGAGAACTCAAGACTTGAAGGACAAGGAGATGGGACTGCAGTCTATTGGAATCGTGCTAAATTAATGCCAGAAGGGTAGGGTGAGTTTGGCTGGTTCTATTGCTCTCTGGTATCTGTTAACAAATCTAGATCTGAGAGGGTTAACGTAAGAGTGCTCAAGGTCAAGATCAAAAAAAGCTACAGGCAGTCTGTTTACAATCCCCTGGCTTAAAGAGATTTCTTCTCTTTCTAGAATAAATATTCAGAGTGATACAATATAAGCTCTAAGGGATGAAAATTTCTGCAGCATAAGGGAAAAGGAATATTTTTACTCTTAAAGATTCAAAGGAAAACATCTCATTTATGAAAATAATCAGCTACCAAAAAAAAAAAAAAAAGGAAAGGCAGTTTCAGAAACTATTTGGTGTATTCAGCAAAAGATTCAAGAAGAATACTCTTATATAGTAGGAGTAGGGGGTTATACAGGCTTCCCTGGTGACTCAGTTGGTAAAGGACCCACCTGCCATGTGGCTTGCAGGCACATTGCAACCTGGTTTCCATCCCTGGGTCGGGAAGATCCCAAGGAGGAGGGCATGGCAACCCACTCCAGTATTCTTGTCTGGAGAACCACCATGGACAGAGGAGCCTGGTGGGCTGCAGTCCATGGGGTCACAAAGAGTCGGACATAACTGAAACGACTGAGCACGCATACAGAAAATTGAGAAAAATATTCAAATATGAAATTAATATCTTTGGTCAGGCTTGGAAGTTATCATTCCTGTCCTGACAACAAGAGAAAGCTGGGTAAACAAAAATTCATGAGTTTTCTTGGAGTCAACAAAGAACTGAGTTTTCAGGCAAATCACCACCCATCTAGAAACACAGGCAGATCCAGACAGTCACAGCCGAGATCTGCTTACCTGAAGCAGAAGACACGCTGGAGTCATACATTGGTAGGTACGCCATGATGGCAATTTAGAAAAATGGCTGAGGGCTGAGTGCAGACTAATAGGGGAGTGAGAAACTGCTGGGGGTGACGTCATAGCAGAGATTCCCACACTGCCATAGGCTTTAAGTCCAGGAACCCTACCAGGTTTTCATGGTGAAGGTCCAAGAAAGTCCCCCTCCTGCTCTGGCAGAGAGAAGGTACGAGTAATCCTTTTGAAATATGCTCAGAGACATCTCCAGAGAAAAGGACTCCTTGAAGAGGGCTACCTGACTTTTCCAGAGCCTTATTTCAACTCTAAGAATGGCTCAATGATGAACTCCCAGAAAAAAATATCATATGGGGAACTCCTTGTATGGTTTTGGAGGGATCTGCTGACCACAGACTCTCCAAATCACAGTCATAGGTGTGGTCCCATGAATCACACTGGGTCAACAGAACTTGAGCCCCAGGCCCCTGGAATTAGAGGGGTCAGCACAGGCCTCTGGCTGGCCAACCAGGGGCTTGCTCAGAGACTTATAAAACAAAGCCCAGTTGAAAGAATCCCTCTTATTTTCCTCTTTGGTTAGATACTGTATGAATGTGACCTAAGA
Source organism: Cervus elaphus (assembly GCF_910594005.1). NCBI lineage: Eukaryota > Metazoa > Chordata > Mammalia > Artiodactyla > Cervidae > Cervus > Cervus elaphus. The sequence continues at coordinate 137,062,044 of NC_057848.1, read as the reverse complement.
CATGCTGGTTTTGAGTGGGGCTCAGAACAAGAGAGGGCTTGACAGTTGGCACAGTAGAAAAGAACCCACCTGCCAATGCAGAGAGACACAGGAGACACAGGTTCAATCCCTGAGTTGGGAGGATCCCCTGGAAGAGGAAATGGCAACCCACTCCAGTATTCTTGCCTGGGAAATCTCATGGACAGAGAAGCCTGGCGGGCTATGGTCCATGGGGTTGCAAAGAGCTGGACACGACTGAGCAACTGAGCATGCACACACACAGGACAAGAGAAGACCCCGTCATATGTCTGGGCCCGTCATATGTCACTTGGGCCATGTGACCCAGAAGATCTACTGGTGTTTCATGTGTCAGCGGCTGGAAGAGGTGCAGTGTGAAGTCTTTGGCAAGCCCCTCTAGATGAAGCAAGACCTGACCCTTAAAACTTCGTGGCCAAATCCACGCCCTCCTTAGTGGATAATTACTCTCCTTTTCAGAATCAGCTTTTGGTTGATGAAATGCTTATCTGTGGACCACCAAGTTACTGTGTAACTTGAACTGCTCATCATGAACTAGTGTTGTCCAACTGGCCAAGCCATACAGTAGGGTATTCACTGCAGCACTCCATCATCAAATGGAAGTGATTCATATGTAATCAGGCTTCTGTGGGCCTGAAGGTGTAAGTTGCATTAAGAAAAGGCCTCAAGGACTTCCCTGATGGTACAGTGGATAAACAACCCACCTGCCAAGGTAGGGGACATGGGTTTTATCCCTGCTCCAGGAAGATTCTACATGCCATGCAGCAGCTAGGCCCGTGTGCCTAGAGCCTGTGCTCCAAAACAAGAGAAGCCACTGCAATGAGAACCTCCCACTCGCTGCAACTAGAGAAAGCCCGTACACAGCAACAAAGACCCAGCACAACCAAAAAAACAGAAAGAAAAAAGAAGTGGCCCCCAAATCCATGGTCCCTATTTCTGCTACATTACCTTCTCTCTCCCAACCCACATCTCTGGCCTGATGGAATGAGCCCTGTGGCCAGTTAACTGAGGAAGAAAAACCTCAGATAGTTTTGCACAGCAGGTAGGCAGCACCTGGAAGTGGAGAGTGGCAGCATTACCGCCCAACTCACTCACAGCCCTGAACACCACCACTGGGGGGGATCCTCTTAGTAGGCAGGGTTTTGAGAAGTCTGTCTGGTGGTGGCTCAGACGGCAAAGAATCCACCTGCCAACGCAGGGAACACAGGTTCGATCCCTAAGTTGGGAAAATCCCCTGGAGGAGGAAATGGCAACCCACTCCAGTATCCTTGCCTGGAAAATCTCTTGGATAGAGGAGCCTGGCAGGCTACAGTCACAAAGAGTCACAAAGAGTCAGACAGGACTGAGCAACTAACACTTTACTTTCACCTTCATCTGGTGACTTGAGTAGAGATATTGGATATGGATTTTCCTTCTCTGTCCACATGCTTGGCCCCAACTGCCATCCATGGTCTTATGGAATATCTTACCCACCATCATGGTACTGCACAGAGCACTGCTTCCAATCAAGGAACACCCTTTCGGCAAATGAAATGTGGCAATGGACTCGGAGTCATGGAATTTACTAATCTTACCATGTTCCCTATCATCCAGAAGCAGCTTGATTGAAGTGGCGCGGCCTTTTGAAGATGTACTTGATGCACGGCTAAGTGGCAACACCTTGCAGGGCTGGGCAAGGTCATCCTGGATGCTATATATGCTTTGAGTTGCCATCAAATATATGATGTTGTTTCTCCCGTAGCCAGTATTCATAGACCCCTGAGTACAGCAAGGGGAAATGGGAGTGGCACTGTTTGCTATTACCTCTAGTGAAAATCCTTAAGGGTCCCTCTTAATACTCCCAGGTCCGATGATTATTGCCAACAGAAAACCGTGTGTGTGTGTGTGTGCTAAGTAGCTTTAGTTGTGTCCAATTGTTTGTGACCCCATGAACTATAGCTCACCAGGCTCCTCTGTCCATGGGATTTCCCAAGCAAGAATACTGGAGTGGGTTGCCATTTCCTTCTCCAGGGGATCTTCCCACCCAGGGATCGAACCTTTGTCTCTTATGTCACTTGCATTGGCAGGCAGGCTCTTTACCACTAGTGCCACCTGGGAAGCTATTTGAACCCTTAAATGAAGGGCGCAAAGATGGGTGGACAACAAGCAAATTCAGGCAGGGATGCTAATATACCAGAACCTTCAAGACTGAAAGTTTATCACACCTCACCAAAGAACAATGACAAGCTGCGGAGGTGCTGGTTGACAGCAAAATGAATACAAATAGTATACAATGGGAAGGCAGTTATAAATATGGGTGTCCCAACTGGCTTAGTGGTAAAGAATCTGCCTGCCGATGCAGGTGATGCAGGAAACTTGGGTTTCATTTCTGGGTCAGGAAGATCCTCTGGAGGAGGAAATGTATTCTTGTCCAGTATTCTTGGCTGGACAACCCCATGGACAGAGGAGCCTGGCAGGCTATAGTCCATGGGATCACAAAGAGTCAGACATGACTGAGTGAGTAAACCACAACAAATTTATAAATATCCATTATGACCATGTGGCTGTAATAGTTATAAATATTTCTTCCTCATTTTAATATAGGTATATTTGTGATGTATTACCTAGATATTTTTCTTTCTTTTTTCATCTCATCATCTAACATGATATATTAATAATACTTTGTATCTCAAAGATATCAAAGGAAATGTGTGAATCATCTTGGAAAAGAATGAACATCACCCACGGACAAAAAAAGGAACTCTATTCTCTTCTGGGGAAAGGGTTAGCATTTTTTGGTTGTATGTGGAAGAGTTGTATAATACTAGGCAGGAGTAGGACTTTAGCCTTGCCCTGATTCAGATATTAAGTATACTTTAAGGAGATGTGTATGGATGCCAAGTTGACTAGGGGTGAATTTTAATGGCTTCGTGATGTGTCAGCTTGGCTAGGCTGAGCTACATTTCCCAGAATTCACTCTCTTGTTTCCAGTTAGGGGAGATTCTCGGGAGATTTGGAGGCTGGAAGAGAGGCAGTGTAGCTCACACATGTTGCCGATTTGCTGACTTACCTCGCTAGTGTGAAGCACCAACCTTTCTCTAATCCTTCTTCAGCTTCTTCGACTCCTAGGTCAGGTGTAGATGTGTTTAGCTCTGTGATGAAGAGCCCTACTTCTGCTGGAGATCCTCATCACCAAGGTCAAAGGCCACATGGACTTACTTGAGTACGGTTCTTCCTCATGGAGCTCCAGCTTGTGCTTTTTGGTTCCAACCTACCCTCAATCTCCCCCCTCCACCTAACATCCATCTTCCCTCCTGGACATTCCATGAATGTCAAGCTCCAGCTTTAGACTCAGAGATAACAGCCATAAAGAGACTGCTTAGTAAGCAGCCACAACTGCATAAGAATGGTTCCCTGTAATGAATCCATACTGAACTTTCACAATATACATCTGCTTCTTTGGATGTACATGGGCTGATACAGGTGAGGAGCAAGGGTGAGGAGATAGTAAGTTTAGTTTTGAACATATGAAGATTGCCATGTGGGTGGACCAACAAGGTAGGGACCTCTAGTGCTAAGATCATTTGAAATTTAGTAGAAGAGAGGAGGAGAGGGGTAGAGATTTGAAATGCTTGCATGGAGGTGAAAGCTGAAGTCACTGAAGTGGATGAGCTCCTTGAGGACATTGGAGAAAAAGGAAGAAAAGGAAAAAGAGGCTTACAAGAGAATACAAGTCAAACAGGGGAGCGTGAAGGAAGCCATAGCAAACACCAGCTTCTGGATCTTGACAAGGGGTATCTGAGTCCCAAGAGAGAAGAGGCACCTTTCTTTTTTTTTTTTGGCCAGATAAGACTTGTAGAAATTATGGACAAGGGAGCATGACCCAGTTCTAAAGGCTGACGAAAAATAGAACAAAGTGAAGAAACATCAGTTAGATCCTGTGGTTAAATATCTCACCCATAAGGATTGAACCCCTAACTTCTAAGCCCTCACCTGGGGTGGTAATGTGGTTTGTGGCAGTCTAAGAGAGGAGTAGAGGAGGGTGCAGAGCTCTTGGGAGACAGAAATAACTTAATGTGGTAAAAATGAGACAATTGGTTGGTATTCTAGAGGCCATGCATTTGAAGACGAGTGTAACTCATGTGAAACTGGGATGTTTTTGCCAAAAGACTATCCTCAGACACATGCCTGCATCCAACTGTGATGATATTGATTGCCCAAAGACCAATCCTGGTCCTTGGTCCAGTGGGATCTGCTTGAGGCCCTGTGGAGACAGTTCTGCTCTTTCACCCTTTATTCTGAACATGATTCTCGGGCTGCCTTCTTTAAAGTTTGTGCAGCTGACCCTCTGCAGAAGGCAGAAGGTTGCATCCATCGAACTGTCTCTCCTCTCTCCCCCTAGTCCTTGCAATTCTGTTGATGTTGGCACATCCCTGGGGCCTCTGCCTTTTCAGATGCTGATTCATCCAGAAAACATCTGCTGGAGGTAAGAGCCTTGTCACATGTTTCAAGTCATAGAAGGACGTGTTGGAGGAGAGGGAAAGCTTTCATTTACTCACTTGTAATCAACCCAAAGGTCAGCATCACAGAAAGGACTTGGAAAGGAAAATGAGTCCTGGAGGCTAAAGAAGGGCTTCCATCTGCAAGGGGAACAGCTAACATGCATCCCCTGTATGTGTGGGCACAGTGCAGGCTGCCTCTCCCTGTGGCTGTCCCCATGGCCTTTCTCCTGTTCCTAAAGACCTCTCTTGGATCCTGAGAGTTTCTGGCTCAATTATGAGGGCTTCAGGGAGGCCAGAGCACATGCAGAAACCCTGCTAGTTTGGCCAGAGGGCTGAGGGCTCCAGCCAAGTACAAAAACAAGCCAAGTTTAGAAACAATGAGTTAGTAGTCCTTCCTGGGTTGCATCATGCTATTAGTGATAACTAATCAAATGCTTCATTTAGTCAAATCCTGTAGGATTTTTTGTCCCATCTGCCTTTTAGGGATCAGCCTTTCTCTGACCCTGGTCAACAGCCAAAGAAAAGCTGACTCGTGGAAAAGTTACAAGACTTGCACAAAGGCCCACTAGAGTTGAACACACCAAAGCCAAATAAGGATTCTGAGCTATCAGTGTTGGGAGTCTACAGTAACATTTTTCAAGTGGCTGTGTGAAGCTTTCCCACACTGCTCTGGTCCTTGTCTCTCTCTGCCAGGGTAGATTCAATTTCTGTTTGGCTGGAACATATAAGTACCTTCCCCACTTGCCTCATGCTCACTTCTCTTTAAAAGGAGGATACATAGTGACATGTCTCTTGAGTATATGATCTGGTACATTGAAACCCAATGTTTGGTATATCTTGTTCTCAAATGGATGCTGTTGCATGACCATAATATTACACAGTTTCCTCCAACTCTTTCTTTCCCTTTCAAAAAAAAAGTTGCCTAAACTCTCTGCTTCCATCAGCCTACTCCAAACTGAGTCTGTGCACACTGGTCCTCTGAAAATAACTCTTGCTGTTGTGACCTGCGTGTTGTTTGTGCCAATGGACATGTATTAGTCCTCGTTTCCATACACTTCTCAGCATTCAGTAGTAACGACCACTTGTCACCGGACACGACTTAGTGACGGAACAACAACACTTCAAGTAAGTGGATAATCTATAGATTCCAGGACACCACACTATCATACCTCCAAAATCTCTGGATGCTTCTTAGTGTTTTGGGCCACCCATTCATCTCAGGGCAACCATTAAATGTTGAATTCCATGGAAATCTCTATTCTCTCTCCTAGGTGATCTCATCCATTCTCAGAGCTTCAATTACCAGCTAATCATTAAGAATTCATAAATATGTATCTTTAGACTCTCCTGTGGGTGCCTGACCTTACTATATATTTAATAACTTCTCTTGATTGTTCAGATGCACCATCAACTCCACACATACTGAATAGATTCACATCCTCTAACCTGCAAACTTCGGTGTCCTCCAGCATTCTCTGTGTCTGCGACTGGTACCACTATTCACCCTTGAATTCTTTCCTCTCCAGCCGACTCATCCCTCAGTCCTGTATTTTCCTCCTTATGATGCTTGAAACCAGCCATGTTGCTCTGTCTTCATTGCCACCCACTTGGCCCATGCTCTGTCCTATCACCTCTCAACTGGACCCCTATCAGGGACTTCCTAGGTGGTCCCTTGCATCCATTCCTGTATCTCCTGTGACTTCCATATCCTCTCCATTTGCTGCAGTCAGAGCAAACCATCACTCACTGGCTTAAAACCCTTTGCTGGATTACTGGTACATGTACTGATACATAAGAGAACAAGATTCTGAGCGTAACATACAAAGCTCTGTTTTGTTCAGACACTGTCTACTTATCCGGCCTCAGCTCTCACCACCCTTAACATCAGTCTTACTACTGATAGCACTCTGACTTTCTTTCAGTCTGTGCTCTGTTCCTTTCTGCTTCAGGGACTTTGCAAATACTTTCTTCTGCTTACATTTTCTACCGCTTATTCTAGGTAACATCTCCTTATTTTCAGATTTTATCTTATATACCACTTCAGGGAAGCTTTCCTAGACTCCCTAGTAGATAAAATTTCAGTCTTATGTGCTCCATATGTTCCAAGATGGCTGCAAAGTATCTCCCATCCCATAAGTTATTCTTCTAATGTGACACTGAATACTTCTCTCATCAAGGGAGCTCTGTGTTGTCTCCCCTGGAATCAAGGTGGGTCTGTGATTATGCCAGAAGCAACATGGTGTGCTTCCAAAGCTATGACACAAGAGGAGATGCAGCTTTTGCCTGGTTTTTATTTTTCTAGAAAGTTGCTCTTGGAAGTTAGCAACCATGCTGTGCAAGAATCCACATGGAGGGGTCATGTGTCTATGAACCACTTGAGAGCCCAGCTGAGATCCCGGTCAGGAATGTGTATCAACTGCCAGACACAGGAGTGAGGGAAGCCTTCAAGATGACTCCAACCCAAGTCACCATATGACTACAGCAGTATGCGAGATCCTGGCCGAGAACTGCCCACTGAACCCAGTTAACCCTAGAACTGTGAGATAAATGGTATCTCATTGTTTTAAGGCACTGAATTTTGAGCTGATTTATTACTCTGCATAGATAACTAAAACATGTGTTTCTTCAAAAAACCAAACAACTCAATCAAAGAATGGGCGGAAGATCCAAATAGACATTTTCTCCAAAGAAGACATATACACGGCCCAAAAGCACATGAAAATTTGCTCAACATCACTAACTATCAGAGAAATGTAAATCAAAACTACAGTGAGATATCACTTCATAGCAGTCATAATGGCTATTATCAAAAAGTCTACAGATAAGAAATGCTGGAGAGGTGGAGAAAAAGGAACCTTCCTACACTGTTGGTAGGAATGTAAGTTGGTACAACCAATACGGAGAATAGAATGGGAGGTTCCTTAAAAAATAAAGATAGAACTGCCATATGATCCAGCAATCTCATTCCTAGGCATACACTTGGAGAAAACCATAATTCAGACAGATAGATGCACCCCAATGTTCACTGTAGCACTATTTACCTTAGCCAAGACATGGAAGCAACCTAAATGTCTATCAACAGAGGAATGGATAAAGAAGATGTGGTACATATATACAATGGAATATGACTCAGTCATAAAAAAGAACAAAATAATACATTTGCAACAACATGGATGGATCTAGAGACTGTCATACTGAGTGAAGTCAGAGAGAGAAAGAAAAATATGTTATTGCTCATATGTGGAATCTAATTTAGAAACCAAAATGATACAAATGGAGTTATTTATAAAACAGAAACAGACTTACAGATATTAAAAACAAACATGATTACCAAAGGGGAAATATGGAGGAGAGGGATAAATTGGGAGATTGTGATGAACATACAGACACTACTATATGTAAGACAGACAACCAACAAGGATGTATTATATAGCACAGAGAACTCTACTCAATATTCCGTGATAGCCTGTAAGAAAAAAGAATCTGAAAAAGAATGAATATATGTATATGTATAACCGAATCACTTTAGTGCACACCTGGAACTATTACAACATTGTAAATCAACTATACTCCAAGAAAACTTTTAAAAATGACAAAAGATCTAAAAATAAGATAAGTGATTCATAGTATATACATAGCATGCTGCTGCTGCTGCTGTTAAGTTGCTTCAGTGGTGTCCGATTCTGTGTGACCCCATAGACGGCAGTCCACCAGGCTCCTCCATCCCCAGGATTCTCCAGGCAAGAACACTGGAGTGGGTTGCCATTTCCTTCTCCAATATACATAGCATATGTATACTTATTTGTGTAAAGTATCTGAATTCATCATAGTATTTATGTATTTGTATAAATCCCACTACCAATATCTGTATTCCCTGACAGACTATGATTTCTTTGACACAAGCAGGGACAGTGTCTCATTTCATCACTGTATTTACAGCACCAACAAATAGCACCTAGTAGGTGCTAAAATAAACTTTTAAAGTAAATTAATAAATTAATGAGTTTCTATTGTTTGTACAAGGTTTAATAACTTTAAAACATGACAGCTTAAATGAACTATTCAATATATCTAATTGTGTAAGCTCTTATGCTTATTTGAGGTGACATTTCTCACTATAAAGTTAATTAGTCAAAGTATGATGAATGATGATTCAACATCCATTCATCAAATATTTGACTATGTGCAAAGGCAATTTGGAAACATCAAGAATTATACTACAGGGGTTCTGTACTGTAGTTGTTCATACATGAAATGCCTCAAGAATTTACCAGAGACTATTGTCATTCAAGGACTCCACATTCTTTGTGTTTATTTTTGTGAGAAATTACTGAGAAATTTTGAATCTGAAAAGTTCTGATGCTTTGTTGGTAAGTAACGAGTCTTGACTTTCCACCATCAGGACCTTGATAGACTTTTGTTTTCTATCTGGTAATGTTCTTGAGGGCTTCCCTCGTGGCTTAGTGGTAAAGAATCTGCCTACTAAGCAGGAGATGTGGGTTTGATCACTGGGTCAGGAAGATCCACTGGAGAAGGAAATGGCAACACACTCCAGTATTCTTGCCTGGAGAATCCCATGGACAGAGGAGCCTGGCAGGCCACAGTCCATAGAGTCGCAAAAGAGTCAGATACAACATGGTGACTAAACAGCAACAATGATATTCTTGAAGTGATTGAACCTCTGTGTCTCTGTGGCAGTAAATTATACTGTGGCCACATTCAGGAATCATTCATCTCTATCGAAATGTGATTAGAAAAAAAGCTGCATTTAAGTCGTTCAGTTGTGTCCAACTCTTTGTGACCCCATAGACTATAGCCCACCAGGCTCCTCTGTCCGTGGGGATTCTCCAGGCAAGACTACTGGAGTGGGTGATCATGCCCTCCTCCAGGGGATCTTCCCAATCCAGGGATCAAACCCAGGTGTCCCACATTGCAGGAGGATTCTTTACTTTCCCACCAGGGAAGCCCAGAAAAAAAAGCTAGGAATGTATATAGAAATATCTGTATTTGACATTTTAGTGATTTAGAAAGCCTTTGTTAATTTTAAGTGTCTGCTGACTGACACTATGGGTAGTGTAGTCAATGAGAGATCTCAGTAGACTAGGGTGGGGGTGGGCGTCAGGAAAGCCATTATAGAGGAGGTAAGGCTTAAGATAGATTTTGAAGGAGAGAGAGCAACGTGACCAGAAACACAGAAGTGGGTGTGTGCACTGCAACAAGCCAGGAGCAGAATGGTCATGTAGGGACACAGTGGGAGAGGCAGCTGGAAAGGAAAACTGGAGCCAAATTATATAGGTTTTTTTTTTTTTTTATATAAGTTCTTGAAGAGTGGCGAGAAGCTATGCACTTGATTCTAAAGCCTAGAACCTATAGGTGATTGATTCTCATGGAGAATGCAATATGGCCTCTTAGGGTTGTCAAAAATACCTGCTTCTGGATAGCCTGATTTGCACCACCTTGCCAGGGGTGCCTTTCTCCTTTGCTTCTTTTCCAGCATCCCTTTGTAGTGAAATAGTAAGTAACAAGCCTTTGTGGCTGATGGGTGTGTGTGGTTTCTCTAGGTATGCTGAAAGAAGAAAAAAATAAAAAGAGTACAAGTATCTATAATATGATCTGTAGATACATGTTTATAGTTTTTAAAAGCATGGAAGTCATATGAATAAAACAGACTCTGAAGAAGATGACTATGGCAGAGGGCGCCATGAGTAAGAAGGAAAATCTAGAGGTAGAAGCTGATGCCTCAGATGCTCTTGGCTGCCAACCCAATATCCATCCTTTGCATCTTCATTGCTGGCAGAGCCCCGATTTTATTCATTTCCCATCCATGCCCCACAGAATTAGGGGAGGGACTTCCCTGGTGGTGCAGCAGATAAGAATCTGCCTGCCAACAGAGAGGACACTGCTTTGATCCCTAGTGTGGGAGGATTCCACATGTCGCAGAGCAACTTAGCCCATGTGCCTCAACTACTGAGCCTGCACTCTAGAGCCTGGGAACCACAGCTAGTGAGCCCGCTTGCTGCAACTACTGAAGCCCATGTGCCTAGAGCCCATGCTCCTCAACAAGAGAAGCCACCACAATGAGAAGCCTGAGCACTGTAATGAAGAGTAGCCCTCGCAAAGCAACAAAGACCTACTGCAGCCAAAGATAAATAAATAAATAAGAATATGGGGAGTGTGACACCTTCCCCTGCTCCAGAGGCAAATCCTATTTGGTCTAAGTCAATCATGACAGTCCTGTTCTCTCTACCAGGAATCTGCTTAAGAGAGTGTTTAAGACACAGGGGTACATTGAGATTTGAGGGGATATCTGAGAAAGACTTATTCACGTCCCGTTGCAGATCAAATTCCCTAAAAAGCAGACTCTAACATTGCAATGAATATACATGAAAGGAGTATGTGTGCAAAGTCACCTCAGTCATGTCAGACTCTTTGTGAACCTTTGGACTGTAGCCCACCAGGCTCCTCTGTCCATGCGGTTCTCCAGGCAAGAATTCTGGAGTGGGTTGCCATGCCCTCCTCCAGGGGATCTTCTTGAACCAGGGATCGAACCCATGTCTCTTATGTCTCCTACATTGGCAGGTGAGGTCTTTACCACTGGTGCCACCTGTCAGTCAGTTCAGTTGCTCAGTTGTGTCTGACTCTTCGCAACCCCATGGACTGCGGCATGCCAGGCTTCCCTGTCCATCGCCAACTCCTGGAGCCTATTCAAACTCATGTCCATCGCGTCAGTGAAGCCATCCAACCATCTCATCCTCTGTTGTCCACTTCTCCTCCTGCCTTCAATCTTTCCCAGTATTAGGGTCTTTTCCATCAGGTGGCCAAAGTATTGGAGTTTCAGCTTCAGCATCAGTCCTTCCAATGAATATTCAGGACTGATTTCCTTTAGGATGGACTTGTTAGATCTCCTTGCAGTCCAAGGGACTCTCAAGAGTCTTCTCCAACACCACAGTTCAAAAGCATCAATTCTTTGGTGCTCAGCTTTCTTTATAGTCCAACCCTCACATCCATACATTACTACTGGAAAAACTATAGCTTTGACTAGATGGACCTTTCTTGGTTAAAGTAATGTCTCTGCTGTTTAATATGCTGTCTAGATGGGTCATAGCTTTTCTTCCAAGGAGTAAGTATCTTTTAATTTCATGGCTGCAATCACCAACTGCAGTGATTTTGGAGCCCCCCAAAATAAAGTATGCCACTGTTTCCACTGTTTCCCCATCTATTTGCCATGAAGTGATGGGACCAGATGCCATGATCTTAGTTTTCTGAATGTTGAGTTTTAAGCCAAATTTTTCACTCCTCTTTCACTTTCATCAAGAGACTCTTAAGTTCTTCTTCACTTTCTGTCATAAGGGTGGTGTCATCTGTGTATCTGAGGTTATTGATATTTCTCCTGTCAATCTTGATTCCAGCTGTGCTTCATCCAGCCTGACATTTCACATGATGTACTCTGCATATAACTTAAATAAGCAGGGTGACAATATACAGCCTTGAGGTACTCCTTTCCCAATTTGGAACCAGTCTATTGTTCCATGTCCAGTTCTAACTGTTGCTTCTTGACATACATACAGACTTCTCAGGAGGCAGGTCAGGTGGTCTGGTATTCCCATCTCTTGAAGAATTTTCCACAGTTTGTTGTGATCCACACAGTCAAAGGCTTTGGCATAGTCAATAAAGCAAAAGTAGATGTTTCCTGGAACTCTCTTGCTTTTTCGGTGATCAAACAGATGTTGGCAATTTGATCTCTGGTTCCTCTGCCTTTTCTAAATCCAGCCTGAACATCTGGAAGTTCACAATTCACATATTGTTGAAGCCTGGCTTGGAGAATTTTGAGCATTATTTTGCCAGCATGTGAGGTAAGTGCAACAGTGTGGTAGTTTGAGCATTCTTTGGCATTGCCTTTCTTTGGGAATGGGATGAAAACTGACCTTTTCCAGTCCTATGGCCACTGTTGAGTTTTTCAGATTTGCTGGTATATTGAGTGCAGCACTTTCACAGCATCATCTTTTGGGACTTGAAACAGCTCAACTGGAATTCCATCACCTCCACTAGCTTTGTTCGTAGTGATGCTTCTGAAGGTCCCCTTGACTTCGCATTCTAGGATATCTGGCTCTAGGTGAGTGAGCACAACATTGTGGTTATCTGCATCACGAAGATCTTTTTTGTATAGTTCTTCTGTGTATTCTTGCCACTTCTTAGTATCTTCTGCTTCTCTTAGGTCCATAACATCTGTGTCCTTTATTGTGCTCATCTTTGCATGAAATGTTCCCTTAGTATCTCTAATTTTCTTGAAGAGATCTCTAGTCTTTCCCATTCTATTGTTTTCCTCTATTTCTTTGCACAGATTGCTGAGGAAGGCTTTCTTATCTCTCCTTGCTATTCTTTGGAACTCTGCATTCAAATGGGTGTATCTTTCCTTTTCTCCTTTGCCTTTCGCTTCTCTTTTCTCAGCTATTTGTAAGGCCTCATCAGACAACCATTTTGCCTTTTTGCATTTCTTTTTCTTGGGGATGGTCTTGATCACTGCCTTCTGTACACTGTCAGGAACATCTGCCCATAGTTCTTCAGGCATTCTGTCTATCAGATCTAATCCCTTGAATCTATTTGTCACTTCCACTGTATAATCTTAAGGAATTTGATTTAGGTCATACCTGAATGGTTGAGTGGTTTTCCCTACTTTCTTCAAATGAATCTGAATTTGGCGATAAGGAGTTCATGATCTGAGCCACAGTCAGCTCCTGGTTTTGTTTTTGCTGACTGTATAGAGCTTCTCCATCTTTGGCTGCAAAGAATATAATCAATCTGATTTTGGTTTTGACCATCTGGTGATGTCCATGTGTAGAGTCTTCTCTTGTGCCTCCTGTACTTGTGGTCAATACCTGTGAGATCAAAGTGAAGGCAGCAAGATGTGGTAGAGGGCAAAGTTCAGCTATAAAGTAGCCTCCACAGAGGCCTCAGTCAGTCCACCAAGGAACTCTATGGTCTCACAGAGTTGTTCTGAGCTGGGTGGAAGAGGCTGGGTCCTTATACATTTGAGATACTTGGATGTGGGCTGCTCCCAGGTAGGCAACATGGACTTGGGAAGACAGTTATCTTCAGCAAAGAGCATTTCCAAAATGAGTTGACAGCTGTGGGCTCTCAGAAGGAAGCAATTTCGGTAGCTAGGAAAATAAGTCCCTTTAAGCCTGAAGAGGGATATAGGCAGCATCCACCCTACTCCTAAAAGAATCATACAGACAAGAGAAGTCCCTCTTTTCCACTAATGTTATGTATGGAGGAGATGCATAGAATGCATCAGCCATTTTCACAACCAGCTTGAGACTGGTGCCAACACACGTGGGGAAGGGGGGAAATGAAGAAAACTGCAAAAGAAACAAGCCCCGAGCCCAGATCTAGGATGCCTGTAGCCTACCTGGAATTCTGGAATGCTTGATATCAGTGGTAAGACATGTCCTTATTGTTTGTAATAGTTGAGTTAGGGTTTTCTCTTACTTGCATCCCAAGAATCCTAGCCAAGGAGGGGTAGTTCCAGCAACAGATAATAAAGTTTGGAAAAACACAAAGAATGGGAAAGAAGGCATAGGTAGAAGAAACATGACAAAGACAGCAGCAGGAAAACTGAGGTCCTGGCAGAATATGGGATATGATGGTGACTTCTTTTTTTATAGTTGCCACAACTTTGTTTTTGGAATGGTCAAATAAATTAGATGGTACTAGTATTCTGGCAAATATTTAAAGTGATTGATATGGTAGATATGTGTTTTGTGCTAGCCCCAATACCCCTTCCAAATAGTACTCCAATTTCTTTCTGGGGAACTCCCACTCCTGGACAATCACGGGATTTCAGGAGGTCACATTCATCAAATTCTTCCTTATTTCCCCAATACAGTGTAAGTTAGGTATCTTTTCTTGGTCATTTGGACCTTGAATCTAGAACAAGTAACAGAATAATGACAAAAAAGTTGGAGGTTTGTTTGTTTTTTTTTTTTTCCTTTAACCTAGGAGCAGTGCCCAGGTGTTCCTACAACGCCTGTTGTTAGGGAACTTAAAATGTAGGAAGTCTTGCTCAGACTTCAGAAGCGAGAGAGCAGGCCTCTGATCTGTCTGGACACTGCCCGGATTACATGCCTGCCCTCAAGCACATCAAGTTAGGCAGCACTTTAGATAAGAAAGAGAGTGGATCTTGAATCCTTTTAAGCTCCTGAGGGCCTGGCCAGCCCCACTGGGCCTAACAAGTTTTATGACTCACAAGGTAAAGCAAATAGCATTGTAAAAGTTAAACCAGAGCGGCATTTTTGCATGCAAACTGATGATGATGTCAGTTCGCAGCCTGGTATTTTAAGTGGGAGCCCCCCAAACTCCAATTTGAAGTCTTACCCATGGGATGGACACACTGCCCGAGACCTTTTTCCAACTGGGACTCCAGGTTGCTGTTAACCAGGGACTTCCCAGCAGTTTAAGTCTGGATATTGGTTGGCCAATTTGGTGATGTATGTGCTGTTACTTTTCTCTATTGTTTCTATTTCTCTTCTTTTAATGACTGCATATTGAAATGAAATCAAATAATATTCTATAAAAAATTGAAATTGTGTGTAATGAGTGGTTTCTTTTGGTAATGAATCCTTTGAACCTAAAACTAAAGTAAAACTTGTAGAAAAATACCTGTTTCCTGTGCGCCATGCCCCCAGTCAACACTGGCCTCCTTTTGCTTGTTTCCAAGTCTTTTTCTTCTGTCTCATATTGTGCACTCCTGGAAGCTTACTCATTTTCCACCAATACCTAGTCTCTCTCTTAAAAAAAAGAACTCCTACAAGGTCCTACTGTATAGCACAGGGAATGATATTCAATATCCTGTGATAAGCCATAATGGAAAAGAATATTTTAAAAAAGAATGTAGGGACTTCTCTAGTGGTCCAGTGGTTAAGATTCTTCCCTCCCAATGCTGGGGGCCTAGGTTCAATCCCTGGTCAGGGAACTAGATTCCTCATGTGGCAACTAAAATATCCTGAGTGCTGCAACTATGATCTGGTGCAGCCAAATAAATAACTAAATTTTTTTTTAAAAAAGAATGTGTGTGTGTGTGTGTGTGTGTGTGTGTATACATATATAAAACTGCTGGATAGCAGAAATTAATACAACATTGTAAATCAACTATACTTCAAATTTTTAAAAAATGACTGACACCACCCACTGCCAGAACTCCTGAGCTTTAGCTAGGCACTTGGATTCCCAGCTCAGGATGATATTTCATCTCTGTTTGCAATTTGGTGTCTTTATGAGGTTAAGTGTTGGTCACTGGAGTGAAGCAGAAGTAATGATATTTCCAATTTGTTCCCCTACAATGGAAGGTTCATGTGCTCTCATGAGCCTTTCCCTTTAATCTTGGCTGGGACACGATGAGAACTAGATCCAAGCTAACTTGAACCATGAAATAAATGGAAGCCCTCTATTGAGGATAGCAGAGCAGCTTTACTAGCCTTGGACTGCACATTTCTGAACTGAGAGAGAAACATATACCTTGAATAAGCCACTGAATAGTAGTTCTCTGTTGCAGCATCTTGACATGTGCCCTGAGTGATATAACTTCCAATAAGTTCTTAATTTATGATCAAATATATTTATCTGACATGCAAAAGAAACTAGTGTTAGCAATATGAAAGTTTTAATAAAATTCAAACTTTGGTGGGGTTTAGTATCCTAAATATTGGTGCATAAGAACTATTTAAACAGTTCAGCAGCCAAGAGAAGCTTCTGCAGACACTGGAATATTTATAGTGTAAGACAGGAAGAGTCATGGTATTTGTGTTTCCATAAGGCCAAGGAACCATTTTCATCTTGGATCCAATCTAGAAATTATTTTTCCTGCCAAAGCCCAACTTGGAGAAAATCCTCTCTTCACCAATGTGGAGCAGAAGCCATAGGAGGAGAAAACTGAGTTTCCACTGAAGAGAACAGAGCCACAGCACAGAGAATATGATCTTCTTTCCAGAGTTGTACGATAAAAGCCATGTGTTTTTTTGCAGGGTTGGAGGGGACAAGCCTGCCCAGTAATGTAGTTGCTACATCTCACAACTGTAAACTTTGAACAATTACTCAAAGTAGACATAATTTTCTATAAATTTTCCAAACAGCATATGGCACAGATATTTACTGACCACTATATATCTATGTGCTCCCCTACATTTCCCAGCCTTCTTGCAATTAGTCAGAAACATGGGGTTGATTCTGGTTACAAGTATAATGTATCATGCCTAGGTTCTAGCATTTAAGAGTCAACAAGTGTAGTTAAAAACCTCCCTATAAAGAAAATTCCAGGCCCTGTTGACTTCACTGGTGAACTCTACTTAACATTAAGAAATACCAATTCTCATAAACTTGTAGAGAAAATTGAAGAGGAGGAAGTACGTCCTAACTCGTTTTATGAGGCCAGCATTATGCTGATAGCAAAACCAGACCAAGATATTACTGTTAGGAAAAACGCCGCGGGAGGAAAAAGCCGCCTCTAAGGACCGGTGGTAAAGGCCTTTTATTAAGCGTCGCTCTCGGGCAGAACTCCCGGGGGCTGGTGAGTGAGGAGACAAAGGGAGTCTGCAAGGTATGAGGGGTGGGGAGGGGTTTTATAGTCTGGGCAGGCATCCAGGCCAGGTCTTTTCATATAAGGAAGAAAGCGCGGGCTACAGCGGTGGTCAGTGTCCGAGGGCTTTATGTTGGTACCTGATTGGGCCAGGCTGCAGGGGGCCAGCCCCTGGAAGTTTAGCCAGCCTCCGGAATTTGCCTTGCAGCACTTTCCCGGGGGCATGCCCCGACCTTTCATCCCGGCCTTTTTGTTATAGGACAAGGGGCGCCGGTTCTCTCTGGCTATTTCCTGCTGAACGGGGGCGACGAGGGGTAGGGGTCAGCCGGGACGAAAGGTCAGCTTATGCAGGATTGTGAAGTGGGTCTATGTCTTTTTGATTGAGTCGAATATAAGCTGTTAGGAGCATGGCCCGTCCGGTCGCAGCCTGCGCTATTTCTTGGACCCAGCGAAGAATAAGTTGGACGAGGCAGGGGCCTGTGGTGAGGCCCAGAACCAGCAGGAGTATAGAGCCTAGAAAGGGCAAGAGGTATGGGAGTAAACCATTGAGTCTGGTCCAGAGGGGGCTTTCTTGGAGCTGTCTGCGCCTTTGTTCCAGGCCTGACGGTTGGGGCCGATAGGGGATGTGGAGATGCCAGTCGATGTCCAGGGCCGTAGCCACCTGCTGGGAGATCTGTGAGAGTATATATATATATATAATTTTTTTTTTTTTGGGGGGGCCAGATGTTAGGAAAAACGCCGCGGGAGGAAAAAGCCGCCTCTAAGGACCGGTGGTAAAGGCCTTTTATTAAGCTTCGCTCTCGGGCAGAACTCCCGGGGGCTGGTGAGTGAGGAGACAAAGGGAGTCTGCAAGGTATGAGGGGTGGGGAGGGGTTTTATAGTCTGGGCAGGCATCCAGGCCAGGTCTTTTCATATAAGGAAGAAAGCGCGGGCTACAGCGGTGGTCAGTGTCCGAGGGCTTTATGTTGGTACCTGATTGGGCCAGGCTGCAGGGGGCCAGCCCCTGGAAGTTTAGCCAGCCTCCGGAATTTGCCTTGCAGCACTTTCCCGGGGGCATGCCCCGACCTTTCAATTACCAAAACACAAAAACCACCGAAGAAAACTACAGATCAATTTCCCTCATGAACACAGATGTAAAAATTCTTTAAATTTTAGGAAACTGAATCAAACAATATATAACATAAAAAGTATAACGCATCATGACCAAAACGAGTTTAGCATAGGAATACAAATATTTTAACATTCAAAATTCAATCAATCTATTTCACATTAACAGACCATAAAAGAAAAACTATATGATAATCTCAATACACGCAGAAAAAGTATCTAACAAAATTCAACATCCATTCCCCATAAAAATTTTCAGCAAACTTGAAACTAGAAGGCAACTTCCTCAGCCCAATAAAAAGCATTTATTTACAAAAGAACTACAGCTGATATTATAATTTATGATGAATGACTGAATGTTTTTCCCTTAAGATCACGATAATCACTCTTGCCGCTCCTATTATTATACTGAAAGAACTAAAGCAATCAGGCAAGAAAATGAAAACAAAGATATTCAGATTGGGGAGAAAAAAGTAAAACTGTCTATTCAAAGATAAAATGATTGCCTATGTAGAAAACAGAGTCTTCAAAAAAAATTAGAACTAGTGAGTTCTCTATACTATATATTATACAAACAATTGAAAGTTTAGGTGTAAATCTGACAAAAGCTAGTAAGATCTGAATACCCAAAACAATAAAATATTGCTAAGTGAAATTAAAGTTCATGGAACAGAAGACTCAAGATTGTTAAAACATCAATTCTTCCCAAACTGATTTATATATTAAATTTAATTCAATTCTCACAATCTCAGTAGACTTCTTAAATAGAAATTTACAGATTGATTCTAAAATGGATACAGAAATGTAAAGGGCCTCGAAGACAAAAAAAAATGTTTTAAGAAAAACTTGTAGGAACAACACTCAAAGATTTACTAAAAAGCTACATTAAAGAAGACAGAGCAGCACTGGCATAAAGGTAGACAAATCAATCAATGAAACAGAACAGAAAGTCTAGAAATAGGCCCACACATATAAGGTCAACTGATTTCTGACAAAGGTGCAAAAGCAATACAATACAAAAAGGACAGTCTTTTCCTTTAGTGCTGTAATAGTTTAACATGCATATTGCAACAAAAAACTTTGAGCAATACCTCACACTAAAGACAAACACCAATTCAAAAAGGGTAATAGTCCTGAATGTAAAACAGAACTGTAAAACATCTAGAAGAAAATATAGGAGAAAATCTTAGTGATCTTTGGATAGGCAAAGATTTCTTAGATATGATATCGAACGCACAATCCATAAAAAATATGTTAAAATGACTTCATCAAAACTAAAAACATCTGTTCTTTAAAAAGCAGTATTAGGAAAGTTAAAAGACAAGCCACAGATGGAGAGAAGATATTTGCAAATCACATATCCATAAAGAACTCTCAAAACTCCATAATAATAAACAACCTGACAAATTTGGAAAACATAATCCAAAGTAGATAAATAGATGACAAATAAGCACAGAAAATATTCTCAACATCATTAAGGAAATTCAAATTAAAACCATGAGAATGCTATGTACTATTCAGAATGGCTAAAATTCAAACGACTTACTGTATGCACGAAGTGTTGGCCAACCCACTTTGCTGATTCACACTGAATTTCTGATCTGAGCTCAAAATAAACCATTGTTAAGCTACTGGCTTTGAAGTTTATTTGTCATCATAGCCCATTCAAATTCGATTAGGAATGCAGAACCACTGTAAACCACACAGAATTAGAAATTTATCATAAGGATTAGATCTTAGGCGATTGTGGGAACTGGTGAGAACTCTAAGAAATGCTGTTGTCTCTGCACCTGGTGATGAGCCTGGACTCCCTGTAGATAGCAGGGGTAGCTATCAGAAAAGAAAGCTGAATGTGAAGTGGGAGAGAACAAGTGGAAACCGGAACATGCAAGGACAAAGTGAAAATTGTCTGTTATCACCATCTCCAGCTTCAGTGATGTGGGTGACCAGAAATTGGCATCATTTGTTACGCAGCTGCACATGTGTGTAGTCCAGAACTTGAAGAAGCTGAAGTAGGTCAGGCAGAAGCTGAAGAACCTGTGTGTCCAACTGACAAGTGGTGCTAACAAAGTGAGTCAGAGTATCAGTGGCAATGTGCGTGCTCGGCAGTATTCCCTGGCACCTTACACTGACCTGAATCTTTACCTTCTAAAATCTCTTGTGGCCAACCAGAAACCAGAACCATACAAAGGCAATTCTCAGAAACACAGTTCTGGGGTTAGCTAAGCTGACATAGTACAAAGGCAATACATGTAGCCTAACTCAATACAGACCCCAGCAGAGATGGCAACATGACCCCCAGAAGAGGACTTGTCAGCAGAACTTGAGTAACACAAAATAAAACAATACAGGATCAAAGTGATCATTTTATTAGCCACACCTGGCTAAGGATATTCATCAATTCTTCAGAGGAAAACAAAGGAAATTCATGTGGAAATGACTGTACACAATGCAAAGCATTGTGATTAACAGCACAGGTTTTATAAAGTTAGAAATCCGTTTAAAAGCTGTGTGTTCTTATGCAAGTTCATTATCTTCTCTGTGACTCAAGTATACATTGAAAATTGAGAAAATAAAACTCTTCTCATAGTGTGAGGATTAACTGACTTAATAAAAAGAAAGCACTTAGAACAGTGTGATGTAGCAATGCTTATTAACTGCTATTGTAATAATTATTGTATATAGTCATGCTTTAACTTTGTAATGAGATATACACATGTATGATTCTTGGTAAATTTCTGGGTTGTCTTCAAGAAGTTCTGAATGAAATGCTTCTTCCATGTGTTACGGTAGGTAGATACTTGGAATGGGAGTTTCTGCCTGATAGTTGTAGGCAACATTCTGGTGTCCAGAATGGGGAAAGTCAAGTTTAAAGTCTTTCTTGCTGAATGCTTCCATTTTAGAAGGTATCTGTTACATTATATACCTCATTAACATGAATTATTATCACTTCTACATATTTATATGTCTCATCAATACAGGAGTTCTGACATAGGAAAATGATATATTCATTCCATGAATAATCAGAGAGAAGGCAAAACTGTTTACCTTTTAAAAATCTCTTCTAAAAGCTGCCCTGTGTGTTCAGTGAAGACTTCTTCTCAGGTAAAGTCAAAGTAGTTAAGTGTGATTGCAGTTCATCAGACTCAATTCTGGACCTGGGGTGATTTTTCACTAGACTGTGTATACATGTGCACGTGCGTGTATGTGTGTATAAGACAGGCTGTTACCAAATGAGAGTTTGTATTTAGTAGATTTTCACAGCCAATTTGGTTGACTGTATTTTGCTATTTTAAAATAGCCAATACCTTTTGGGAGGAAGGCCTGGGGAGCCACGATTATGCAAGACCAAACTGGTTAAGAAAGTTTATATAAAATCATCTCTTTTTTGTAACCCAGATGTGGCTGAGCCTTTCAAATTTCTGTTAGCCTAAAGAAAAGAAGTCTTTAATGATATATAAAATATCATGGAGCTGCATCCTAATGAATGTCATGTCTGGGGTCTTTCCAGGGTCTCCAGAGGAGTGAGCAGGGCTCTTCTCTAGTACCTGGTGGTTGTGGACAATTTCATGCCATGGTTCACAAAAGGGGTCGAATCTGTCCTTTTGTCTCTAGCGGAGCCCATAAGAAGAAACATTGCCTCAAGTTCCCGTCTACTGCTGTCCACTGTTCAACTTGAAAAAATAAATCCATACTTAAAAAATTTTTTTTATTTTTTTAAAATTAAAAACAATTTTTTTATTTAATGGATTTTTTAAAACTGAGGGATCATTGTGGAAAATATTTGTTTGATAACAGAAGCCTGATTTTTAGCTAAGGCACACTGCTTCCCAGAATAAATGACTACATCTTCTGCCTCTGACCCCCCTGTTGTGGAAACATGATCAAGTTCTAGCCAATGGGATTTAGTAGAAGTGCAACTTTGGGAAAGTTGTTTAAAGGAGCTGAATCAGTTGGGGGTGGGGGAGGGCTTTAAGTAAGCCCTTGTTTTTCTTCATTCTCTCTCCTAGACTACATATATAAGTAATGGCTGAAGTTTCAGCATCCGCCTTGGAACATGGGTTGACCTTAAGGACAGAAGTAGCCATGTGGTGAAAATGGCTGAGCAAAAGTGAGGAGGATTCTAAATTACTGATGGATTTTATGGAGTTGTCATAACAATTGAAGACTGTCTACCTGTGAACTTGTTTTATGCAAAAGAATAAAACCATTGCATTCATAGCTACTATATTCAGGTCTCTATAATTAATTTCTGAATGCAATTACTGATACAGTTAGGAAAACTTGGGTTATTTATCTCCTGGTTCAGGTCTTTGCCAGGATGGTACCCTCTGTGGATCCTCCTTCAGCTCCTAATCTAGCTTTCCCACCTCAGGTTGGTGACAACTGACTAAATTCCAATGGTCACTGAATCTTCCTCTATATGATTGCCTCATTCCTTTCTACAGGAAGAATTTAACCCCTGGGTTTCTTCAAGCATCGAGCAGTATCTTTGATTTCAGCTAGTAGACCTGGATAGAGACCAGTTGTTAGTTCCAGAGCAGTCTCAGTTTTATGAGTGAGGATGGTCTGAGTCATCCAATTCTAATTTACACAGCTCCTCAGTGAAAACTGTGAAGTGGATGGCCCATTTAACTACGCCACCCATGGTATCAGTTTAGGTCCTCCAGAAAGCAACTGCCAATGTGAATTAAATATAGAAGAGATTTATTGGGGGTAACACCTGTAAAGGACAAAGGGAAGAGGATGAAAACCCACAGATTTGCCAGACAGAAGTGATGAATTTGGTTTGTAACAGAGGGGGAAATCTTCCCAGCTTTGCTACTCCAAAGCTGAGGTCCTAGTTTGGGGCTGATTACAGCCAGATATTTAATGGGGAGATCCTAAAACCAGTGAACCATAGCAGTGCTGAGGTAAGTCCACACCAACACATGGACTGCTAAACTAAAAATATGGGGAAGATCCAAAAGATCCTGGGGAAAAGTGAAAGCCAAGGGAAATACAAGAACTGGCTGCAAGTTGGAATGCATTCCTTAACCATGCACAGTTCAATCGGCAGAGGTTAGAAGTCCAACGAGCACAACTGTTTGAACACAACTTCTGCCAAATTAACTGGCTAACCAACTAAGCTATTCAGACACATGGGCAACCTTTAGGAAGTTGGGCTAAAATGTAAAACTAATTAAAAATCTGAATAGAGACATCAGCAGGTAGATGCTGAGTGAGGTGACATGGTGGGGGTTGGAGGTAGGTGAAGACAGATTCTATGGTTTAAGTTCAGACAAGTAACTAAGCATCAAACAAAACAACTATACAAAAAACTTTCAAAAAAATAAAACAATCAAGTTATTAGAAATATTCTATAAAATATTATTAAAAATGTCCACTTTTAAACCAAAAATTACTGGACAAAGAAACTGAAAAATGTACCCCAAAATCAGGAAAAAGCAGTCAATAGAAATCAACTCTGAGTAGACCTAGATGTTAGATTTAGCAGAGAATGTCTTCAGAGTAGGTATTATAAATTTGTTCAAGTAATTAAAGAAAACTATGTTTAATGAATTAAAAGAAAATATGTTAAAAATGAGTCAATAAATAGAGAATCTCAATAGAGAAATAAAAATCATAAAAAATGACCAAATGAAAATTCTAGAGTTGAAAAGTATAATAACTGACATAAAAAATTTAACAAAGGTGTTTAAATATCAGAAGGTGTTAAAAAAATTTAACAAAGGAGTTTAAAACTGTTTTAAGTTCCATTTTTTAAAGGCAGTTAGGATAAATTACTAGTCTTTTCCTACTAAAACAATTTCTAAAAGAAAATTATTTTCAAATGTTGCTTATGTTTCTATTTCCTCTTTTTCTGGGAACTTTTGAGGTGGTTAATAACTAATTGTTGAAATATTAAAATAATTTTCCAACTACACTGAGCCTTACACAAATATAAGAAGAAATTTCCTGCAGTAGTTTCTGAAAGGTCAGATTTTTGCCCCAAGACTTAGAGCATTTGGTAGGCTATTTTATCATTGATAAAACCATTTGTATTATTTTCAGAAACTTGGGCATGGCAGGTAGTTGCTCAAAGGAAAATGTACTATGCTTGTATTACGCAACCAAACTCCTTCAGCTTCTTCAGCTATGCTTAAATCCAAATGGTTCGGGGGCGGGGGGTGCATGTTTCTTTGCGTTATTTGGTTTTCCATTTCTCTTTCAACCATAGCTATTTCAATCCCTTCAAGGCCTCTTTTTACTGCCTATAGTTTACAAAATGTCACATTTCTTCCAACTTCTCTATTTTCTCTTTTATGACCATTCCCCTTAGTATTAGATACCAATCCTGACGAAAGCTAGGCCTCTTTTTGAGAATTCAAAATCTACAGAATCGGGAATTTTAAGGAAAAAGCGACATATAGGCTTGCAAATCAAACACCCACTGCCTAATTGACACTGATTTTATCCGTTTACATATACTTCTTATTCCTTTTTTTATTGCTTCTTCCACACACTGTCTGAACCCTGTGTCTTATATTTCAATTCTTGTTGGAAGTAAACGTTGCTGGCTTTCTAAATAAAAATCCTGCCACTGTGAAGTCATAACCCTATGATAGAGTTCTGACACTGACCTCATGCTGAAGACTCTGTGGTGTGGTCTTTTGGAGTACTTTCTCTTCTGACCCTTGAAAATACTTACTTTGATATATTTGTGGCTGGAGTAATCCCTTTATTAATGATTGTGAAAGATGGCCCAAATACCATGCAATTATGTTACTCTATTCAGCTTTGCGGGAAGGAGGCATAAAATCCCTTGTAAGCCATCTCTTCTTGGAAACAAAACTTGCTTTCAAATCAATGCAAATGGGGTCTGTTACAAACACAGGAAACAGACAAAATGTATTGATTATTTCATTTGTTTGATGTTGAGGCCCTTATATAAAAATAGGGGATAAACTCCTGTTTCAGTAGATCATAGATATTTTCTACTTTTCTATTTCTTCCTCTTTCTACCTCTTCCCACATGTACAAATGCTATTGCCATCACTACCACAGAAGCCAAAGCTTTTCTAGCATTTTTCTTTATGAAAAATGGGGTAAGGTTACATTCCACGTGTGCATTCTTCTTGGAGTACCTCTGTGATATTCATCTCACTGACCACATCCTATTTATCATATGTGCTAAGACATACAGTACACATGTTGTGGATATAGATAACAGTTTTATATACTGTAATAATGCATAATAAGTGAATTTTTCTCAAGTCCCTATGACGGCATGGGAAGTTTAGGAAGGGAGGAAACATATCTGTGTGGATCTTCACTGAATACACTGCAGAAGAACAGAGCTGATAAACAAAACCTAGAGGGCAAAACCATTCACTAGGGTACAAGGGACACAATCAGGGGTGATGTCAGCAGGTCCTTGTGATCAAAAGCAATAATAGGCTGAGAAATAGGGTGGGAGGCCTCCAAAGCCTAAATTAAACTCTTTTATGTATTTTCCAGTATTCTTAGTAACACACAACTATGCTTTGGAAACTTGGCTTTTTATGCTGTTGGCAACATCTTAATAATGAGTTTTAAATTATAAAAAGTATAAAGTATTCCACAGTCCTTCACTCTTATTTGTGAAAATACAAGGACATGCCCTCCATTGGCACACAGATTAAGTATATTCCATTGTGTAGAGCCCTTGTTTTCCTAGGCTCACAATCAGCCAACATTTTTCAGTTTCCCTTATAGAAAGTTGGGCCCATGCCATTGAATGCCAGTGGAATCTGGGCATAAGTGATATATACAACTTCCAGGCCTGGAGGATGGCAAGACTCCAAGGGAATACTAAAGCCACCAAATGATAAGAGACAAGGTTCCTGAAATACTGTGTGGAGCAAGGTCATCTATACACCACTGGTGTATTCTGACATGACCAAGAAATAAACACTCAGTGTTAACTCAGATTTGGAGAGTCTTTGTTACAGAAATTTAACTACTAAGACTAATACAACTAGGATCTTTCAAAGAAAATGATGTGGAAATCTCTTCTAATTATTATAGTAGTTTGCTTGTGAGAGATAACATTCTGAAGTTTTCTAATAATTTGTCAGTTCAAATAAATTATTCTACACTTGATGTTAGATCATAATTACCTTGGAAACTATTTTAAAGAGACATAACCAGTCCTAGCCTTGACCTAGTGAGTCAGAACCAGGTAGATCATAGGCAGTCACATTTGAAAAACTTTCCTGTGTTTTACATATACCCTTGGCTAAGAACTACTACTCTAGGATAACCCAAATTTTACCTTTAGATCAAAAGTTAGATTTTCAAGTCTCA
The DNA here is from genome assembly GCF_910594005.1 of Cervus elaphus. NCBI lineage: Eukaryota > Metazoa > Chordata > Mammalia > Artiodactyla > Cervidae > Cervus > Cervus elaphus. Next base: position 137,035,542 of record NC_057848.1, on the reverse strand, counting down.
TTATTTAAGGTCCACCTAATTTATTTGACTGAATTAGGTGTTTTAAAAAGTGTATTTGATGTTATTGTAAAAAATCAATGTAATAAAATTGACCTTTATTGGGTGTACAGTTTTTATAATGTATAGTTTTAGGCAATACCACCAAAATCAAGATATAGAACAGTTCCATCACTCCAAAAACACTGCTTCCTACTATCACTCTGTAGTCACATTCTTCTCCTACTACAACCCACTGCAATCACCCAAGGTCAGCAGAAAGAAGAAAATAATATAGATTACAGAGGAAATAAAACAGATAAAAAGCAATAGAAAAGATCAATAAACCCAAAAGCTGGTTTTTTCTGAAAAGATAAAACCAACAAACCTCTAGGCAGGCTTATCAAAAAGCAAAGGAGGAGGATTCAAACAAACAAAATAATAACTGAAAGAGAAGAAATAACAACTAATACCACAGAAATTTTAAAAAATCATAAAAGAATACTATGAACTTATGCCAATAAATTGGACAATGTAGAAGAAATGAAAAAGTTTCTAGAAATATACAGCCTGCCAAAACTGAGTCAAGAAGAAATAGATAATTTGAACAGGCTGATCACCAGAAGTAAAATAGAAACATTAATTTAAAAAAAAACTCTCTGAAAACAAAAGTCCAGGAACAGATGGATACACTGTGAAATTCCACCAAACATACAAAGAAGAACTTATACTTGCTTCTTAAACTATTCCAAAAGATTGAAGAAGAAGGAAAAATTTCAAATTCATTCTATGAAGCCATCACCCTGATACCAAAACTAGACAAGAACACTACAAAAAAAGAAAATTACAGGCCAATACCTTGATAAATACTGATGCAAAAATATTAAACAAAATATTAGCAAAACAAATCCAATAATATATAAAAAGTATCATACACCATGATCAAGTTGGATTCATTCCAGGGTCACAAGAACAGTTCAAGACATGCAAATTAATCAATGTGATATAACACAGAAACAAGAGAAAAGAACCACATGATCATCTCAATAGATACAGGAAAAGCATTTGATAAAATTCAACATCCATTTGTGACAAAAACTTTCACCAAAGCGGTAGAGGGAACATAGTTGTATATAATAAAAGACATTTACAACAAACCCACAGCCAACATAATACTCAAAAGTGAAAAGCTGAAAGCCTTCCTGCTGAATTCAGGAATAAGACAAGGATGCCCATTCTCACTACTTCTACACAACACAGTAATGGAAGTCCTAACCACAGTAATCAGACAAGAAAAAAATAAAATAAAAGGTATCCAAATTGGAAGGGAAAAGGTAAAACTATTACTATTTGCAGATGACATGGTACTCTATATAGAGAATCATAAAGACTCCATATAAAAACTATTAGAACTAGGGAATTCCTTGGTGGTGCAGTGGTTAGGACTTGGTGCTTTCACTGCAGTGGCCCAGGTTCAATCTCTGGTCAGGGAACTCAGATCTTGCAAGCTGTGTGGCATAGCCAAAAAAACCAAAAACACAAACAAAAAACAAACCTAAAAATCTATTAGAACTAAGAAATTCAGTAAGGTAGCAGAATCCAAGATTAATATCCAGAAACCAGTTATATTTCCTTACACTAACAATTAAATATCAGAAAAAGCAAGTTAAAAAAATGTCAAAAAATACATATGAATAAATTTAATCAAGAGGTGGAAGACCTATATGCTGAAAATGATAAAATACTGATAAAGGAAACTGAAGATGATTAAGAGAAATGGAAAGATATCCCATGCTTTTGGATTGAAATAATTAATATTGTTAAAATGGCAACACTACCCAAAGCAATCTACAGATTTAATGCAGATTTTATTTCACTGCTGTACAATAGAAATTAACCCTACATTGCAAATCAACTATACTTCAATTTAAAAAAAAGTACATCACATACTCTGCTGAAATTCCATCACCTCCACTAGCTATACTGGAAGCAGTGCTTCCTAAGGCCCACTTGACTTCACACTCCAGAATGTCTGGCTCTGAGTGAAAGACTATACCATCGTGGCTAGCCACATCATTAAGATCTTTTTAGTACAGTTCCTCTGTGTATTCTTTCCATCAAGGAGATCAATAAAGATAGTGGAGGTGATGGAATTCCAGCAGAGCTATTTAAAATCAAAAGATGATGCTATTTTAATATGTGATGCACTCAATATGTCAGCAAATTTGGAAAACTCAGCAGTGGCCAGAAGACTGGAAAGTCAATCCTCATCCCAATTCCCAACAAGTGCAGTACTAAAGAATGTTCAAACCACCGGACAATTGCACTCATCTCCCATGCTAGTAAGGTTATGCTCAAAACCCTCCAAGCTAGGCTTTAGCATTACATGAACTGAGAACTTCCAGATGATCAAGCTGGGTTTAGACACAGCAGAGGAACCAGAGATCAAATTGCCAATATTCGCTGGATCACAGAGAAATCAAGGAATTCCAGAAAAACATCTACCTATGTTTCATTGACTATTCTAAAGCCTTTGACTATGTGGATCATAACAAATTGTGGAAAACACTCAAGAGATATGGGAATACCAGACCATCTTACCTGTCTTCTGAGAAACCTGTATGCAGGTCAAGAAGCAACAGTAGAACCATGAACAGAACAACTGACTGGTTCAGGATTGAGAAAGGAGAACAACAAGGCTATTTACAGTCATCCTGTTTATTTAACTTATAATTAGAGCACATCATGCGAAATGCCAGACTGGATGAGTTACAAGCTGGAATCAAGATTGCCAGGAGAAATAACAACCTCAGACATGTGGATAATACCACTCTAATGGCAGAAAGTGAAGAGGAACTAAAGAGCCTCTTGATGAAGGTGGAGGAGAGTGAAAAAGCCAGCTTAAAATTCAATATTAAAAAAACACTAAGATCATGGCATCTGGTCTCATCACTTCATGGCAAAAGAAGGGGAAAAGGTGAAAGTAGTGACAGATTTCACTCTTCTCAGGCTCTAAAATCACTGTGGATGGTGACTGCAGCCATGGAATTAGAAGATGATTGCTTCTTGACAAGAAAACTATGACAAACCTAGACAGTGTGTTAAAAAGCTATGAAAAACCTAGACAGTGTGTTAAAAAGCAAAGATATCACGTTGCCAACAAAGGTCCATATAGCCCAGGCTATGGTCATCCCAGTGGTCACGTACAGTTGTGAGAGCTGGACCAGAAAGAAGGCAGAGCACCAAAGAAGTGATGCCTCCAAACTATGGTGCTGGAGAAGACTCCTCAAAGTCCCTTAGACAGCAGGAGATCAAACAAGTCAATCTTAAGGGAAATCAACCCTGAATACTCACTGGAAGGACTGATGCTGAAGCTGAAGGTCAAGTATTTTGGCAATCTGATGCAAACAGCTGACTCACTGGAAAAGTCTCTGATGCTGGGAAAGATTGAGGGCAGAAGGAGAAGAGGGAATCAGAGGATGAGATGGCTGGATGGCATCACCAATGTAATGGATAGGAACTTGGGCAAACTTCGGGAGATGGGGAGAGACAGGGAGGCCTGGCATGCTGCAGTCCATGGGATCACAAAGAGTTGGACATGACTGGGCAACTGAACAACAACAACAATGGATATATATGTATTACTCAATTACTCAGCCATAAAAAATAATGAAAGATACCACTGCAGCAACATGGATGAACCTAAAAGAATATCACACTAAAATGAAGTCAGACAGAGAAAGACAAATACTATATGGGGGGCTCAGAGGTAAAGAATCCACCTTCTGATGCCTGCCACTGCAGGAGACACAGGTTTGATCCCTGGGTCAGGAAGATCCCCTGGAGAAGGAAATGGCAACCCACTCCAGTATTCTTGCCTGGAAAATCCCATGGACAGAGGAGCCTGATGGGCTACAGTCCATGGGGTTACATAGTCGGACACAACTTAGCGACTAAACAACAATACATGGAAATCTAAAAAATAATACAAATGAACCTATATACAAAAGAGAAACAGACTCATGGACCTTGGAGATAAACTTATGGTTATACCAAAGAGGAAAGAGAAGGAGGGAGGGATAAGTTAGGAGTATGGGATTAAGAGTTACAAACTACTGCACATAAAATAGATTAAGCAACAAGGATTTACTATATAGCACAGAGAACTATAGTCAATATACTGTAGTAACCTATATTGGAAAATAATCTAAAATATATACACACAAACACATATATAGCTGAATCATTTTGATGCAGACCTGAAACTAACATACTACTGTAAATCAATATTCAATTCAAATATGAAAGCTTCAATTCAATTTAAAAAGTTTTCCCAAATTAGTTTACATTTTTATATAACTTTTGTTAATTCTTAATTACTATATACAGTAAGTTAAATAATTATACCAATTAAGGAGTTAATATAAATCTGATGCCAAGTTGGAAATTATAAACTACCTAAAAATATGAACTGAAATATTCCTATGTACAGAATTTTAATGATTTTAAGCAACTGATAGACAGAAATTATAAAAGAAAACTTGTTATAAGAAAAAAGCTCATAGGGAAAATTCTGTAAAATTTTAGAAGTATTGTGCTAATATTTTGACAAATTCTAACAAATTACTTGTGAAGATTACTTCTGATAAACTTCAAAAGCTTTTCTAGAATATAAAACATTTTTTCACCTTGGGATAGGTATTTATCACTAAATCAGACAAGTTTTCTTAAAGTAAAAATAGTACCATCATTTAAATTTAGATATAGCTCTCTAATCCACTGCTAACCTTACCTTTAAGACATCTCATCTATCATACCTGGAGAAGGGAAAGGCTACCCACTCCAGTATTCTGGCCTGGAGAATTCCATGGACTGCAGTCCATGGGGTCGCAAAGAGTCTGACACGACCGAGCAACTTTCATTTCACTTCATCTATCATAACATACATATTTATATCATATCAGATGAAAATAAAAGCAAATTTGGGAATGCAGCTTGCCCTGGTCAGATAAGACTTCCTGCTGTAACTTTTGTAAATACTTTTAGGGTTAGGATACTATTTCCTGATGTTTCAGTGACTAGGATTGTGTATTAACAGTACGCCAAAGTAGTCATCCATCACAATTGTTGGAGGAACTGCTTACTATTAAGCTTGTTTGTTGTCTTTTAACTTTAATGTAGATTCTTCCAGGAGAAATATCTTACTTCATTATATTCAAGATAATAATATTCCATCATTCTCCCTCAACTCCCCATACTCCCAAGAAGGCTTAGTATACATTTGTATGCAACAAAAAATTACCTTCTTAGCAGAATGATCACTTTCTAAGTAATTTTTTAACTCTCATTTCCAGAGGCCAAACAAGGGAAGATTACAACTGAGATAAATCCAGGACCTAATTAATTATTTCAACATATTTTTCCTTGTAAACAAAATTCTCTTGCCAAAATAATGTACTTTGTTTAAAACTGAGGTCACAATTTGCCCTTTGTGGCCAAAATTGGGCCTGCAGCTACGGTTTGGTTCTCCCTGTTTATATACACATGCATGCACGCATGGACATGCACATGAATGAACTGCCTATATAAAACCCCGCATTTCCAGGGTGAGATGTATGGAGAGAGTAACATGGAAACTTACATTACCATATGTAAAAGAGATAGCCAATGGGAATTTGCTCTATGGCTCAAGGAACTCAAACAGGGGCTCTGTAACAAGCTAGAGGGGTGGGATGAGGTGGGAGGTGGAAGGAAGTTCAAGAGGGAGGAGACATATGTATACCTATGGCTGATTTATGCAGATGTTTGGCAGAAACCAACAAATTCTGTAAAGCAATCATCCCTCAATTGAAAAATAAATAAATTTTTTAAAACCCTACATTTCCAGCTTCTTTTGAAAACAGTTGAGTGTCTGGCAATACAGGGCCCAGTATTGAGAAATAGCAATTACCAGCTAGAACAGATTGGCAGCAGCTCCAATATGCTTATCTGTTTAGCCTCTGAAAATACTTTAGTTATGCGATCCCTGATTTAAATGCATTTTTTGTCCAATTTAATAAAATATTCCTTCACTCCCGAGATGAAGACTTTCCAACTTTCTAATCTGAGGCCCTTTCCCAGAATAAAACTGATATTAGCTTTCACTGCTGCATAACAATTTACCATAAACTTAGTGGATTAAAACGACATGTATTTATTATCTTGTAGTTTTCATAGGTCAGGAGCCTGGGTACTACTTAGCTAGGTCCTCTGTTCAGGGCCTCACAAAGTTGCAATCAGGATCAGCCAGGGCTATGGTCAAATATAAGCATTAAATTCCTCTTCCAGGCTCACTGGTTGCTGGAAGAATTCAGTGCCTTGCAGTTATAGAATACATAGGACCTTCAGATCCTAGAGGCGTCTCACTCTAGCACATGACTCTCTCTATAACATGGTAGTTTGCTTCTTCAGGGCTTCCCTGGTGGCTCAGAGAGTAAAGAATTAGCCTGCAATGAGGGAGACCTGGGTTCGATCCTTGGGTTGAGAAGATGCCCTGGAGAAGGGAACAGCTACTCACTCTAGTATTCTGGCCTAAAGAATTCCATGAAGTCACAAAGAGTCGAACACAACCAAGCGACTTTCACACACACACACACACACACACACACACACAAGGCTGCTTCTTCAAGGCCAACAGGAGATCATCTCTACTGCTTTGAATTGCTGTGACTTTGTCCAACTCTGATATCTAGAGCTTTTTTGATAGGGTTAATTCGATTAGGTCAGGCCCACCTAGGATTGTCTCTCTTTTGCTTAACATTAACTGATTAGGAATTTTAACTGTATCTGCAAAATATTTCACCTTCTCCACATAATATAACATAAGCAATGGAATGCTAGCTCATCATATTCACAGTTTCCCCCCTATACTCAAGGAGAAGGGATTACTCAGGGCACATATACCAGCAGGCGGGAACCTCAGGGGCCATTTTAGGATATCTTGCCTATCACACTTGGCATGTCTTAGTATTATTTGTGAGTTTCACTTCCACTTGGTTTCTATAGTTTATATTTTTGGCGAAGTATTCTTACAATATTGTACTATAGTGGCGACAGCAAACATTTTTTATTCAATTTACCTTTAATAATATAAGAATTCTACTAAATGTAGTATGAGACTGTTTTGCAAGATTTCAAAATCAGGTCTATTCTAGACTAACATCCTTTTAGCCCTTGTGCATGAAACACAAAGATGGAGTTTATCTGTTCAAATGGAGCAATGGTCGCTGTGATTGAATAAGAAAATGATTTAGTCAGAAGCTAGAATGGGAAAAATGAAGGCAGTTGCTCAATTTTTTTTGAGTTGCTCAAAGTAGCATCTGTGAGCATAGGAAAGCAATGTTTCTATTCGACCTGACTTAGCAGCTCTACCGTTCCTATTTCTTGTGGCGGAGCCAACCCTAGTTACCACTGTCAGTGCTAGAGACAGCTGGAATGAGCTGGCCAGGCTGTGTCTGCTTCTCCTAGGTTGGTGATCTGTGGCATGGTCAAACAGTGCAGATCACACCACATAACCTGCAGTGTTTTCATGTCAAACCTCAACAGTTTCTCCACAAAGATGTCCTGTTTACAGAGATGCCCTCCTATTTTCTTTACTCAAAGGTAGATGCATTTTATGTCTTTCAGTATTTTAAAATTAATATTTTTGCCCCTGTTTTGTATACTGATACCTCCAAGTACCCCCAAATTTTATTCATATTCATCCATGTAAACAGTGGAACTGACCAGATGTAGTTTATTAAAATATGTTCATTCAAAACAATTTTGACTCAGTTTTTGAAAATTGCAAATACATTCAAAACTGTTACAGTGTCATGAGGTTGCAAATATTGTCTTATGAAATTATAATAAAGTTGTTTAGCAAAACTATGAAATATTATAATTTAACTTTCACATATAAAAATATATTTTATATTGCAACACTGAACAGTTAAGGCCACAACACTTGAAGGAGAGCTTGAGATAAACATATTCTGAAATTGCTTGTCAAAACTGTCAGTATTTAAATAAACATCAAAACTGGTCATACTATTCAAATCAGATAAAAGATATTAAGTTATATCTTAAAAGTTTTTCATCAGAAATTTCTTTCAGAACTCAAGAAGTTTTTCAAGTATAAATTACAATGTGCTTGGTGACCATGAACACACAAACATAGATTCAAAGTATTGTACAAGATTTTGACCTTCTCTCCATATTGGGGGGTGAGGTATCCTGATGATTTTGCCCCATGTGGTTCGGGTTGGCATCTTTCTTATTTCTTTTAAAAGCTATTTGGTCTCCTATTGGTTTTATCTCTGGGAGTGGCTCATTATTAATCTGCATAATTTTCTGACTCGTCAATGACATTCTTTTAAAGAGGAAAATCTAGGAAAAAAACACACGCAGAGAATTCACTTCAGTAAATCAAACAGTTACTTAATAGTATTTAGAGGGTATAATTTTCAATAAGTCTTAACATTATTTCATCACATTTTTATGAGGCACCACAATGGTACATTCTCAGCATCCGCCAGCCTTTTTTCTTTTACCAATTGCTATCATGATTCTTCCCTAAAACAAGACCTTTTGGGGTTTACACTTCAACACTATCAGTAGTATTGATATCTGCTATTTGTTATATGTCATTTTTCTTCAAAGAACTAATTTTACTTTGTTTTGTTATAAGAGGAAAAAAGATGAAAACCGAGATATTCTACAGGAGGACACACCTCCCCGTTCCTTATAGATCAGAATTTCTGGCAAAATGTTACTGCTGCCAAATGAGTGGGAGCCCCAGGGGTCTGAGTAGGCAGTTCAACGCATGGACCTATGGCCCAGGCAGGGCCAGGGCTACAGCAGGCAGAATGCAGCTAACAGCTGAAGAGATCAAAGTACCTCATAACCCAGGGACTCCAGGTGGGCAGAAGAGACAGAAGAAGAAAAGAAACAGAGGAAATGCCTAGTGTAAAGGGAAGCAGAGGAAGAGGAGCCAGCACTGGGAACTGAGTTTTCTAGGAACAAAATCAGCATAAAGAAGGATCTCAGAAATCAGAGGAGGAGAAGTGGCCAAGAAGAGAGTGGCCATCAAGGCACACGCAAGACACATCAAGGAAGATGATAACTGAAAAGTGCCAAATGATTTAAGGCCTTTGAGGATTTAGCCAGAGAGAAAACAGGGTTCCTAAAGAATGACAATCCAAATAATGGTTTTGACATGATGCCAAAACCAAAAAAGCACCCCAAGACCTGGCTCTTTCAGAAATTAAAATGGTGCTAAAAATAATAGCTCAGCCTTCTTTATGGTCCAAATCTCACATCTGTACATGACTCCTGGAAAAATCATAGCTTTGACTATACAGACCTTTGTTGGCAAAGTGATGTCTCTGCTTTTTAATACACTGTCTAGGTTTGTCATAGCTTTTCTTCCAAGGAGCAAGTGTCTTTTAATTTCATAGCTACAGTCATCATCCACAGTGATTTTGGAGCCCAAGAAAATAAAGTCTATCACTGTTTCCAGACCATAAAGAAGGCTGAGTGCCAAAGAACTGATGCTTTTAAACTGTGGTACTGGGGAAGACTCTTAAGATTCCCTGGATAACAAGGACATCAAACCAGTCAATCCTAAAGGAAATCAACCCTGAATATTCATTTTAGGACTGATGCTTGAAGCTGAAGCTCCAATACTTTCACCACCTGATGCAAAGAGCTGACTCACTAGAAAAGACCCTGATGCTGGGAAAGACTGAGGGCAGGAGAAGGCGGAACAGAGGATGAGATGGTTGGATGGCATCACTGACTCAATGGACATGAGTTTGAGCAAACTCTGGGAGATGGTGAAGGACAGGGAAGCTTGGTGTACTGAAGTCCATGGGGTCGCACAGTCAGACACGACTGAGTGACTGATCAACAACAAATATTAATAGCTTAGCTTACCTTTAAAGAATGGAGGAATGAGAATGAAAAGTTCTAACCCAAAAAGTCAAGAGTCTAGAAAAAGAGTCTATGAACTAAAATGCAATGTTCCTGTTAAATGTTCCTGTTATTGTGTAGGAATACACATCTTGAAAAATTCTGCCACTACAAAATAACTAAGAAATGCTGAAGAAGTATACAAAATATAATTTTATACTGTGTAGGCAAGCTCACATAAAAATGAAGGGAAATTCCCATGGGCCAAAAAATGAAGAGGGAGCAGGAAGCCTCAGAGATAAGTTGAGTATTGAAATGTTATTTATTGATCTCATAACTCTTGGATTTTAATGATTTGATCTCACAAAATGTGGAGAACTAGAACTGAGACTCCTGTGTAAAGTGGGGGCCCTCTAAGGACTAGGCCTTTAATGTAAGTCTATCTACAAATATTGGAAGATAACAAAATAACATCTCTCTCAGCTTAACAATGTTTTCCTAACGTGAGTTTGGAGTTCACATGTACAGTAATCATGGGAAACTCTTAACTGAGACATTAACTGAAAATGGTCCTGGAACGGTAACACTAAGCGGAGCTAACAGAATTTTATACAAATTCTCTATGGATTGACTTACCCTAATCTAAGCTTTAAAGCATTTCTACAAAAAGTCCTGGTTAAACATGAACTCACAATCCAAATTTAAAAATACAGAAGGAAACAAAAGACCATTAGCAAGTGAGCCAAAGCCACAAACAGGTTTAGACTCTGGAGGATGTTTGACATTGGAATAACTATATACAGAATACAAAATAAGTATGCTTACATTACTTACAGGACTATAATAAAAAACACAAACATAAAACAAGGTAATATCAGATAGATTTGAAAAAGAGTTGGAATAGAATATCTCACTTCAAAATGTGAAAGATAACCGAAATTAAAACTCAATAGGGAGGTTAAATAGCAGATTAGTCTTTAGATGAAAAGATAACTGTGAAAAAGACAAGCCCTGAAATTCCCCAAATATCACTTAGATATAGAAAATATTAAAGTAATATTTAAAAGACACAGATAACAGAATGAAAAGTTTTATTATATTTGACTTGCAAAGAGAAGAGAGGAAATATTCAAAAATATAATGGATAAGAATTTTCTTAAAATGATGAATGACATGAATTTTCAGATTCAAGAGTCATAATGAATTAGAAGTAAAAAAAAAAAAAAGCCTCACATCTAGGCATCATATAGTGAAATGAAGCACATCAAAGACAATGTAAAAACCAGCCAGAGAGAAATGACAGAGTATATGTGAAATTATCAGACAATATACTCAAGCAAATGTCTTAATAGTAACAATGGGAGCAGATACTAAAAGAAAATAACTGTCAACCAGCCATAATATCATTTATTTTCAAGTGAAAGAAACTGAAAAAGTTAACTACAGAAAGAAATTTATGACAGTAACTTCCAAAAGATTTCTTCAGGAAGAATAAAAACAACATTACAGAAAGGACATGTGAGATGTGAAAAGGAGTGGTGAATAAAGAAAGCGGTATAACAATAACATTATTTGATTGATGAGGTTAAAAAACTAAAATACTTGATACAATAATATGTAAAATGGGAAGAAAGGGGTGATAGAAAACTCTTCTAAGATCCTGATAATATTTGGGGAAAAGGAACATTCATTAGCATTAGATTTTAGGTACTGTATATGTTAACACTTTTAAAGTCAGAATCCAGCTTATAGGCATTTACAAGAGACGCATCTAAACTACAAATAAAAATATAAGAACAAAAAAAGATATATCTGATAATATAAAGTAGCATTTTTTTTTAGGGACCAAGAAAAATACTACCAATGGTAAGAAAATAGACTTAAACCTAATGGCATCAATAATCAGATTAAATATTAAATAAAGATTAAATATAAACGGTCTAAATACTCTAATTAAAAGGCAGAGATTTTTAGATAAGATAAAAAAAAAAGCAGGACCCATTTATGTGCGTGCGTGCTAAGTTGCTTCAGTCATGTCTGACTCATTGCTACCCTATGGACTGTAGCCCTCCAGGCTCCTCTGTCCAATGGGATTCTCCAGGCAAGAATACTGGAGTGGGCTGTCATGCCCTCTTCCAGGGGATCTTCTCAACCCAGAGATCAAACCAGCATCTCTTACGTCTACTGCAATAGCAAGTGGGTTCTTTATCACTTCTTATGTCTCCTGCATTGGCAGACGGGTTCTTTACCTCTAGTGCCACTGGGGTCTAAATGCTCCAATTAAAAGGCAGAGATTTTCAGATTAAATAAAAAAGCAAGACCCATCTACATGTTGCCTAAATCAAATGTACTTCAAACGTTAAATCACAAATGGTTTAAAAGTAAAGTATGTTAAAAGATAACTCTAATTCAAAAAAAGCTATAAAGTGTCTATATAATATCAGATCAAGTAGATTTTAGAGCAAAGAATATTATTAGGGATAAAGAAAGTCATTTCATGATGACGGAGTCAATTCAGAGGATGTAACAATTCTAAACATTATATAGAATACAACCAAATAACAGCTTTAAGACACATCAAGCAAAAATTAATAGAAGCACAAGGAAAAGTAGCAAATCCACAACTCTAGTAAGGGATTTTTTTTTTTATAAAGTTTTATTAAAGTATAAAGAAGATAGAGAAAGCTTCTGACATAGGCATCAGAAGGGGGCAAAAGAGTACCCCCTAGTAAGGGATTTTAATACTTTTCTTTCAATAACAGAACAAGTAGACAGAAAAACAGGAAGGAAAGAAACTTGAACAACACTATCGACCAACTTGACCTAATTGCCACTGATAGAACACTCCTCCCAACAACAGTATTCTTCTCAACCTTCTTCTCAAATGACAACTTACCAAGATAAACCTGATTCTGGGTGATAAAACATGTCTCAATAAATTTAGAAGGAATCAATTCATACTAAGTATTTATCCAGTCACAATGTAATTAGAAATTAATGACAAAAAGATGACTAGAAAAATCCCTTGCCTTGCTAAGACACTTCAGCCGTGTCCAACTCTTTGTGATCCCATGGACTATAGCCCATCAGGCTCCTTGGTCCATGGGATTCTCCAGTCAAGAACACTGGAGTGGGTTGCCATTCCCTCCTCCAGGGGATCTTCTCCACCCAGGGATTGAACCTGGGTCTCTTACTCATCCTTAGCAGACAGGTTCTTTACCACTAGCACCACCTGGGAAGTCCAGAAAAATTCCCAAATACATAGAAGTTAAATAACCCATGAGTCAAAGAAGAAATCAAAAGGGAACTCAGAAAGTATTTTGAACTGGATAAAAATGAAAACACAACATATCAAGTACTTCAGGGGAAATTTACAGCACAAAAAGCCTAAAAGAGAAAAGAAGAAAGGTCTTAAATCAGTGACCTCAACTTCCATGTTAAGAAAAATTTAACAAAATATTGCAAAAAGAAATTTGAAAAGACATCAGTAAGAGAAATGTCATGTTCATGAATTAAGAGACTTAACATTGTTAAAATATTAATTCTCCCCAAATTTATCTGTAGATTCAAAAATAATTTCAAATCAAAATCTCAGCAGGCATTTTTTTTTCAGTCATTGACAAATTGGTTGTAAAAATTCACATTTTTAAGTACAAAAGGTCTAGAATAGCCAAAATATGTCTGAAAACGTACAAAATTGGAGGACTAACTTTCTGATTTCAAGACTTATATTAAAGGTATAGTCATCCAAACAGTGTGGTACTGGCACAAGATAAACAGATCAAAGGAACAGAGTCCAGAAATCGGTTCACACATAAAAAATCAATTGCTTTCTGAAAAAGGTATGAAGGCAATTCAGTAGAGAAGGGATAGGCTTCTTTTTTTCAACAGATGATGCTAGAATAATTGTCCATATGCAAAAAAAAAAAAAAAAAGAACTTCAATCCATACCTTTACCACAATAAGAAATTAACTCAAAATGGAACACCACTCAGCAATATAAAGGAATGAACTATTGATACATGCATGGATGAATCTCAAAACAGTTATCAGTGATTTGCTGAGTATGGCAGGGGGATGTGGGGTGTAGACAGAGATTACAAAGAGGCACAAAGAACCGTATGCTCATGATGGCACTGTTCACGCTCTTGATTGTGATTATGCTTTCACGGCCATATATTATGTTAAAATTAATCATACTACATACTTCAAAAATGCATAGTTCATTTTAGGTCAATTATATCTAAATAAAGCTATTTTTAAAAAGCAGGGGAGTAATTATTGGGTGGGTATGAAAGAGATCCTCTCATGTATTAAGCCTGAGAAAACTGATAGCAGCAGGAAACTGTAAGTGTAATTGACCTAAGATTTTCTTCACGACACAGTAAAGCTGTGTACTTGGGGCAAACGTGCTGAGTTGTGCTGCCATGGTGAATAAAGCATAGTATCAGAGAAAAGGAAGCCATCAGGAAAGGTAAGACCCCACATACATAATTTTTGGTGGAGAAATTCTCATCTCAGCTTCTTGTTATTTACAGTCATGACAATAAATAAGAAATCAATTGACTGCACCGGTATGGGGAATTATCCAGGAATCTGCCATGTTCTAGCTAGTTTCTGAGGGACAGCAGTGGTTTTTTAACCTCTGTATACCTGCAGCTTTCAGCCTTGTGCCTGGCACATAAGAGGCTTCCAGTAAATATATGCTAAATAAATACATGAATAAACTAATTTCATGATGGGAAAAAATTATTATTAATGGCTAAGAAGCTTCCTGCTTTTTTCATTAGCTTACTTAGGTGGAAATTAAGCCAATAACACATTTTTCTTAGTGGCTAACTGTGGATCCAAATTTGGGACAGTTTAGAAAAGCGTATTTGGCAATTTCCAGATATAACAATCATCAAAAATCTCTGCCACCAATTAAAATCATGGGTCCTAACCTGGCTATCCGAAACATTTAAAATCATCAAAACAAAATTCAATGGTGAATTCCGTCTTGCAGACACCAAGAGTGTAATTATTTCTTTTCTTTTTTGTTTTTTAGATTATCTCTGGAGTGGCTGTCTAATTAAGGGAAGGGATGTAAAATTTCAAACACCTAATTATTTTGATATGAGTTAATGCATCATTTACTTCCCAAGTTTTAAAAACAGTTTGATTTGTTTGGCTTAGATGGTACAAACAGGTTAGAGACATTGTAAATTAAAATATATCATGTGGGAAGGATTGGAAAAAATCTCATCCAAATCATCTACTTCCTTTTTAAAATATACAGAATAACAGCCTACTCTTTAAGTTCGAAGTATATTTATTACTGCTTGACTTTTAAAAATATAATTTCCATTACCTTTTGTTTCTTTTCTTTAACATGTATACTTACTGAATTATATTTTTCCATTAGGTATAAATGAGAAATTAAGCAGAATCAAACCTTGAGACTGAATTCGTCAGCCCGGCACTCTGTATCCTGGCCCGGCCTCACCTCTGTCGTGTGGGCTGGCGGGGCTCCCTGCTTGGCCCGCTGTTACAGGCGCCTGCCACACAGTGTTCCTTCTCTGGCTCAGGCCTACCCTGTCCCGTGTATTCAAATGCTACCATCTATCGACAATGCTGAAGACTGGAGAGCCTGAAACATTCCCTAAACTCGACCACGTATTCTAGAATAAGCATTTTCATTTGGTCAGAGGTGTGTTTCAGTTTTTTTTTTTTTTGCTGCTTTGTTTCACTTTTCCTCTCCTTGGGTTCTCATGTCTCCTGACTCCTTTACTTTTCATCCTTCTCCCTCATATTTGATTTTCTTTGCCAGACTCTCTCCCTGAGCTCTTTATAACTGAAAAAAGTTTTCACAGGAAAGCTACAAAGTGTAGTGGTGGAGTATCTGTTAAATGTTCTGTTCTACTAGACAGAAAATCTAGGAAGTTCCTAAATCCTGATGTTCTAGCGATGCTCATTATGATTCTAAAAAGGATAATAATTCTGAAGTGTCCTTTGAGCCAGGTCAAAGACATCCTTAGGTACAGTAATCCAAACTTATAAGATACTTTTAGAAAGACAAAAATGGTCATGAAAAAATTTTTAGTAAAAGATAACAATATGGATATTTGGGCTAAAATAACTGTTGACATTTCTGAAGTAATTCTGAAAGAAATTTCAGAGTGGCATATTACCCACAAAGATGGCAAAAGACGACTGTTTACTACCCTAACGATGGCTCCTGGCTTTACCTTCATTCTTTCCTTTTTCTTACCCCCTTACATTTTACAATTCATTGTCAACCAAAAATATTTACTGAGCATTTGCCATATACCAGAAACTATGATGTGCACTACTAGAAAGCAAAACAGAAAATAGTTTCTGTCCCCATGGAGCTGAAGGCCAGTGCGGAGACAGAGACATAAAGTAAACAAATATACAAATGACTCTGTAATTGCGAACTGTGACAAACACTAAGAAGTATAAGAAAAAGGGTGCTATGTAAGAGAATAATAATGAGACATAATTTAAGTAAGTGCTGTTGGTCACAAAAGGCCTCTGTGGAAATGACATTTAAGCTGAGACCTAAGGTTGAATAAGAATTTAACAAAGCTTTTCATTTTTCTTGTCTTCCATGTTTCCTTCTAACACTTCTACCTGGAAATGTGGTCTCATGATTAAATAAAGTTCTTCTTCAAGTAGAAAGACTAATTTACTTCCAAGAAGAAGAAACGTATCTATCAGACTTGTAAAAACTCCAAAACAAGTATCAGTCAGGAGACACTGAAGTAGCATGCTGTCTTCTAAGCACAATCATCAGTTTTTTTTATCCATACTATTTCTTGTCTTACTCAGCCTTACTCTCTTCTAGACTCTCAGGATATTATACTCTTATAATTAAGCAATAGAGTTCTTTAACGTATCTTTTCCTGTATGATAAATCAGTATGCATGGGATGATTGAAAGGAACATGCTATTACATTTTGGCAGAGCAACTTGAATCAGAATCTTGAATCATAACGTCCAACAAGTCAATAGGCACGTTAAAAATGTGAAACATCACCTGGAATTCATCACATGTTCTTGGGCCACCAAAACTCATATTAAGGGAGTTAAATTATGTGGATCATTATATAGAAGTAGAAGAAGCAATTCAATACTTTGGCCTTAACACTAAATGAAAAATTCATTTCACTTACCTTCGATTTTTTTATGTCTTTAGCTGGTGTTGATTCACTATCTTCCAGGATTTCTGAAGAACTACTCTTGGCACGATCACACATATTTCCTATGATAGGATATATTATGAAATATTTTTTCTAACTAATGAGAAAAAGAAAAGTCCTGCTGCTTTCTGTGAAACACTATCAACCATGAATTATGGGGTAATACTAAAGAGTAGTGGACAACTGCATATTTCTTGAAAAGTTAAGGCAAAATTATCAGAATGACCTAACCAATGCTGTAAATGTTTAGATGATCAGTACCCAAATATAGCAAAGATAACTGTAAATGTTAGGGAAGACTTCTGTAAAATATAAAGTACCTTTTAAAATAATAAACTTAGTTGTAATGAAATTATCTGTACCCAAATGGACATGTTATATCTTTTGGTGTTTCATATTAATCCGTATGTTACATAGCTGAATAATGATCTTGCAAGTATACTCATGAAGCATGTGTATTCTTCTAATTTTATATTATCAACAGCCTAAATCTGAAATTTAATTTCTTTTTAACACTTTAGGTTATAGGATGTAGAATACTTAGCAATGACAAATATTTTAACATTTTGCTTAAAATATTTTAAAACTTACTATCTTTCTGCAGAAGTTAGAAGGAAAAAAGTATTAGGGGAACTACTCCTTCTTTTGCTTAAATTCAGATGAGATATGCACTACTATGGAGAGTTATTTGTAATGACACTGCAGCAAAAGCACACAGTGATGTTATGGTATGGAAAACAATATAGGGCTCATAGAGCAAAAACACCAATGGTTTGGGTGTAGAAACTGCAGGTCTCAAGGGCAGTCATAGTCTCTTCTGTTCTGCGGCACCTGTTCTCTGACACCAGCAGCAAGGCGTGGGAAAGGATTCCTCTGAAGCGCCTGTGGTACCATCAAAGACTCAGGTCTAGGCTCTGGGGGAAATAACTGGATGGCTTGCTGTGGCTCTAGGCCAGCATGGACATTGGTGACAGGGTCTGGCAGTGCTCACCAGACATATAAATGGGGATCTGGGACAAATGCCCAACTTCATAGTACTGATTGAAAAAAACAAGTAGTAAAAATGCTGTTCTAAATCACTTAACACTGACACATGAGCAGCCATGAGTGATGGGAATATTTCCATGTAAAGAAGCCATGGTGGTGATCAATGAGAACACGTAATACTGTGCCACATACTTCATAGTTTATGAGGGTCATGTGACAATAAAGTGTACAATAGAATATATGTGTGTAAGCTATGTGCTTAGTTACAGCACATATATGTATACATATAGGTACATATGAATGTAGTATGCTACATATCTAGCCTTTTTAAAAGTATGCTTTTGAAGTCAAATATGCTCACACCTTTTGGATTTTCATTGTATTCATGAATGGCTCGTTCTTCTTGGTTGAGTCTTTCATCCTGTAAACAATAAAGAAACAATATAATAAGAAACATATTAAAAAAAAAAAATAAAAAAAAAAAAAAGAAACATATTTGTGCTGGGCTAGAAAACCTAGTCTTGGTTTTAAGCAGAGTTCTAGAGTCGGTCTCTAGCTAATAACATAAACGTGTGACAATTACTTCTCTTTGCTGGACTCTTGCCTTAGATAATTGCTAATGTCCTTCGCTAGCATAAAACTGTATGATTAACAAGAAGTGTATATTCAAGAATTCTACTCAAAGAAGATTCAGGAACATTGACTGGTATATGAATTAGCTCAACATTTTATAATGTCAAATTGGAGTTTAATGAATTCTATACTAAATAATTTCAGGGACCACCATACCTGGAACTCATAAATATTCCTTATAAAACAGAATTTTCCCCTTATTCTGAAAGAAAACAATAACTGCTAGAATGTATTTTTCCCTCAGTGAAAGGAGTCTCGGAAAAAGAAGTAAGGGAGAGAATGACCTCTAGAGCACAATACCATTTCGTAAGTTAAAAATACATACATACAAAACAGTACATGTTTTACAAATATACATTCAAATAAAAGGAAAGCATGTTTTAATGGTTGTCTATGTTGGCATCCCACTCCAGTGTTCTTGCCTGGAGAATCTCAGGAACGGAGGAGCCTGGTGGGCTTCCGTCTATGGGGTCGCACAGAGTCGGACACGACTGAAGTGACTTAGCAGCAGCAGCAGCATGTTAAGGAAAAGGGGAATGTGGGGCTCAAAGGGAATCAATTTAAATAAAGAGAGAAGAGCCTCGCACAGACAAGTGATGGTAGTGTTTCATTAATGAGATGGCATGATTAACTCAGAGCTCTTTGCAACCAATCTAAAAAATGAAATGAAAATGAATCAATACAGTATCATTCGGTTTGGGTTTCTGAATTCCATACCTCTGAAATGAATCCAGAGTAGTGCTAGAAAATGAATGATTTCAAACCTACCACTTGTCTCCTAGCAGGTTCACTCAGGGAAATCTGCCTGTTGGAAGAGATGGTTTCGGCATCTCTAGCTCCACTTTCAGTATGACTTTCTTTTCCTCATGGAGGCCTCCTCCCATTCCTCCTATAAATACTTTCTCCCAGACCACACCTGTGCAGAACCAATCACAACCTCAAACACTGCTGTG
The DNA here is from genome assembly GCF_910594005.1 of Cervus elaphus. NCBI lineage: Eukaryota > Metazoa > Chordata > Mammalia > Artiodactyla > Cervidae > Cervus > Cervus elaphus. The sequence continues at coordinate 137,015,861 of NC_057848.1, read as the reverse complement.
AACAACTTTCATTTGTCCATGGCCATGTAAAAATACACGTGTGTGTGTGTGTGCACATACACATCCCATTTCTGCCACTAGTACTGGGCTGCTAATGTTGTAATTTTATCATTTCAAGGACCTGGTACTGAATCTCTTGGTTAATTTCTCAAGAGTGTACTATACTGGCCCATATTAATTTACTTTCACTCATCTGAAGAACGGAATGCTACCAAGAAGTGTGGAAAGAATGCTAGAGGGAAAAAAAAGGTGCCTGATTCATAAATCTGCCTAAGTTTTGTCCTACAGCACATGAACAATGTCATTCACAGAAGTATTTCTGTTCTCCATGGAAGTTGGAATCTGCCCTCTGCAGAGACCAGGAGACCCATAAGCTTTTTCTTGAGCAGGATCTCAGGATTTAAGCACATATCATCATACATTTTCAACGGTTGTCAATACCTTTTTAACTGAGTTGTCAGTGTCACTGTGATTGTCTTCAGGAACACTGTTATTGTCTTCGGTATCTTTCTTCTTGCCTTCTGTATATTCACCAGTTACCTCAACCAGGTCTTCATTTTTGAGAAGTTCGTGATCCTGTGACAAAATTGATAATCAAGGAAGAGTTAAAATTTTCTTTCTTAACAAAATAAGAGATGTGATATTGCTGTCATAAATAATTTACACCATTTCAGAGAACACACAGACTATGAATTCAAATATGAAAGTCAAAGAAGTAAAATACTGAATAATCCTTGCCCCATATCAAGTTACTATATTACTGAGGATTTTATACATGTTACTCTATTTCAACACTTTCAATGACTAGGGTTCCCAAAGTTCTTTTCTGCACCTACAGTAAGGTTAAAATGGAAAAACAAAATGCTTTCTGGGCTGTCTCAAAAGAATGCTTTTAAATATTAGAGAAGTTCAAAAGCTTTCTAGCATACTGTAGCATTATAACATAATCTAATCATATGTATATACTATGTTCATTTCCCAAAACATAGGGATTTAAGATCACTTCAGAAGTATAATTCACCAGTATCCAAGAGAGAGGTAACTATAATTACTTACATTCTGGGAAAAAGATAAAAGGGACATAGGCAGTTTAAGTGGTTTGTTCTTGGTTTTTTGAAGCAGATGGAAAACCAAACAGAGGCAGAACTTTGTCCATCTGGCTCCTGTCCTGTTAATCCAAATTATAAAATAGCCTGTCTACGGATTTGGTAGACTGATAATAAATCATGTAATGCTCGTTAAAGGCAGAAAATATTAGTTTTACCCTTTATTCTATATTGATTATATATTTTTTGCCATTTCATGTTTTGGGTGGAAAACTGCTTATTTATTGTCACTAAGAGACTGGACTCTTTATTGGACATTTTTACCTACATTTTTCATTTATGCACTTCACTAAAGGCACAATGGCCCCTAAAACAGGTAGTTTTAGGCCCCTAAAACACAGTAAGTAATCTGTGCCATTCACTCCTTTGAAGAATGTTTTTACAAAGTTCACCTTAGCCATATTTGCCTGAGACCATATAAGTCCTTTATATCCCTTCAACACTGTAACTAGCTGCTCATGGTCACCTTCCTAGTGGCTCTTTGGCTAAGGAGAAGCCTGACACCTGACAGAATCTTTATTGGGTGGTTAGAAAAGAATGTCTCTAATAATTAACTCACTTTTTTTTCCCTGGCAAAAAATATAAATTGTGAGAGCTCAGGCTAGGGAAAGAATGTATTTCACACCTCAGTAACACATAGAAGTGGCATCCTCAGGCCAGTAGCACTAAGGGTATGGCCTGACAGCACTCCCACTGAGGACAAGCAATCCAGAAGTGAAGCCTTGAGATTGTAATAAAGAGTTTCAGAAGCTACTGTGGGAGGGCTTAATTTCAGCTAATCAAGGTCATGAGGTAGTGCACTCAGGAGGGGAATACAGGAGGAGGCAACAGGGTAGAGAGTTACACTGAAGGATGTGCTACATGTTTAGGTTGGCTAGGGTTCATGACAAAGTTGCTACCCTTTACCAAGGACTCCTAAAGCTTTCTTTTTCTTCTGCATGCTTTCCCCTTTAAGTGACTTCTATATTATGGCTAGCCAAATGCACATGACAGTTAAATAAAATAATCAGAGATCACTTTACCTTGGAAGAGAACGGGAAACAAGATTACTAGAGTTAAGACTTAGGTCTGATAAGTAGATGTATTCATAAATGTACATTATCTGAAGGCCAACCAGAAAGGAACAGAGCTCTTGAGACAGAGAACTTCAGACTCTGCTCACTTATCTCCCAGAGGGAGGAGCAGTGAGCTGTGTCCCATCAAAGTCCTCATTTCTTGGACAGTTTGGATAATCTAGGACCTGGATCAATTGTAACTGTGCTAGTCTACTAAGGTATTAATGTAACCATAGGATATCATGCTCTTATGAAAAGAAACATGGAGTTTTACCTGATTTTAGAAGCAAGACATCTTGCTTTTTTTAATAATAAACTACTGGGTTGGCCAAAAGGTTCTTTTTTTTCCCCCATAAGATGGCTCTAGTAGCACTTAGTTGTCTTTAACTTCATTCAAAACAATTTTGCTAGATTGTATTGTGATGGCTATCATATCAGCATACATTAAAAAAACTTATCAAAATTGGTGAATTTTTGTGTAGCCATTTTGATATTGAAGATGGAAGAAAAAAGCAACATATTATGCTGTATTATTTCAAGAAAGGTAAAAATACAATAAAAATGTAAAAAAAAGATTTGTGCAGTGTATGGAGAAGGTATGGAGAAGTGTACAGAGAAGTGACTGATTGAATGTGTCAAAAGTGGTTTGTGAAGTTTCATGCTGGAGATTTCTTGCTGGATGATGCTTCCCAGTCAGGCAGACCAGTTGAAGTTGGTAGTGATCAAATCGAAACATTGAAAATAATCAATGTTATACCATGAGAGAGATATCTGACATACTCAAAATAATCAAATCAAGTGTTGAAAATCACTTGCACCATTTTTGGTTATGTTCATCACTTTGATGTTTGGGTTGCACATAAGTGGGAAAAAAAAACCTTCTTGACTGTATTTCTGCATCCAATTCTCAACGAAAAACAAAAACATTCCGTTTTTAAAACAAACTGTAAGCAATTAAAAGTGGATACTGTATGATAATGTGGACTGGAAGAGACCACCAACCACACCAAAGGCTGATTTTCATCCAAAGAAAGTGATACAGTGTATGTGGTGGGATTGGAAGGGAGTCCTCTATTATGAGCTGCTTCCAGAAAACTGAATGATTAATTCCAACAAGTACTGCTCCCAATTAGACCAACTGAAAGCAGTACTCTACAAAAAGCGTCTGGAATCAGTCAACAGAGAACGCATAATCTTCTATCAGGATAATGCAAGACCACATATTTCTTTGATGACCACACAAAAACTGTTCAGCTCGGCTGGGAAGTTCTGATTCATCCACTGTATTCACCAGACATTGCACCTTCAGATGCCCTTTTGGTCTTTACAAAATTCTCTTAATGGAAAAAATTTCAATTCCCTGAAAAACTATAAAAGGTACCTAGAACAGTTTTTTGCTCAAAAAGATACAAAATTGGGGGAAGATGGAATTATTAAGTTGCCTGGAAAATGGCAGAAAGTAGTGGAACAAATCGGTGAACACAATGTTCAGTAAAGTTTTTGGTGAAAATGAAAAATGTGTCTTGTATTTATACCTTAAAAACCAAAAGAACTTTTGGGCCAACCCAATACAATTTTACTCATTAACTTTATATAAATCTATAACAATGAAGAACTGCTGGAACTATGTCATTTTCTAAGTTTGAGAAAGCTCTTAGAAAATGCATTGGTGATAGAAATCACATCATCAATTGCAGCACTTTGCACCTAATTAAGCACGTTTAAAATTAATCTATACACATCTGGACAACTACTTTAAGTCACATACATCACTTACCTTCAAACTGAAACAATTTAGGAGAGACTGGCAGAATACTGTCATTTCATAGAAAGAAAGGATAAAGTTTAAATACATTCTTGTCACCAGAACCACATCAGATGTAAAGAGGTATTCTGGAGTGATCAGGGGAAATCATCTTTGTGCTAGGACCCCAGTGAAGAAGTGACTGGGCCTGACTCCCGCAAAAGAACCCTTGTTTCATTGGTCAGACACAGCGAGGGTACCTGCAGTCTTTGGTCTAGACCAGGGCAATAGCTTTTACATTTCTTAGGGGAAATACTAAGAAACCAAATGTTTCTCAAAAGGTTTCAGTTTCCTTAAGAAATGAATATACTGTATGCTTTAAGAACTAGAGATTGCAATCAGAAGTTGGCCAAGTGGTGACCCTGGAGGGGGTGGCAGATGGGAGGGGATTGAAGAGGCGCTTCCTGGGAGCCGACACTGTGCTTTTCCTTGATCTGGATGTTGACTATATAGGTGTGTGCAGTTTATAGAAAATATATTGAGCTATATATGCATGAGATATATACTTGCCTATGTATTAACTTCAAAAGTTTTTTTAAGTTAAAAAAAGACTATAACGTGTAAAATTTTGCTCTACAATTCTGGATTCATGACTTGCCTCAGTGTCACAAGGATAGAAAATATTTTCCAAACAACAAAATAAAATATAGCATAGAACTTTATACCTAAATCATCAGGTGGGAAAGTGCATATTTTAAAATCTCAGTTTCAAGGCATTTTTTTTTTTTAGGACAAGAAGAGCTGACATATAAATGCATGTTTTAACTACACTAGAAATAACTGAGGCTGGAGTGGAGAGTGGGAAGAGCACTAAATACAAAGATCTCAATACTGTTTTCTAAGCCTTGCTCCACCACTCTTGGCCTGAGCAAGGCACCTACTTAATGTCTGTCTATAAAATGGAAAAATTATCAAATGTTGACATTTATCAACCCCTATCTAGGAGGGTCTGTATCAAGATGAAAAAGACTATTTACAGAGAAAATAACATGAGCAAATAAGTATTTGTATGTAAACAGAATTGATTTTGTGAAGTCCATTCTATAAAAAGTAAGATAGAATCCCAAGTATGCATGGAGGATTGTCACAAAACAAGAAGCTTGGACACTTTTTGCCATGTCCCAGATCTTATCAATAGAAAGTAGTTCATTTAAAGTGTACAATTCTCTGTTCTACCCTCTTGTAACACATCCCTTTATTCTCTGCCAGGTGCCTGGCAGCCAGAGCAAGAGCGGGACGAAGGTCTGTCAGGAGGCCTCCACTGAGCTATAGGCCTGTGTTGCCACCGGGCATGATACTCTTAGATACTCAGGTTTTCCAAGCGAAGCCCACAAAACAGTATTTTCAATGTAAAATCTGATATGTCAATGCTGGCATCTGATTCAAATGTTTATAAAATCACTATGTATACCAAACAAGTCTATAGGCTGGAGTGCACCCAACAGGATGCCAGTTGTGACTTTCCAATTCTTTGCTTCTAAGGACACCATTATCTCTAAACTTCCCCTTCTTTCTATGTGCCCATCTGTTACTTCATTGCTAATCCTATATTTTCAGCAGCAAATACGTTACAGTAAGACTCTGAAAAGAGGCCTGAAAAAAGGAATGTAGTCTTATTCTTGTTCTCAGCTTTACTCTATTATTTTTCCATTTTTCCTTAGAAGATTGATCTTCCTCTTTATCTTAAACAAACACATGATCTATGATTATAATTTATGTGTCTTATTTTTTAACTATTTGATAAAAAAATTAGGATACAGAGGGAACTCTGGTCCCCTGACAGCACTAATATCTAAATTTTAGGCTGAGGCTAACCATGTGAATGCCATCAGCCTTTCATCATGGTTCAAATGCTGAGGGGCAGCATTTGACTCATGTATGGTGTGTAACAGGAGTTTCACTCCACCCCATAGTTAAGGGTTATCATTATTGTAATCTATTTCATTCCCATGGATCTACCTCCATAAGCTAATTTTTGAGGGGTTGCTATGTTGTATTTAAATAAAAGTAAGGTTTACAGGCACATGAAACTATACTGATGCACATCGGCCAGTGACTTGGAGATTCATGATGATAGCATTGTACCTAACCTGATGTGATCAGAGAGGATAATTAGAGTGATACAGATTAGCATTTGCTGAGTATTGCTAACATGTTCCATGTGTTAACTAACTTAACTATTAAAAGACCCCCCTTCCTTTACTAAAAGAAGGAAGTAAAACTCAGAAATGTTAAAAAAAAAAAAAACTTTTCCAGGTGTCCACTCAGCTAATCAGTAAGGGCTGGGACAGGAACTCAGGCCTACTGGACTATAGAGCCCATGCTCTGAACCAACTCTGCCCAAATAATTTGCAGACTGTAATGGCTGCCCTCAGAGTTGTTTTTGTTTTTAAGAAACCCTTACTGATATTTAAAGCACTGCAAACGTTTTTGTTGATAAGCTTCCATCAGTAATATCCTATTCTTATGTATCATCATATATAATAATAGCAGATAAAAATTGAGAATTTTTCACCCCAGAGCTCCAAAGTCTCTTGAATATACATCTCCCTTCCTAAATTGAGAAATATGCCAGCAGAGCTCTTTGATATTTATTTCTCAGAATCTAGTTCTGATTCTATGTCTCTGCAAGGCAGACCTCTTGGAGTTCACTCTTTGATGAAACGTGGGCTCTGCCCCAGCCCTGTGGCCCTCCACTGCTCCTTCTTCCTTGGCTTTGGGGACCCCTGTCTCCTAGAAAGTGTTCTTACCCTCGCTCCTTCTTAGACTTCCCTTTCTCAATCTGCCCTTACCTACTCATGTTTCCCTAAATTCTCTCTGCAGTTCTCTTTTCTTTTCACATTCTGAATGCTGCCTCTCATTCAAATCCAGTTTTTAACTACATGCATAAGCTGGTGATACTCAGCATCTTCCCTGAGTGCCAGACCCTGATGTGTATTTGTCTAATGAACATCTCCTGGATGAAAAAGCCCCAAGCAGTCTCCTCAATTTGCCCCTACTCCTCAGTTCTCAGCCTCCATGCATAGCAGTCTTTCTTCCCAATTCTCCAAGCCAGAAACAGGAAAAGCTTGGCCTTTTCCCTCCCTCCAAGCTCCGTATCTTTACCCAATTCTACGCCCTCCAATTCTATCCCTATATCTCTTGTAATGACACGTTTCCAACCCTCCATCCTACTGTCCTAGTCCAGCCCCGCTTCAGTCTCTGCCTGTTCAACTGTAACTGCCCTCTGACTGCTATCCCTGACTCTGGTCCTCTCCCTTTCTATTCCACCCTCCATCCTGTTGACAGATGGATGCCACAAAAGCCCAAGTGTGACCAACCTTACTCCTGTTTAACATCTTTTATAAACACAGAAGGTCTCACGCCTCTCTGTCTAGTCCAAGGGTACTCGAGGCTGCAGTCACACTGAAACACTCTCCTGGCTTCCATCGCCCAGCCCACTCTTTGCCGGGATAGGTTTTACTTTTCATGACTCACTTCCCATTTCCCTATCACTCCCGAGAAGCCCTTGCCTTGTCTTTCTCGGTGGCAGCTGAAGTGCCACACCTGAAGCACTCTATTATGCTGATAAATTTTCTGGTCAATCTGCAGAAACAGCTTAGAGTATAAAAACCACGTTCTTCTTATCCATTAAGGGATTTAATGGAGGAAAGCCAGAGATTCATCTTCAAATCGTATTTTTATCATTGGGCAGATAAAACTATCTGCCCAAGAACACAGGGGTATCGGCAAATACAAGGGCACTGTTAAGCAACAGTTCAGGCAGAGTTATAGGAACTCTTTCATCCTGGTGTTCCTTCAAGAAATCTATACCTACCTAAAGTCCCTGATAGGTTGGAGGGCCACAGGAGGTTAACTGAGAGCAGCCCTCACTTCTTGAGATCCATCTGATTTGGGGTAGCTTCTGTCCTCTTTTTGGTGCTTGGTACATAAATATTTGTTGACTGAATAACATGCACCAAATATAAGTTATGTGTCAGGTACTGGGCATGAAATACAACATTTAACTTTCACAATGGAAAGAAGGAAAGGACGGAATTACAGCACCTTCCTCCGTGGTAGCATTTTATTTTTAATCTACATGTATACAGTACAGAAATCAATGATTTCTATAGTGAAACAATAGAGAACATTTCAATTACACTCACCTGGAGTGCTGCTGGTCCGCAGCGGCAGATGTTTCTGTTGTCCTCCTTTGTATCTTACCTTATTTTTCTGCCAGAGTGCTCATTTGAAACTGTAATTCAATGGATTCTACATACACAACTCACACTTGCCTCAGAAATGATCACTGATATTGCCTCAGAAATGATCACTGATAAAGTACAGTAAAAGCCTGATCAACCATCAGATGTGGACAATAAAGAGGGAACTAGCTACTCCAATCTACCCAGCCAAGTATTAATTCAGGTCTGAAGATGAGTAGGCCAGTGCTCTTTTAAGCAGAACACTAGGCCTGCATGAATAAATGCTTCTAAAAGAGCACAATTTTTTTGTTTGTTTTTGGCTAAAGAAAGGTAAAGAAAAGGGTACGAAATGCTGTTTACAAATGGCTATCTCAACTGGTTCAAATACTGAGATGGACATATTTTAAGAGCATCATTTCAGTATTGAGGGCTGATTATCTCTTGAGTGGAAGATGAACACCCACACCTTTACCACTGTACTTGAGCTGAAGAGTTTCTCATCTCCTTGGAGGTTTTTCCTCTATGAACTCCACTTCTGTCATCCATCCTATTTAATCCTAAATCTACTTCTAAAACAACCACGTTTGGCACTAGAATCAACACAACACATACATTTTAATCTAGGTATTAATTCAAGTCTAACACTAATGAGTGTGGTAGAACACTGCAATGCCAAACCCACATATTTGGTTAGTTAGTGGAAGCTACCAGAAAGTCTCGCAGCTAAAAGAAGATTTACAACTACCTTAAGGAAATTTTCCACTTTCTGAGTCTTTCTCCTGATGGAAAATCAAATGTGTAAAGAATTCAACCTACACAAAATTCACAGGATGTCTACCATCACAATCCTCCTTGATAAAAGCAAAGTATAAGAAATCCATCATGTCTAAGATATTGAAGGGGCTAGGGAAGGAAAGCTTTGAAGAAACAAACAAACTGGCTGCATTATATACAATGGAATTACTCTAGTGGAAATCTAGCCTCTCTAAAATTCAATATCTAAAAGTTTCTCTTTTCACAAACAACTACTGACTGTATACATTTAATTTTTATTTTACTTGAAACATTCTGACAAACAACAAACAGAGAATTACAGAATAGTGAATGAAGAATACATTGACGATAAGTAATAGACATTGGGAATGGCAGTACTGGGAACAAAGGTCTGACAGTATAGTGAAAGCTCAGAAATTATAGGGGATGGAAATACAGAATTACAGAAGACAAAAGATTATTAAAGCTGTCATAATTTAAGAGTAAATAACATTTTATAGAAAACTGGATTAATTGTAAAACATGATTTCTCTCCCTTAAAAATTTTCTTAAGCAAATCACAAACATGTTAGAGTGAAAGAATCTAAGAGTTACAAAGGGCTTTAATCATTATACCATCTAATCCAGTCTATTTTACAGATAAGGAAACCGAAGCCCAGTGAGTAGCTTTGCCTGGCCAGCAACCACTTAAAAGATTTTCATACTTCTAGAATATATGTTCATTTTCATTTCATTATATATTCTGTCATTTACCAAACAGTAACTAAAAGAGACATTAGAGTCTAAACTCTGAACCCAAGTGTCACTTTGTAGACTGTTGCAAAAGGGACACATTAAAGGTAAAAAGCACTACTTTAAAAAAAAATGTGAATTCCTCATTTAGCTTTAAAATAACACCCGTTCTTATAAAATTATTCTATATGGTGGGCAAACTGTAGTCATAGACTGAAAAAAACTATGCTAACATAGATAGTTATAAGAGATTAGACATTTTTATAACCCTTAAAGATCTGTGCCATTTTTAAAGGGACTTACTCATATACACAAACAAAATACTTTTATAATATACTCCTTCCTAAACACTGTCTTTAGTGAGGAATTAGAATATTAACTATATGCTATGACCTTTTGATATTTTTCAACTATATATTTATAACTTGGGGGGGACACCAAAATATTAGTTTAAGAGAAGCCAAAATTTACCAGTGCCTCAAGTTATCTTTATGTACCACATGTAAAGTAACCATGACACAAAATCAATGTAATAGAATGAGTGCCTATTATGCATAAGATGTTAAAATTGTTTGGCTGGACATAATCAGGTCAAATTTTAAATCTGTTACTTCAATTCCAAATAATGTGGTAATACATTATTCCAAAATTTTTTGGAACCTGGTGGCCCATTTTCTAAAAGTTGTTTTGACTGCACTGGCATTTTGAACCTCTGTACTTCATGCCCTTCCCCCTTCCCCTCCCTGTGAGTAGTAAACTTTTTTGGATGTGTTCTATCTTTGTCATATTTCCCAGATCCTCTGATTTGGCTCACTTTGGATTCCCTTCCCCCACCCTTTCTTCCCTGCCTTCCACTTTCTGCACTGCCTGTCTCCTGGCACTTTCCCTTCTCTTCCTCATCGTTCTCATCTTCTCCCTTCTCCTCTTCTCGGCCATTCTCCTTCTCTTTCCTCTTCCCCACTGCCCCCTCCTCCTCTTCTCTCTCACTGCCTTCCCTCTCTCTCTCCTCCTCTCCTTCCTCCACTCTTTCTTCGCCCTCCTCTTCTCCCTCTCCCTCTCCTCCCAGTCCCTCCCCCTCTTTCTCTCCTCCTTCCTCCTCTTCTCCCTCCTCTTCCTCTCCTTCCCCCTCCTCTCCTTCCGCCTCTCCCTCCTCCTCGCCTTCTCCCTCTTCTAACTCTTCTTCCCCCTCTCCTTCTTCTTCTCCTCCCTCATCCCCTCCCCCCTCCTCTTCCTCCTCTCCTTCCTGCTCCCCATCCCCTTCCTCCTCTCCCTCCCCATCTTCTTCCTCCTCTCCCCCCTCTCCTTCCTGCTCCTCCCCATCCCCTTCCTCCTCTCCCCCCTCTCCTTCCTGCTCCTCCCCATCCCCTTCCTCCTCTCCCTCCCCATCCCTTTCCTCCTCTCCCCCCTCTCCTTCCTGCTCCTCCCCATCCCCTTCCTCCTCTCCCTCCCCATCCCCTTCCTCCTCTCCCCCCTCTCCTTCCTGCTCCTCCCCATCCCCTTCCTCCTCTCCCTCCCCATCCCCTTCCTCCTCTCCCTCCCCATCCCCTTCCTCCTCTCCCCCCCCATCCCCTTCCTCCTCTTCCCTCTCTCGTTCCTGCTCCTCCCCATCCCCTTCCTGCTCTTCCCCCTCTCCTTCCTGCTCCTCCCCATCCCCTTCCTCCTCTCCCTCCCTATCCCCTTCCTCCTCTCCCTCCCCATCCCCTTCCTCTTCCTCCTCTCCTTCCTGTTCCTCCCCATCCCCTTCCCCTTCTCCCCCTTCTCCCTCCCCATCTCCTTCCTCCTCTCCCCTCTCTCCTTCCTTCTCCTCATCCCCTACCTCTTCTACCTCCCCATCTCCTTCCTCCTCTCCCCCTTCTGCTTTCTGTTCCTCCCCATCCCCTTCCTCCTCTCCCTCCCCATCTCCTTCCTCTTCTCCCACCTCTCCTTCCTGTTCCACACCATCCCTTTCCCCTCCCTCCCCATCTCCTTCCTCCTCCTCTTCCTCTCCTTCCTGCCCCTCCCCATCCCCTTCCTCCTCTCCCTCCCCTTCCTCCTCTCCTTCCTGCCCCCCCTCCTCTCCTTTCCCCTCTCTTTCCTCTCCTTCCTGCCATCTCCCCTCTTCTAACTCCTCCCCCTTCCCCTCCTGCTCTTCCTCCTCTTCTTTCTCTTTCCCTTCTTCTTTCCCCTTGTCTTTCTCTTCTTCCCCTTCTTCCTCACCTCCCTCCTCCTCTCCCTCCCCACCTCCCTGCTCCTTCTCTTCTGCTTCTTTCCTCCCTGTGCTTCTTTCCTCCTGGTGGCCCTGTTCCCTCTCCTTTGGCTGTTGTTCCTCCTCCTCCAGGTCTTTCTCTCCCTTCCCCAGGCTCTCTATTACTCCCTCTCCCATGTCTTCCCCCTCTTCTCCTTCCTCACTTCCTGTTCTACTTCTCTGTTCTACTCCTGAATTACCTTCCTTCCTGATTCCCTCACCTCCACCTTCAGGCACGTGTTCTGCCTCCCCCGCTAGCTTTCCCTTGCCTTCACTCACCTTAGCTCTGTCTGTAAGGTCATCTGACAGGAGCTCTGCTTCCTCCTCCTCTTTTTCTCCACACTCCTCCTCATTTGCCTCTATCTCTTGCTCCTCTTTTCCACTTCCTTCTGAATCATCTTCTCCTTCCTGTTCCTCTGGGATCCTTGATAAGTGATCACACTTAAACTCATATTTTGCCATGATTCTGGATAGCCTGTGTTTGGCCTCTTCACGTTCAATAAATTTTCTGCTATACCACAAGTTTTGATCAATTTCCACTTCATCATCCTCTTTCTCGCCATTGCTAAATTCTATTGACTCAGGCTGCTCGAAACCATCAGCTATACTTTGCTGACTTTCACCTTCCAAATAACTGTCTTCCTCCTCTATAGATTCTTGTTCACTGACAAAGATCATATCTGGCTTGTTCCCTTTACTTTCCTTAACAAAATCTTTATCTTCTTCATCCTCAATATTCATGTCTCTATTTGGTAAGTCGTCAAAAAATGTATCAATATTTTTTCTATTCTCTTCAGTTTTTTTTATATCCTTCAGATCTGTCATTTTCACCAGATCAGTTTTCATATCAGAGACTATTTCTTTTGCTTCTGAATCCTTCTGACTTTGTCCTTCATCACTTTCCTTTTCTATTTCCTCACTATAAAGTGGATAGACACTACGCTTATTTTCATGTCTAAAGGTCCCTTTTTGCAAACCCTCTGCACTGGTGCTGGTCTGAGGACTTTGCAGGTCTGAGTCACTACCTACGTCCTCGTCTGAAAATGCTTCCATAGATAAAGCCGCTGGCATCACGTACATTCCTTGTGCCAAAAGTTGTTTATATACTCTCCCATCTGTCACTTCTGGGGACATCTCTTCATTTTCATATTCATTACTATCATCATTTTCAGTATAAGTTGTATGCTGCTTCGGTTTCTCAATTATTTCTTGTTTCTGTAAATTTTTTGAAGTAATCGTCATACTACTAATTAGCTGATAAAGGTAACTTATTTACTACAAAATACTGCCAAGATTTTGAATTATCATAAATTTCACCTGGAGAATTAAAATGCCCAATTTTACCAGACATTTTCCTCAGATTTTGGTGGGTTTTTTTTGGAGGGGTATAATTTATGCCATTCTCTGTCTGTGGAGCATCTAATTTTGATTCAGTAACATGAATCTGTGTTTAACTTTCAAATTTACCACCTGCCTTAACTTTGCCATTACTCACAGTACCAATATTAATCTCTGCCCCTTTTCTTAATCTGAATCAATTCTTAAATATGTTTCCAGACTGATTTTGAAAAATACTGTTAAAAAATGCACTCTTTTCTACTTTCCCTATTGTTTTGTCAAATTTTGATTGGTCTTTTGAGTCCACAAAATTCTCAAAATCAAAGAAACTAAATGAAAATATGAATTTTTAAAAAACTTGAAATAAGAAAAAGCTTATTTCTAGAAGAAAAAATCTGAAAATTACAATGAAATATTTTTATCAATGCACTACATAATAATGAATATGTTTTTCTTTTCTAAACAACATCTTTTGAGTTTTCAAATTTTTGACCCTCTTCCTTTTATTTACTATATTCTTTAATTATAATAATTTGCATACATAAAAAACTATGAGAAAAATACTGAAGGCAAAATATAAAATTTTATAAGCTTTCTATAAAAACTTATATAATGAACCATTGAGGTTTTAATGATACATTAAGAATATGAAATTAACTTGTTGCTAGACAAAATAAGGCAAATCAAATTGTTGATCTAAATTCTATAAGCTAATGGACTGAAATAGTCTCTAGATAGTAAAAGCTCACTAAATCAAGTTTTATAAATTGTGAAGAGTGCTAGACCTAGGAAGAGGTCATTTTTTTGCTAAACAAATTATTAAAGCAGCACACGTTAAAAATATATAGAAATGCTATAATAAATCTTTTTTATTCACTAAAGTAGGCTTGGTAGGGCCTCTACGGAAAAGGACTATGTGAAATATAAAATACATATTAGTTTAAAAGAAAGTGCCTTCCTTTTGTTTGTTCTAGGTCTTTTCTTTAAAGTCACAATTCTTTCAATAGCCTTAAGACAGAGGCCCAGCTGTCAAAAATGATTTGTAAATGCATGTGCCTTTATTTCCTTAGCACAATAAAGCAGCACAGAAGAGGCAGCGCCCAGAGTCTAAGAGGAAGGAAAGACACACAAAAGATGTCTGCTTGGAAGTACAGTCAAGTCAACAAATCACTGAGCTTTGACAACTGTGTTAGGAAAAAAGCCCTCCCATATTCAAAAAGAATGCTGTTACTCAACATGCCTCTCAGTAAGATAGAGATATGACTAATGAGGACTGGCACTAAATTTTTATAATTTACCCAGATTCTCTTGCATTTCAGTGACTTTCATTTTAAGAATTTTTAGTTTAACAATGTGGCAAAGGTACTAGAAATATAAATGAAATGCGTTCTGTAGCCTTTGTCCTTCAATTTGCATTTCTCCAATTTATGTTTCTAATCCTGAACCCTTCATCATTTCACCTCACTGGTCTTTCAAGCCAGAAAATGCAAATGATTTCAGGTCAGGTTTTTATCTCTCCAGGATTGTGAAAAAACAGAATATTCCCTCCTCTTCTATTCATTTGTTATTCATTAAAAGTCTCTATCACTAATGCATGGTTTCTGACTAATTTCCAAATGTTCAATATTGTTTTTATGCTGCCAATTCCTTGATAAATTAAAGCCTATTACAAACACTGTAAAAGCAATTAGCAAATATTTTAACTAAAAACCACAAAACTTTAGAACTGGAAAAGAGGTTAATATCATCCTGTAAAGTCAGCAAGGTAACTCACCCAAAGTCACACTAAAACAAAGGGTGAGAGGCACTCATAAACAACTGGAGCCTCTTCTAATACTTAAGAATGGTAATAAATATCTTTTGCCTTGATGGTAACAAAGTATGGATACTGTCACTTATTAATGACTTCAAAGAGCAAATTTCAGCAGTGAAATTCTGCCAGTCTTCTTGTATCACAGAAAATACATACCAACAGAATAAGCCCAAATGGAGACTATACATATTGTATCCCCGTCTTTTAAATCCTAAAATAAGTTGAATACTTACCTTTCTTGAGTTCTTTCCAGAAACCTTTCAACAAAAATATAAACAATTCAAACTGTTCTTCCCACCATAGTAAAAATAACTCTCTGTATCATACCTTTTGCTTTTGAACTGGCGATAATTTTAGTTTTTCATTGGAATTCAGGTGCAACATGTGTGTCTGAAATAAATTTTTAAAAATATGTTCTAAAAAAATAAAGACTATATAACTGATTATATACTTATACATATGATTATATATTTATATATCATTATATGTTGATTTAAAATACATATAAATAAAAGTAATACAAAATAGTTCGGACAATCATATAATCAACTTTCAATTGCATACTAATAATGAGGGCTGAAATTAATTTTACAGTACTTAATCTATACTTTACTAAATCTGAGTTTAAAATAATGAATGAAACCAAGACAAAAACAAAAAGCTTTTTTCTATGTATATAATGGCTTAGGAGGTACACATATACACAGACATACACATACAAATACATGAGGAACTAAAACTCAAATTTGTATCTATATTGCACAAATAGGAAAACCAGTACCATATTTAAGATATCAGCAGTTTCTCCAAGGCTTTCTGAATCCTCTGCTGAAAGACTGTCTGTTTCTTTCTCTTTGGTCATTTTATGTTGAAAATAATCTGAATGATTAACATAGAAAAGATAGAACCAGATTTCAACAGAAAAGTGAAAGACAACTAGACAATAAACAGAAATTATTCTGCAATATAAAAGTACAGTTATAATTTTACTAATAGGTCAGTTGGTAAAGAATCCGCGTGCAATGCAGGAGACCCTGGTTCGATTCCTGGGTGTGAAAGATCTGCTGGAGAAGGGACAGGCTTCTACAGAATACACTCTGGTATTCTGGCCTGGAGAATTCCATGGACTGTATAGTCCAGGGGGTCGCAAAGAGTTGGACACAACTGAGTGATCTTCACTTTCTTTCACTTTCAAATGTCTTTTAACCTCATACTAAGGGAACTGAAGAGAATTCATTCACAGTGATAGCAGGTTTTAAAATCTTTCTGAAAATTTAAAGACCCTGACACTGATAAGATAACAACTGCTTCATTCATATGAACAGAGAAACATTATTCCTTTGGGATAAATACTACGAGGTATCAAGCACTATGATGGCCAGTGCCCAAAAGATCCCCATCAACTTATACCCTCCTGCTATGCATACACTTGTGTAGTTCCCTTCCACATTTTACCAGGTTGGTCTGTATGGCCAATAAAATAAGCAGATCAATTTGATGTTACTGTGGCTTATGTCTCAGTCCTATCTCGCTCTCTCCACCTCCCCCCCTCCCTCAGATCACTTGGCTCTGGGAGAAGCCATGCTGTGAGTATACCCAAGGAGAAGCCCATGTGATAAAGAAGTCCAGCCTCCTGCCAACATGAGTGAGCTTGCAAGAGGAGCATGAAATATCCTGACCCAGAATCACTGTTAGACTGGTCCTGGATTCTTGACCCTTAGAAACTGTGTGAGATAGTAAACGTTTGTTGTTTTAGCCTAAGTTTTAGGGTCACTGCTCATGTAGCAACAGAAAAATAGTACAGAGACCCAGAAACTTTCACAGAAAACCATAAGATTATTACATCATAAAGCAGATAATGGAAAGTTACAAGCTTCATTTGACCTTACATTTGTCTCAATTACTATATCCCCATTTAGCACATATATACTTATTTGAGAGGAGCTCCTTAATAAAGTCTTCACTGAAAATGCCAGTCCACAGTGCTCTCTCCCTTATAAATTCGTTCAATTCCAATGAATGAACAATCAGTTTGTCTTCATTCCATGTGAGGTATTAGGTAGGGGATACCAACTTAAGTAATTGCTAAATCTTAATGAACTTATAGTCTATAAGGGAATACAAAATATGTGATATAGGAGAATGAGAAATCCCATCCAAATGTGGGAGATGAGGAAAATTTTTCACTAAGGAGTTACAGGGAATGATGGATGAGTAGAATTCTGAGAGGTAGGGATGGAGGTAAATGGGGAAGAAAAGAAGTCTAGTGCTAACAGAAGCTGTGGAACAGCTGCCCTGAAAGCTTACCATGTGCTTGGGACAAAGGCTTTTATACATGTCAAGTTAACTTCATGATAATAAGAGAGGTAAGTGTTATATCCCCATTTCACAAATGAATACATTAAGGTTCAGTGACACTCTGCCTTCTGTCCTGATCTTTCCCTGGAACTACTCTTGTCAGGATCACCAAAAATGTCCAGGATGCCAGATCCATGGGATGCTTCTTTACACTCCTTTTTCTTGAGCTTTGAGCAGTACTTTGAATTTGTGACCCTAGTCTCTCATTTCCCTCCTTCTGCCCTACTGGCTGATAAGGTTGAGAAAAGTGGCTTTGCTGGTCTTCCCTCTCTTACCCTCTAAGCGTCAGACAGTCTCGAGGCAAAATGCTGAGTGCTCTTTTCTACTTCCATGAATTATAAATACCATCTCCACATTGACGGTTTCCAAATTTCTATTTCTTGTCCAGACCTCTATTCTGAATGTTATGCTTTCATTTTCAACAGCCTGCTTGATATTTCTACTTGGATGCCTCACAGGGATCTCAAACTCAGTTTTTAACTTTTTTCCTTCAAAGCAGTCAACCACCCTCCTGCCTACACATCTATGTGTAATTTATGAACAAGTTTAACAAGTTCACCTGGTTCTATGTGTAAAATATATTTCCCATGGGCTCACTTTTATATCTACTGTGAACACCTTAGGTCTGTACACCATCATCTCTTGCAAAAGGTTCTCAAGTTTTCTTCCCACCTCTAGTCTGGTATCCCTGCATCCACATGTAGGCAAAAATGATCATCTTAAAACATAAATGGGATTGGAGCACATTACTCCACTGTTTAAAATCCTTTAATGACTTTCTATTACACTTAAGAAAAACACTCAAATCACTTAGGCCTCTCATGGCCTATAAAACCATGATTTTTTTTTGCTGTCTCTTTTTCCAACATCATCTTGCCCTGTCTTTTCCTTCACTCTTGATTTTCCTTCACTCACTTTCTCTTCAACCCCAATGATCTTCTTTCCTTTTCCTATAGACTGCCTTTAACTACATTATTTTCTTTGCCTGGAATAGACACATCCTCTCTCTTTGTGTGGTTATTTTCTTACCCTTTGTTTTAGCTTAAATGTCACCTTGTCATCCATGTCTTCCCTAACCTCCTTATCTCCATAAGAAACACTGAAGTCTGCAAATAATTTAGAAAAAGTCACATTATATGTTGGATGTGTGCTCAGTCACTCGTGTCTGACTCAATGTGACCCCAAGGACTATAGACTGTCAGGCTCTTCTGTCCATGGAATTTTGTAAGCAAGAATACTGGAGTGGGTTGCCATTTCCTCCTCCAGGGATACAACTTACAAAATACTTATTAAGTTTGTTTTAGTAAACAGTCACAAGAAGATAAGGGATGGCTTTTCCTTTTACTCTAAAAAATTCTATCTTCACATTCTAATCTCTGGAAGTGGCAAACAACTTGCCCCAAACCATAAACTTGTCTTTTCCTTGCACACACTGTTGTCAGAATCTACTTTTCCCAGGTACAGGGCTGAAGAGTACCAGTGATTCTTATTTCCAAAGGAAACACAAAAGTTGTGGCAAGATGTAAGAAACCCTGCTCCTTATCAAGGTCCTGGATGTAGGGAATATTCCATTCCCATGGTCTACAGTCCTTGCCTGAGTTCCTGACCCTTTGTTACCTCAACCTTTTCTGTAGGTTCCTGAGCCCAAAGATATTAAAATGATCTGTCCCACTGTTTTTAATCCCAGATGCCCAGATTATCTTCTTAATTCCAAACCTACTGCTTACTCTGCTTTCCTAGTCCTGGCTTCCTGCCCCGTCCCTATCATCTGAGCACATGCCATGCGGCAACATAAACACATTCCTAAGATACATATAGTTAATAAATGTTGGCGCTGGCATCTGCTCCCAGATCAACTGGACTCTACATCCCATACTCCTAGCCATGATGCTATATTGCCTAAACACATAACTTCACATAGGGCCAAAAGACCTGTATGCAAATCCTGTTCATTTCATTTATAAAACTGAGTAACCTTGGGCAAGTCACTCAATCTCTTCAAAGCCTTGTTTTTCTCATATATAAAAATGAAGAATCTAACTCCCACCTATTTCGGGTTGCTTCTGGGTTTAAAGGTGATAATGTAAGAGAAGGTGATATGTATGTTATACACTGCTCTATAAAGATACGCTGCTGTCATCACATGGGATTTTTAAGGTCATCAGAGATGCTTTCTGTTAGTCAGAGTATTCCTGGATTTGAATTCGAATGAGATGTCAGTCTCTAACTAGGAAGAAAACAATTTAAGTGGAGAAAATATCTGAAGATGAACATGAAAACAGTAAGAATAAACGGTACATTTCTTCTGAGAGCAAGCAGAGCATCAAATGTTACCTGGCTCCATTGGGGGCGGAGAGTTTTCATTTTCAGTCATCATTTTCTCTAGCAGGTTAGTTGTAGACATAGAGAAAGGAACTAAGCGAGGCAAAAAACAAATGGGTTGTGGGGAAGTCCCTTCAACTGGAGGTAGTGTTCCCGTCATTCGAATAGAGTCTGGGGATTTCTCCTTTAAAGCAAACAGGTTAAATAGACTGTTAGATGATGTCATATATTTAATATTGATGTAAACTGCCCTGAGGTTGCAAAAACTATCGAAGAGAGAGACTTCAGATTGGCCAACATCCTACAATGTTCACTCTTGAATAATCCCCAAGGGCTCAAAAATGTTTTGTTTTGTTGCCTCTATGTCTAAGTTGCTCTAAATCGTCAATCTGGAGCTATGTTTTTCACCAGATGGGAAAAGTGTATGTGTGTTTTCTCTGCCTTCCCTGAAAGAAAACAGTTACTCAAGAAACACAAACCAACTACAAAATACTTACGGGATATTTCTTAATTTTTCCATATATACTTTTTCATAATAAAAAGCCAAATGTAACTTTTTACCTCTAAAGGCATACATTTGGGAATTTAAAGTAATTTTTATTTAAAAAGGAATGTCTCCTTTAAAAATTACTTGGGATTTTACTTTTTAAAATATAAGTGTCATTGTAATGATCATTTTATTTATTTTATTTTTTTTTGGTGATGATTTGTTTTTGTTATTATTACTACTTTTTTTCTTTCCATTTATTTTTATTAGTTGGAGGCTAATTACTTTATATAATGATCATTTTAAAGCACAGAATGAGAATCCCTAAATTTAATTAAGAAAGAACATTCCCTCTTTCAACCCAAAGTCCTTATTTTTTGTTTTCAACCTTTCATTACTTATACTATATAACCTTTCACTGCTCATGACGTATTAGCTTTAAAAGACAAAACCAAAATAGTAGTCAATTCATATACAGTTGAGACAACAATTTAGCAGTACCACTGTCTACAAAGGTTATCTATGATCATCTCAATTTTCTAATTTAACAGTTTAATTCTGAGTTTTCTTTAAAAGTTTGTAAGCCATTAATTCTAATCATTTTATATAGTAAATTTATCTAAGAAGATCCTTCTTTGGTTTAAAAAGAAAATAAATTTGTTTTCTTCCAGTTTTCTTTGCAGCACTAGACAGTCTTATTATATAGAACAGGTCACAAACGTACCCTCTCTCTACGGCGCACACGTGCTGATAAAGATCTCTGCAGCATGTTTTCTAAAGGTGGATCACTGATAGGCACAGATATAGCCGAAGGTAAGCAAGAATTATTTATTTCATCTGGCTCAACATCTTCTGCCATACCAAGTCGTGGAGTGGCAAAAACTAGCATGTGACATCCACCACAAGCAACCTGCAGCATAAATTCACCGATAAATTCATCGACATTGGCTTCAAACACAAATGGGTTTTTAGCAGTTTTTAGCTACAAAACATTAACTTAGCAGTAGACCTCCTAGACTGAATGATTGAATCTATCTCCTTCTCTCCCTCCACACACACACACACACACACACACACAACACACACACACACACACACACACAAAACACACGAATTACAATATATATTCTTTAAAAACTATTACGGAAAATTAGACCAAATCTAATACATCATTTTACTTTCAACTGAATATATAGTATAGAGAAAAAACTATCTGGCACATTATATTTCTCTTCACAAGTTAGAAAATGCTATTTTAATCTGGGAGCAACACTAACAACTTGAAAAAAATCAGACAAGTTCTACTTAAATATAAGTGATCCATGGGTCATGTCATTGTACAACAAAAACCATCACAATATTGTAAAGTAATTATCCTCCAATTAAAATAAATTTAATAAATTTAAAAAAGTAATAAGGGACCCAAGAATACATCAGTCTCTTGGGATAAACATGTCTTCAAGCCTTTCTCTTTACGTGAAGGTTTCTTAAGTTTAATGCTTAAAAGCCCCAAAAGCAAAATGCAAGCATGCACAATGGTGAAAGAATGAAAAACGTAATCAACATCTTAAGGACTTTAAGAAATAAGTAGTTTTCAATAAAATGCTTAAAAAAACATTATGTAGTGTTTACAATATAGAGACTTTTGGTATCTTCATAGAGTTCTACATTGCAACATAGAATAGCATACCCTGAACCTTTCCTTCATAATATTTCCAAAGTTAAAATGGATCTGTTTTATGTATAACATTTAAAAAAATTATCTTCCCCATAAGATTATACAGGGGCTTCCCTGGTGGCTAGATTGTAAAGAATCTGTCTGAAATGCGGGAGACCCGGATTCAATCTCTGGGTCAGGATGATCCCCTGGAGAAGCGAGTGGCAACCCACACCAGTATTCTTGCCTAGAGAGTCTCATGGACAGAGGAGCCTGGAGGACTATAGTCCATGGGGTTGCAAAGAGTCGGACACAACTGAGCAACCAACACACACACCCGCACACAGGATTATAAGCTCAGTGAGTGAGAATCTGGTCTCAGTGTTCATCACTGCATGCTCTGTATTGCTCATCCTCAGTCCAGTATCTTGTACCAAGCAGGTATTCATCAAATAGGTGTCAAATCAAGAAATGGGAAGTGTTCCACAGTATGAGGCTCTGAGCCTCTGGGGAACAAATTCCAAGTGATATTGTTAGGGGAAGCACACTGACTGAAACTGTGCACCCTGGCCAGGCACCACAGTAACCATTTGCATGAGTTATTTTACGACAGGAGGTCCTGGTAAGGAACAGGGAACTAATAAGCTACCACCAACCAGAAGAGTTCAGGAAAGGTCAAAAGAAGACACCACATGTCCGACCACCTCCCAGAATCCTTCTGTCTGGCATCCATCTTGGCTGAACAAGGCATGCACCACTAGGAAGGACTCTGAGTCAGAATGACTGGCTAACGACAACTCGGAAACTAACCCCATCACCATAAAACCTGAGACTGCGAGCCACGTAGCAGAGCAGTTCTCCTGGGTTCCCTTACCCTCCTGCTCTCCACCCGGGCGCCCTTCCCAATAAAATCTCTTGCTTTGTCAGCACATGTGTCTCCTCGGACAATTCATTTCAGAGTGTTAGACAAGAGCCCAGTTTTGGGCCCTAGAAGGGGTCCCCCTTCCTGCAACAATATTATCATCAGTGTGTGTGTGCATGTGTGTGTGCCTGTGGTGTGTGTGCACACAGTTGCTCAGTTATGTCTGACTCTTTGCAACCCCATGGACTGTAGCCTGCCAGGCTCCTCTGTCTGTGGGATTTTCTAGGCAAAAATACTGGAGTGGGTTGCCATTTCCTCTTTCAGGGGATATTCCTGACTCAGAGATCAAACTCAAATTTCTTGCATCTCCTGCACTGCAGGTGGATTCTTTACCACTGTGCCACCTGGGAAGCCCTTACTATTATCACAGACTAAACAAAATTTTCATCTATCGTTCTTAATTGGCAAGTGTTAGAAACAACAGAGATATGGTGCCTAATGCGGACAATACTGAAACAACACTTAATCCAAATAGCACTTAGCTAAATAAAAGTATTTTCAAAACTCATTTATTATCAGCAGGATCTGAGGGTCTGAATGGTATCTAACCCAACAAACATTTACAGATGACTACTATGAGTGAGAAGAAACACTAGAAAAAGGACAGATTTTCAGTGTTGTGATGTCTGACATTTGGCCTTTAGGACACAAGTATATTCACTAGATAGAGCCATGATAATATTTCATCTAAATGTAAAAGGACTCATTTTCTATGAAATCCCAAAAGAATCAAATATAGGAATATGAACACGTAAACAGGGAAATGTGAAGCCCTTACCAAATGTACTATATACTTCAAAAAATTAGAACACAATGCGGGAACGAACTGATTGGTAAAATTCTCCATTCCGAGTCCCAGTTTTCCATGTCGACCGTCTCCAAAAGTATACAAAAGGCCTGATTCTAAAATGAAAAAAAGAGAGAATTATGAAAGTGTTACTTTGATGGATCTATTTGTAAACAGTAGATATATTAATTGACATTGCAATTTTCCCCTCATATTCTGCATTGAATTTACTCTGGTCCATTGATGTTTCCACACTATGGTTTCTGTTGTCCACACATAACATTAGGCAATAGATACCACGAGAATAAATCACTAAGCCCTTGGTGGCTTGTGAAGTTGAGACCCAGTCCTGCGAGGTGTTGTATGGAGCAGCAGCAATCCAGCATGAGCTCTCATGATAAATACCACCTTATCAAAGAGAAGGAGATTTTTGTATTCTGACCTTCTACATCCCAATTTATTTTCTTTTTCCCTCAGGTCATTGAGGGTTTGTCAACTCTGGCGCTACAGACATTTGAGGTTGGATAATTCCCAACTATATGGGTTTGTCCTGTGCCTTGTGGAATGTTCAGCAATATCCATGGCTTCTATCTATTAAATGCCCGCCTCTGCAACTATGACAATCAAAAATATCTCCGATATTGCCATGTGTCCCCTGGGGAGACCAAAACACCACTAGACTGGATCAATCCTCTCTCTTACTTCTGCTTCGGGGTTGTGGAAAGCTCCTGAAGGAAATGCCATAAACCAACCATGCTGCTTGTTGGGGATACCAACATTGGGGGGGGGGGTCCCCTGTACAGCCGGGCCCAAGATAATGATGAGTAATTTTGTCACCTCGCCAGTTAATCTTTTTGTCTGCGGCCATAGCAGCTAGTCTGAACCTTCACTCCTCAAGCCTTTCCTGCATACTCTCCATCTCAAGTGAGGTCAGTGCCATGGAAGCAGAAATAAAGGAAATGGTGCCAGTACAGGTACAGAGGAGGGGCTCTCCCTCTAAACCAGTGATTAGGAAAGGCTTTCAAACTGAAGCTGAAAGGATTAGGGTTTAGCTACAAGAGGGAGGGAGCAAAGAATTTTTCAGGCAGAGGCCAGCAGTACATACCAAGCACAGAAAGCATAACACAGTCAAGAAGCCGAGAGGCAACCAATGTGTGTGGAGCACAAAGGGGAGAGTGGTATGAGATGAGTCTGAAGAGGTAACAAGGAGCCACACTGCAGAGTATCTTATTAGCTCATATTAAGCATTTTTGAACTCTACATTATGAACAAGTAAAAGTGAAAGTCGCTCACTCATGTCCAACTCTTTGCGACCCCATGGACTATACAAGTCCATGGAATTCTCCAGGCCAGAATACTGGAGTGGGTAGCCTTTCCCTTTTCCAGGGGATCTTCCCAACCCAGGGATCAAACCCAGGTCTCCCACATTGCAGGCAGATTCTTTACCAGCTGAGCCACCCGGGAAGCCCAAGAACACTGGAGTGGGTAGCCTATCCCTTCTCCAGGGGATCTTCCCAACCCAGGAATCGAACCGGGGTCTCCCGCATTGTAGGTGGATTCTAAGGCAGATATTAAGAACACCAATAACCTAAATGAATGGTTTTAAGCTGGGAAATGACAAGATCATATTTGGGAACTTGCACTTTAAGATGGCAAAGTAACCGTATACTAAGAAAAACCAAGAGAATTTTCTGAAAAAATAACCATAATTCACTGAAGTGGCAAGTTCAAAACTTAATATATTAAAAACAAAAAGATTCCCTATAAATAACCAATAAACCAGCATTTAGATTCTCAATTTAGATTGTTATAATTCTTACTTTTAGGTATTTGTTTCCTTTCTTTATGTGTACTCCCTATTTTTGTTGCTTTCCTCCTCCTTTTTTTGACCCTGATTTCCTTATTCACAAGGGCTTCCCTGGTGGCTCAGCTGGTGAAGAATCCGCCTGCAATGCGGGAGACCTGGGTTCGATCCCTGGGTTGGGAAGATCCCCTGGAGAAGGGAATGGCTACCCACTCCAGTATTCTTGCCTGGAGAATTCCATGGACTTTGTAGTCCATGGGGTTGCGGAGAGTCGGACACAACTGAGTGACTTTCACTTCCCTTATTCAAAATGTTAAGGTTTTTTTTTAAACTTGAGTATCTTTAGCCAGAAAAAATAAGCTCTGATCAAGCTGTCCGATCACACTTCCAACCTCAGAGAGCTTTTAAAAACATGAACCACTGGCTATAATGGGGAACTGGTAAGAACTTTCTGATAACTCACTACATACCTCTCATTAGTCTTGAACAACAACAAAAAAATTCATAACATCTACTCCTGCGGAGGACTCACGACCAAAACAGTCAAACAAAATTAATAATTCAATTATTTGTGCTATAATTTCTTTCATCAGGAGGAAAGGTATTACAAAATTTTAACCAAATAACCTAATTACATGTTAAAGGATCTGTAAAAAGTGTATATTTACTATTGTGGTGAACCAAGGATGAAAGAGCAGATAAAACCAAGGAGGGTCTTGTAATGCAGGAATGGAAAAACCAGACCCTTATCGTCCTTCCCTCCTCCATGTTGTAACTATTAATGGAACAGTATAACCTGTCTCCCCTCCTACCCCATTCAGTTCAGTTCAGTCACTCAGTCGCGTCCAACTCTTTGCAACTTCATGGACTGCACGCCAGGCCTCCCTGTCCATCACCAACTCCCGGAGTTTACTCAAACTCATGTCCACTCAGTCGGTGATGCTATCCAACCATCTCATCCTCTGTTATCCCCTTCTCCTCCCACCTTCAATTTCCCCCAGCATCAGGGTCTTTTAAGTCAGTTCTTTGCATCAGGTGGCCAAAGTGATGGAGTTTCAGCTTCAACATTAGTCCTTCCAATGAATATTCAGGACTGATTTCCTTTAGGATGTATTGGTTGGATCTCCTTGCAGTCCAAGGGACTCTCAAGAGTCTTCTCCAATACCATAGTTCAAAAGTATCAATTCTTCGGTGCTCAGCTTTCTTTATAGTCCAACTCTCACATCCATACACTTCCCCCACCCAGTATACTGGGTGTATGCCTCATCCAATCAGCAAATGACCCACAAGACCCCATCCCACTCCTTGTACCCTGGGTATAAAAGTGTACTGAGGACCCCTATTCAACATCGGTTCTTCCTTGAGCTGGCCCACTGTTCTAACAGTGTCTCCCACTCTAATAAATTTTATTTTCCTCTCATTCTGTCTCATGTCTGGAAATTCTTTTCCAGTCTGCACCCAGACCACGACAACTATCAGTGGCAATTTAGATAGAGTTGATGGAAAATGGCAGTAAGGACAGAGAAACTGAGTTTAAGGGCCCAGCAGTAAGGCATACATATCAACAACTTTTCTGGGACTATGAATGAATAATTCTTTACATTGTGTATAGTTCAATTTCATGCTACATTAACAAGGACTTTAAGGTAGTAACAAGGATGTTCATTAACATAACAAGGATGTACATTAACAAGGACTTTAACGTAATGGGCTTCCTTTGTGGTTCAGATGGTAAAGAATCTGCTTGCAATACAAAGACCCAGGTTTGATCCCTGGGTTGGGAAGATTCCCAGGAGAAGGAAATGGCAATCCACTCCAGTATTCTTGCCTAGGAAATTCCACAGACAGAGGAACCTGGTGGGCTACAGTCCATGGGGTCACAAAGAGTCGGACACGACTTAGCAACTACACTTAGCGACTGTACTTTTAACAAGGACACTGATACTGGAAAACAGGCAACCAGTGCTCTCTGAAAGGTTCTTTGGGGAACAAGGGCCAGTATATGGCAGTACCTTGCATTTGCTGATCCCTACTTCCCCCAACCAGATACCATTAGATGAGCTCCACCATAGCAGAAACTTTTGTAGAGAAGGAGGAAAACACAGAAATACCAGTATCTGGATTATTTCAAATATTATATGAGTTACGACTTTTTAATGCTTTGCTTTTTCGATAGAACTGTGAGCTATAAATAAAAAAATTACAGAGCCTTTTGTTCCAAAGCAATTAAAATTGTGCAGTGTATGAATTATCTATGGGTGAGTCAGTCATTTTAGGGAAGCCCCTTTACTGAGTCCTACACTGGCAGCACCTAGTTTCTGTGGTTGAGAAGTAGGCCCAAAGCAGCATCTTCCCAGATAGAAGGAGAAACTACAGAGCAGGAGAGCGAGAACTGCTAGCACTGTGGAGAAAGTAGGAAAGTTACTCCTGAAAACACCTCCTAGTGGCAGAAGCATTCTAAGAATTTACTCAGCCTGAATGGTACTGTCAGATTGAACACGGAGAATGTTTTAAAATAAGTTCCTTCTTAGGAGATTTTCCTCTTGGTGTGAGCAGAGTTTAGAGCCTTCAAATCAATAGTTTCAAAAAGACTCCAGCTTTCTGCCAAAGTATAATACTATGGTCTCACCTCTGAGAGCACTGACGTATTTTGAGGCTCTAAATCTTCGGATCATTTACACTGATTTTAAATTGAACTAAAATATGAAAAAGGAGTTTACAACTTTATACATTGGCATATTAAACAAGGAATTACATTTTCTCACTTATTAATTCCTCTGTTTTAGTCAGATACATTCATTCTCTATAGTATTTATTTTGTAATAAAATATACCCAGTTCCATTAAGTATATTAACAGAAATTTGATCCATACCTGTTATCAAAGCTGTGTGATTTTCTCCACAGCAAACGTGACTTATTTTCTTATCCTTAACACTCTCAATGACTCTGGGTTCTGAAGTTTCAAAAATGAAAGTGCCAAGACCCAGTTGACCAAACTGTCCCAGCCCAAAGGTATACACGGCTTTCTCTGAAAAGGGAGAGGCAAATACCAGAAAAGGATTTCAGAGATACAGATACTGTCATCATTATATCTGGAAAAATGGTGATGGATCCTCTTCTATAAAGTACGTTAAGGGTCTCTCAAAGAAACACTCATGTAAGAATACCTAATACTTAACTATATATTCGATAAAGGAAGAGAAAAATGACAAGGTACACAGTTGTAACAATTATGTCATGGGCCTAATTCCATCTCTTACATATAATGATAGAAGGAACTGCTAAATACACAAAAGTCAGTGAAACCAAAAAAGTCCCTATAATTACCACTCAGTCAAAAAGCATCAGTTGTCATTAAGCTAATTCCTTTCACTGACTTAAATAAACGAATAGTGTTTCCCACAGAAAAGGTCCTTACTTTTAACAGTAGTTTAATGGAATAACCTATTTTAGAAAATAATCTCAGAGGAAAATCTGCATGAGAATTAAAACTTACAGCAGATATGCTACATTTATTCACAGGTAAAGCTCATTTAGAGCTTCCCTGGTAGCTCAGCTGGTAAAGAATCCACCCGCAATGCAGGAGACCCCAGTTTGATTCCTGGGTTGGGAAGATGCCCTGGAAAAGGGACAGGCTCCCCACTCCAGTGTTCTTGGGCTTCCCGGGTGGCTCAGATGGTAAAGCAGCCACCTGCAATGTGGGAGACCTGGGTTCGATCCACGGGTTGGGAGGATCCCCTGGAGGAGGGCATCACCACCCACTCTAGTATTCTTGCCTGGAGAATCCCCATAGACAGAGGAGCCTGGTGGGGGCCATGGGGTTGCAAAGCCTAGGACACGACTGAGCTACTAAGCACAGCACAGCACAAAGCTCATTTATTACGAAGTGCAATAATAATCAGAGGAGGGGAAAAGCCTTTCCTCTATATTATTTAAATTTTTAAAAAAATTTTATTGAAGTATAGTTGATTTACAATGTTGTGCTAATTACTGCTAGACAGCAAAGTGACTCAGTTATACATATATTCTTTTCATATTCTTTTCCATTATGGTTTATCATAGGATACTGAATATAAAATATGACCTTGCTGTTTATCCATCCTATGTAATATTAGTAGTTTTGAAGTGATTCCAAATGAACTCCAATAATTTAGTAAGTATTAGCTCATATAGTCTTGAGAAATGGAAAAGCCCAAGAACAGGATAAACAAGTGGCGACGTAAGTGTCCTTTTAGACACACAATGCTTCTGGGCCCCTGCCTCAGGAGGCACAGTGTCGACTGCATTGGTGTGCTTCTCCGCAGTGCAACACATTGCCTCTCCTGCTGCAGTTATAGAAGCGAGAGCTTCAGATTCAGATAGAAGCCCAAACCTTCATTACTACTAGCTGTGGCAAGCAGACAAGCTACTTAAATTCCCTAATGCTGTAAACTCTATCTAAAAGACCTGCTGCGAGGATTAAATGAGAAAACATACAGGAAGGTTTAAAAACACAATGGGACAGTCAGTAAGTAGTAAAAGAACAATTTTCTAAAAAGTAATTATCTAATCAACTCACCTTATTGGGACAACACAGGATACTGATGAACACATAACTATTGTCATATAGTTTTACATTTTTCTTTCTAATGTTTACTTCATGAATAAGACACAAAGATATTATTGCTTAAAGACAACACAGTGTCAAGGATATGAAGCCACACTGAGGCAATGGCAAAGAGACCTTTATTTTAGTGTAAAAAACACTATCTCTAGTAAAACTAATAATCACATAGCATATCTCCAATTCTAAACATTCAGCTTAATAGGAGGATGTTGGGTAAGTGAAAAAACTGTCTATCTCAAGCTGGCCAACAATTACTCCTAGTTTCTTGGGCTGTGAAATTAGGCTGTTCAGGCAGACTGAATCAAGTTACAAAAGTTTTGTCCTTATTCTGTTCCCTTGTGTGCTTGAATGATTAGCAATGACAATAGCTTCTATTATTTTTAAGTGACTGAAGACTCTTACCTAAGGACATTATATACAAAAATCAATATAATTTTTAGTCATCCCACCTTTGTAACATTTTTAACAATGTAATTCAATGTTAATAAATAATACCGTCTTAGGAAAACAGATTTGATTAGTTGGCTTCAGACAAATATTACTCTAATTTCACAGAATACATTTCATTTCACAACTAGATACTTGTGTAGCCCTGTAGAGATCTTAAGTTTGTCTAAATATAATCTGGAGAAGTTAAGTTCTTATTTTCTTTGAGGGTCCAGACTTCATTGTGAACCCAATCTAATAACCAAGCCTTTCTTGTCTTCTGATAACTGCTGTGGATGACATACAAAATGACATGGATCACTCGGTCTCACTTAAGTCTGTCCTAGTCCCAGTCTGATACTTTCTCAACAGCAATCCATCGTTTCCCTGACTATCACTACAACCAGTAGCTATATTGTGTAATCTATCGTAGTTATATAAAAATATCAAGTTTTAAATAAATTTATCAACAATGAACTAATTATCTTTAAAGTATTTTATTGACTTTAAGATCAGTAAAGTCGGATCTAAAGAGACTTTTAAGATCAGAATTACCGACACAAGAAAAAACAAAGCTGGGGAGGGCCTCCAGAGAATCATCTAATCCAAGCCATTCCCTTTAGTTAAGAGAACCATTTAGAACAGATGATTAGCTATTCTTGGCTTTATGATCTTGCAAAGTATCTGATAACTCTTAGGTATTTAACTTAGTACTTACTCAAACTGATGATCATACACTCTTTAGGTTCATTTCTTTATCAATTAGGACTAAATATTTAATATTTCTATCCATACTACTTCAGAACACAGGTTTCTCACCAGGACTGGCTCATAATAAAGCCTTCAAAGGTTCATGAATAAATTTTAAAAAATAGGCAAAGTAGTGAATCTTTCATACAGATAAATTTATACAATTTAAGGGGGTGTCTTTTATTATAAAATTAAGAGCTTTAAAATTTTTGTTTTGAAAATGACCCTTATTTTATGATATAATGGTGAAAACAGATTGCATTTTTCTTGCAATGTTCATATTTAGCCAAATGCAAACTGGAAGTTGGCAATCTTCTGTAGGTCCTCATATTTTCTTACAAAATAAAAAACTTAAAATATAAAAACTTTAATGATCTGTGAGATTCGAAAGTCTCCAAAAATCTGGAGAAAACAATCAGGTTCTGGCAACATGGCTTTTTACTTCAAAACAAAGCTCACAGAAAGCTAAATGTCTATTATACTATAAGAAACTATCACACTTATGTGCATATATGTGCATTTAAAATTTTAAGTATAATTAAAAGATTATCTTGAAAATATTTTATAATATATGGTTTAATGACACATTTTATATAGTCAACATTGCGTCCTTCAGAATAACTGTCAATTACCTAGTAAATTAATTCTTTCTATAATCTTGGTATAAACCTAGTAAATTAATTGGTATAAACCTTGGTATAAACCTAGTAAATTAATTCTTTCTATAATCTTGGTATAAACCAGAGAAAATACATGATGCAAGAATAAATTGCATTTCTGCCTACAGAATAAATTTTCAGATAATTTATAAAGATTAAAGTTTAATTCCTAGAATAAATCTTTCAGAAATTATATAAAAATTCACTTTATCAGCAGAAGTTTAAAAAAAATCTTAAACTTCAGAATTATTTCCAAATTTAGAGTGGAGGACCTGGAAAAAAATATTTCTCACATTGAAAATATTCCATCTGGAAATTGCAATTATGGGAAACCATAGCTTTATAAGCATGACCAGGACTAGAATAGGAAGTCAAGGAAAAGTGATGTAAGAGAGGAAAATCTAAAGATAATACACTGCTTAATCACCTTGCAACATTTAAGCAATATCTAAGAATTGGATGTTATTTAAAAATTTGTCTAGAACACTTCTAGCTTTGGGTTACTGAAGATTAAGTGGTGACTTCAAAAACTGTTTCTTTTTACTAAAAAGTATCATAATTATTCACTACCTAACTGCATTACCTCTATACTACTCATTTAAAATAAATCTAATGCTGAACAAATCTGGGAGCATCAATGTAAGCATATTAATAGGTAGTATATTTTAATTATATTGATTAGCATCCTAAGAAGTCACATATCATACCAAAAACAAAATTCAGAAGCCAAAAGGGACATTATCATTAAGGTTCTAACTCTGTATTCTTATCTGTCATTTAAAATCTTAACCCCCTTTAATGAATTACTGTAACAGACATAAAAATCACAAAGAAATCACCAAGTTAGATATTGTGAATATCAAAGAAAAGAATTACCAATGACAAGTAGAAAAGACTATTAACAAGGAGCTTCAAAATATACTTCAAAATACTTCAAAATAAAGTATTTCAGAAAAATTAATGTCAATTTTAAATATGGAATACATATACATGAGGAAAACAAAGTGTTCTTGAAAATAAGCTAAAAAAGTTATTTGCTTCCATTAAAGGTGTTAAGGTCATGAAAATGTCAATTATGTAAGCAAAAACGATTCAACAAGATTCATTTTTTTTCTACTTAGCAATATCTTCCATAGGCCAGAAATGTTAACTAACTATAGGAACAAAAAGTAGAGATCTTAACGGAAAAAGATGCAAAGTCAACTTACATGAAGTATCTGAAACATACAAACTCACTGAGGCAGAGACTTGAATGGTGGTTGCCAGGAACTAGGGTGGTGGAGAAGGGAGCTGCTAATAAATGGATTTCAGCTACGCAAAGGTGAAAGTTCTACAGACCTGTCATACCAGATTGTGCCTATAAGATAACATTACTGTATTATACAGTTAAAATTCTGTTAAGATGGTGGATCAGATGTTAAGTGTTCTTACCACAATAAAAATAAGCGAATGTTAAAAAAGGTTTTCATTAGGTACCACAGAAAGCAGGGAACGGAGCTGCACCCGTACCTGTAAGAACAACTGTGTGCCCTCCACCACAAGCAACTTGGATCACCTTCTCAGAAATTCCAGGCACCAGCTGGGGTACTTTGTGATTGACCAGGAGCTTTCTGGGAAGACCTAACTTCCCACTCTCCGGTTCTCCAAAGGTGTACAGTTCTCCCTCAGCTATTGAAGAAAAAAAAGAGGGATCGATGATGACAGAGACATGAACAAAATACTGGTCTTTTTGGTACATGTTCTTACGTTTGAAAAAAAATTTAGAAAACATAAACTTAATAAATCTGACCTTTCTTGAGATACTTAATAGTAAGGAATAAAGGTAGATTTTCCCTTCCTCTTGATTATTCTAATCCAAAATCTTCATGAAGAATTCATGACTATCACTACCAGTAACAACTAGAAAATTATTTTATCTGTTTCACAATACATAGACAAGATGATCTTACTTCTTCCACTTACTTTTAATAAAGAAAAATGTCTAGACATTAAATCCCCAAAAGGACATGGATTTTGTCTTGCTCACTATGATATTTATAGAACCTAGTAGTGTGTCTAGTCCATTAAATATAACACTTATTGCATAAATAATTGCTTTTCATGAAACTTTCTGTAGAAAACTCACTTATGTGTGAAGCAAATATGGTGAGTGAGCCTAAAAATGGCAGGTTTTACTCAGATGGCACTTTTTCCAGATAGACACTCCTACTAAGGAACTCATGTCATTTAATTGCTGCCTTGTCCATACCAATACTATTGATTTGCTTCTGTTATCACACTTAGCACACTATATTATGAGCTTCATGAAATCAGGAACTATTTTGTTCATTTCTATGAACTGAAGTGAGTCCTATAGAGCAGGAATTTAAAAACTGTGGTAAACACATAATCTAATCATAAGCTTCTACATCACTCATGCAGAAGAGGTAATACAGCACGTCTTGTTGTATTACTCGCATGTCTCCAAGAGAACCACACCACGACTGACTGCTGACTAACCCCTGGGAATGCGGCCCTTGGGTGTTTTCTTTAAGCTGGTGATAGGTGATTCTGTTACACACACCTGGAGAAATGAATTATGCCAGCTTAGCCAGAAGCTAAGAAAGGGCTGCTTTGCACAAACATCAACACTGATGATGTACACCTGGTTTCACTGTTGAAGGGCCTGAGCTGCAGGTACCATGACGAGTTGCTAGGAGGATGTGCCTACATGACCAGCCACCCACAGAAAAGCCTCAGACCCTGAGAATAGAACAGGGCTTCCCTGGGCAGAGACATCACACACACATCCCTGTAGTTCAGTGCCAAAGAGAAAACACATCTCGTGTGGCCCTGGAAGAGGAAGGACTGGGAAGTGCATATGGGACCTCTCTGAAGGATACGTATCTTTCCTTTGTTGTAATAAATCTTAGCTATGAGTATAACGAGCTGTCGAAGACAGAGCCCTTCTAGCAAATCAAAACCTAGGGAAGTTGTGTGACATCTAACACACAAGGTAGGTGTCACTTAAAACTTGGTCAAATACTGCAAACACAGCCAAACTCATTTTCTAGATTGATTTGCACAAAAGTGAAGTTTTCTGTACCACAACTTTTTCTGAAGTACTCAGCACGGAAGTGCTCAGTAAGTCAGCATGCCTCCCCCTTTCCCCATGCTTCTTGCTTCTCATATGAAAGGAATTTCTAAGTCTAGACAAGTCTCTTTCTACTACTGTCTGTAAATTCCTGCTGCTCCCCACACCTTCAATGGATGAATTGCATGGTATGTGAACTATACACCAATATAGCTACTTTTTTTAAAGGCATAAAACAGAAAACAAAACAAAAAAGTTCAATGTAATGCCTATCAGTTAAAATGATTAATTGCACTTGTTTCTCTAATGGCTAAAGCAGTAGTAAATAAAAATT
Organism: Cervus elaphus; assembly: GCF_910594005.1. Lineage (NCBI taxonomy): Eukaryota > Metazoa > Chordata > Mammalia > Artiodactyla > Cervidae > Cervus > Cervus elaphus. The sequence continues at coordinate 136,980,642 of NC_057848.1, read as the reverse complement.
GATACTGGCAATTTTATTAAGGCCTAAATATAAGACAATGCTTTATTTGTTTTTTCATGTGTTTTTTTTTCTATTTTTTGTTTTGTAAACAAAGTGAGCACAGACTATACCAATCTCAGGAGCCCTAAAGTTGGAAATAAGTTGGTATGTGGTATTGGCCCAAGGAAAACAATTTATCATTCATTCACTTATCTCCTTGTTCAACAAGATTTATTGATCGTCAGTTTCTTCAAGACACAAACTGACACAATAGTGAACAAAACTAGCCAAGTCAGAGTTTGCCTTTTCTTAGGGCAAACTACTACCAAGTCATTGGTAAAGCTGGGGGGCACTAAGATGGGACAATAAGCATTTTCTAAACCTGGATCTGAGGTGCGCAGAATAAGAAATAAATGTATAACTATTTAAGTGACATCTATACTGAGAGTTATAACTACTCTAAGTATAAATACTTAGAAAGATATCTAAGAGGATCCATAAAACTGTTTTCCTAGGGGTTTTTATTGTTAGAAAAACCATCAATAGGATGGAAAACCAAGATCATACTTTTGCTGTTACTGCTAGAGTAGATGGAGGTTGTAATAGAGTCTAGCATTTAAAATATTTTAATTAAGGTAAAGAAGGCTGCCAATGAGTCCAGGAAAAGGAGAAATTGGGGACCCTGAGAAAAGTCCCACTGAAGGAAAGCATATCCCATATTCCTTTTCCATCAAATCTTCAACCCTATTCCTACAATGAAAATCTATGACTTATGTGCTGAAATGATAAAAGCAAATTATCAGGCCAAGATCAGAATACATCAAAGTACAGAACCAAGCAGATCCAGAGAAAAGAGGCTCATGGGTCTTGTTTTTAATGGCAAAGAAATTTGAGAACCAACATTTAGAAGGGTTTTTTATATATGAAATTTATTTTCCTAATAGATCTAATTAATTCATTAAAATCAGTTAACATGTCAGATAGTTTGAAATTATAAACACTCATTATTAAAATGAAGAAACACTGTGACCAGAACAGACCAAAATTATTTCGTCAGGAGTACCATGACGATAGTTCTATAGAAATGTAGAATGTTATGTTATTTTATTATTAATTTAGTAATAACTTAGACATGGGAGATAACATAAGAAATTCAACTGTTCTGTCTTACTTGTTACAAAAGCTGAATGGTAATATCCGCAAGAGATCCAGGAGATAGGTTTTCCAATGGTCACTTGATGTGGGACACATATATTTGTTATATCTTGTAAACCAATTTGCCCTTCGGAATTGTCACCCCACATGAAAAGCTCGCCATCCTCTATAGATAAAACATGAAGAGGAAAAAACATTTTAAGAGGTAGCAGGGATAGCAAGTTATTATATTCCCAACAGAACATTTATTTTTTAATTTAGAAAAAAGATGTATCTTGAAAGAAAAGTACTAAAGACATTTACACCAGGGAACTACTTAACAGTACTATTTCTATTATGAAATGTTTCTATAATGATAAAGGATAGAGAATAACCTAAAGTATATCACTTTAGTCACACCCATATTTCTACCTCAGTAGCAAAGACAGAATATAATAACCTTTCCTTATTCTAAAGTCTCTAAACAGAAGATGGTTCCCTCCTTTCAAGCAGTCTACCTGTAACTGAACTGAATGCCGGCACTGCACATCTCCCAGACAAGCCCCAGGTCAGAAGGACTGGGACTACTCTGCTCTGAGAACACTGTGGGAATGACGCTTTAGAGGAAGAAAAAAATTAAATTTATTTTGCTAACTTTTTCTTGTACAGGTGAAAATACATAATCTAACTTCAGAGATTAGGAGATATATTAGCATACCTAACATCTCAAAACCAGGCTAACTTCTGTGCTTTCTAATAAAGGTTGTGTTGTCAGGGGGAAAAAAAACTAAGAGAAATATTCTGGAAAAGAATGATCAAGACTTATTTACTTGTATCTTTTAATTAAAAGTTTTAAAGTCTGAAGTGTTTCATGATAAAGCAAATAAAAGGAAATATGAAAATAAGAACCAAAAGGAGGAGGTCTAAACGCTAACTGTGTGGGTGAGAGAACTGAAAGGATGCAACTGCAGATCCGACTCTGGCTGTCCTGCCGGCCAGAGCGACAGTGCACCTCACACACCTCTCTGGACTGGAACAGAGAAGTACACGGCAGCTTCTTCAGTGAGACATGTTAATCTCGGCTCCAAATTTTAAAGAAATTTCTCATATGGGCTTTTGATAGGCAGAGCAGAGTGATGCAATGACCATTACAAACTATATTTTAGTAACATATATCCCGCAGATTTCTGGGATATTTCTGACAGCAACTTCACTAAAGCTGAAGTATAACTTTCAGAACATGCAACGAAGGTACCATTTAAGAATATCTAAAGAAACAGATGAAAAAAAAAAAAGAAACAGATGGGTAGTACAGCTTAAAAGTTACTTAACAATTACCTTCTGTATGTATATAAGCATAAACTTGTAATATTTGTCATGATTTTCAGTTCTATTTTAAACGTCTTCTGAAAACACATGGTCAATGAAAGAAAACGAAACAGGACTGCTATCTTCAGTTTACTGATTTTGTATATCCTGGTCTGAAAAAAAGGGCTGTGTCCCAGTTTGAAATGGAAAAAGAGTCTTACCAGTCAGTGCAGCTGAAGAGTTAGACCCAGCAGACAGCTGTTTAATCTTATGCTGGGATGTAAAGAAACTAATTAGATGGAAGGCACTTCTTTCGTCAGTATCACCAAGTCCAAGCTGCCCTTCATTATTTCCTCCAGTAGCATATACTTTGCCTCCTCCTGCACATGGAAAAGAAAACATCAGTATATCACAGTCGTCATCTTTAGGAGACAGTCCAGTGTATACTAGATAGTCTATTACCAGTGAAGAAAAGTTGAAAGCTGGCATTATCCTACAATTTGGTGAACAGCTTCCTTTTGGTGTCAAAAATACAGCAAAACAAGCAAGGCTCTACATTTCTGTGAGATTTTATAAATTATTCTAGGGTTTAAGTAGCAATCGAAATGCAGAACTATTAATTCAGAGCAAAAAAGAGGAAAGTAATTTCCAAATTAGTTTATAATCCAAATCAAACCATTTTAAAAGAGATGTGGTTCATTAATTTTAACTTCCATACCCATTAAGGCTAAGATACAATAGGTAACAAATAAGTATTCAATAAAATGAGGCAAATACAAGAAGAATCTAATTAGAAGTGTGGAAACTCTATGTTGCATAATTGTTTTAATTTTCTATATTTAATTTTCTGCCTTCCTAAACAGGAAGGCAGTCCAGCACTGTGTCTAGGCAAGAGCACACAGGACCAGACTTTCTGGGTGCAAATTCTGGCTTGCCACTTATCAGCTGTGTAACTTTGGGCAAGCTATCCTTAACGTCTCAGTGTCTCATTTTCCTCATCTGTAAAATAAGATAATGATAGTGTCTACTTCATAGAGGTGTTATGAAGACTAAATGAATTAACATTTATGAAATTCTTAGAATAGAATCTGGGACACTATAAGCACTGCATAAATGCTAGTAATTTTCTTAATCACATAGTGTATCATTCCTAGATAATAAACACTGCCAGTAAGCTCTAAAGTAATGAAACGTAAAGATATACATATTAAAATGACTTGTATCTGTCATAAAAATGCACATGGCAGTAAAGCCTCACTAAATTATAGGGGAAACTGAGCACAAAACCATTCTGTATCAGTAAAAATTTTAAATTAGATATTATGTTAGAAAGAAATGACACCTAATTGAGGAAACAAGACTAGCTTTCAAACGGAAGAGGTTCGAAGGCCACAGGAAATTGAACCACACAATTTAAAACATATGGAGCATATCAGAGTTGGTGGAATGCTGAAGCAGTTCAGAGAATGACACAAGGAAAAAGTTGAATAGTCACAAAAAGCTCTATGGAAGAAGGAAGACTTACACTGGATCTTAAAAAGACAAAAATCTGAATAAGAGAAAGAGAAAAGACACTTTAGCAAAGGGAAAGTATTGAGTGAGGGCAGAGAGGTGAGGTGGGGGCTGAAGCAGTGAGAAGAGCCTGAAGACAGAAGCAGCTGTGTGTGCGGGATGGAGGTGGGAAAGACTGCTGGGTGGTCAGGGCCTGGATATCTAATTGCTCCAGCAGGATTTATTGGAAACTACCTTTCCTCATGGAATTGCCTTGGCACCTTTGTCAAATATTACTTGGGCATAAACATGTGGTTTTATATCTGGACTCTACTCCGTTAATCTTTGTCTATCTACTTACTAAGAGCACACTGTCTTGATCATTGTAGCTTTGTGTGTGTGTTAGTCACTCAGTCGTGTGTGACTAAGACCCCATGGACTGTAGCCCATCAGGCTCCACTGTCCATAGAATTCTCCAGGCAAGAATACTGGAGTGGGCTGCCATGCCCTTCTCCAGGGGATCTTCCCAACCCAGGGACTGAACCCGGGTCTCCCACACTGCAGGTAGATTCCTTACCCTCTGAGCCACCAGGGAAGCCCCACTGTAGCTTTACAGTAGGTCTTAAAATCAGGTAGTCCTCCATTCTGATCTTTTCAAAACTGTTTTGGCTATTCGAGGTCCTTGGCTTTTCCATATAAACTTTAGAATAACCTTGTGAATTTCTACACACACACACTCATACACACACACGGCCTGTTTGGATTTTGATTGGAACTGTGCTAACTCACATCAAAAGCCTTTTAGGAAGGGCTTCCACTCACCCTCTGAAAAGAAGAAGAAAGAGCAAGATAAGGAGCATGCGGCCCCTGAAGGTGTGCACACACATAAGGAGATGCTGTACCTTGACATCATCCAAGAAAAGAAGCTTTTTCTTCATCCACTTAACATTTATCTGCATATTTTCATAGGCAAACAAGTGTACTGTCCATTTCCATTTTTTAAAAATCCTAATCTTACTGTTACCAAGGTACCATTTCTATTAATTTTACAAAGTCACAAATGTTACTGGAGTGAGACCTCGGTCCTCAGACTGGACAAGAAGTCAAACAGATTGAATGAAGTGAAGTGAAAGTTGCTCAGTTGCATCCGACTCTTTGTGACCCCATGGACTATACAGCCCATGGAATTCTCCAGAGCAGAATACTGGAGTGGGTAGCCCTTCCCTTCTCCAGGGGATCTTCCCAACCCAGGGATCGAACCCAGATCTCCTGCATTGCAGTCGAGATTCTTTACCAGCTGAGTCACCAGGGAAGCCCAGAGATTGAATACTATACCCGTTAAAACCAGGGTGTGGTTCCTTCCGCAAGCAACAAATTTCACTTTTTCCGGTTTTAAAGCTAAAAATATAAAAATATGACAAGTAAGATATTTTATGATTATATGGAAATGATAAATAATCCAGGTCAAATGATGACCAAGTTGTAGAACAGATTTAAACCCAGGCCTGTCTGACTTCTAAGTTGATTTTCATAACTAATAAATCAAAAGTTTCTGGAGATAGTTGTGCATCATAATAACCAATGATGTTCTGAAAAAAAAAAAATACAGATAGCTTAGCCTGACCCCTGGAGAATCTGAGTTAGTAGGTCTAAGGTAAGACCTAGGCATCTATATATTATTTAAAACTCCACAAGTAATTAGTATGTGCTGAGATCCACTGCATTGTTATGCTGCCTTTTCTCCAACCTGATCTATTGCCTAATCTGGCATTACCATCATCAAGTTTACTTTCTACCTCACACAACAAAACACTAAGTTAACATTCATAGGCATTTGTTATTGTTTAGTCATACAACTACAGTAAAGTTCTTCATTCATTCATTTACATATCAAAAACATTTACAGAACATCTCCTAAGTGCTCAGCATAGGGGCTGCAAATATCACTAAGACAGAGTCCCTGGCTCAAAGATCTCATAGTCTAGACAATCTTGTTAGCTTGTCTATTAGATATATTGGACTTCCCTAGTGGCTCAGATGGTAAAAAATCTGCCTGCAATGCAGGAGACCCAGGTTCAATCCCTGGTCAGGAAGATCCCCTGGAGAAGAAAATGGCAACTCACTCCAGTAATCTTGCCTGGAGAATGCCATGGACAGAAGAGCCTGGTGGGCTACAGTCCATGTGGTCTCAAAGAGTTGGACACAACTGAGCGACTAACATGTTCTTTACGTGTTAGTCTCAGATTTTTTACCATCTGAGCCACTAGGGAAGTCCAATATATCTAATAGACAAGCTAATAAGATTGTCTAGACTATGAGATCTTTGAGCCAGGGACTCTGTCTTAGTGCTATTTGCAGCCCCTATGCTGAGCACTTAGGAGATGTTCTGTAAATGTTTTTGATATGTAAATGAATGAATGAAGAACTTTACCGTAGTTGTATGACTAAACAACAATAACAAATGCCTATGAATCCACTTTCATCAGATTTTGAACAGTAAGCATAGTGGGCACTGTAAATAAACCCAAGGGTTTAGTAGCTTGTGCTCAATAAATATTTTTTGACTTAGTGGAATACTTTAAAAGTTCCACAACAATATCTACAAATAGCATGTGTGAGTATGTGTGTGTTCGTCACCCAGTCGTGTCCGACTCTTTGCAACCCCACAGAACCCACCAGGCTCCTCTGTCCATGGAATTCTCCAGGCAGGAATACTGGAATGGGTTGCCATTCCCTTCTCCAGGGGATCTTCCTGACCCAGGGATTGAACCTGGGTCTCCTGAATTACAGGCAGATTCTTTACTGTCTAAGCTACCACGGAAGCATGGATATGATAAATTACACTGAAATTCTGAGCTCAAATAAAAAATCTGGCTACAAAGATAAAGAATCCTGCTCCTGTCAAGGAGTCTCTATCACCATTCAAGTATAGCTGACGTTCATGGGTTAAACCAGACAGAAGCTTTTGCACATAATGGCAAGAAAGCTTTGTAAAGGTATTATATTTTCTGGGACAATCCAGATTTGAAACATTTTGTCCTGTTGTTCTTGTAAGAACACTAGTACTAATCAACTCCTAAGTCTGATGTTTTCTTCAGCACATCTGCTAACTACATACAGCAGGGTAAAGTGTGTTTTATAAAAACCTGCAACTACATAGAACCATGATGTTCACAACTCGTAACAAGTGACACAGAACTCAAAATTGTTTGTTCTCTGTATATACAATAAGAGTAATATTTAAGTAGGTTTACAAAACAGGCAAAAAAAAAAAATAATGTTCAAGTACACAGTACTAAGGAATCATTATTCCCTTTGTGGTCTCTGGGTTTAAAATCAATGCAATTTTTAAATCCTAACATATAAAAGTAGTTCTGAATATCACATGAAAAATAAAGTTAAATGCCAATAATATTCAAGTAAATCTCAGTGAACAAAGAACTAAAGGCTTTATTGTTTATACTAAAGAATTACACAATCAATAGAAAAGTACTTTTAAAGTGATAAAGAAGAAAAGACCCCAAACCTTTGATACATGTTGGCTTGTTAACAGTTGCTTTTGATCCTAATCCTAACTGTCCCCAGTTGTTACTGCCAAACATGAAAAGCTTATTATTTCCTGGTGGGAAAGAAACAGAAATAATAAACTGAAGCATTTTCAACATAATGTGAGATGAAGTCATTAGAAAACAACAAAAAAGCTGTACTTAAACAATGTTATCGGTTTTACAGGTTAACTTGCCCATCTACCTATAGCTATATTCTGTTAGTTGTGAAGAGTTTCTAAGATTATACAGTAACAGTTTTTTGATGTTGTGAATATATTCAAATAGATTTATTCTAAGAAAGCAATACGCAAAGAAAATCACATGTCAGTATACTAAGGGAACTTAAAAGTCTTCCCTGATAAATCAATTTGTCAAAAATTCTCTGGCAAAGTAAAAAAACAAAAAACAAAAATTCACTTTCTATATATCTTCAACATGTTTCAAACAACATATCTACAATACTTAGGATTCTCTAAGTATTACTATCTTCATTTAAGATTTTAACACCTACCTGTAATAATAGCAGTATGTTCATCTCCACATGAAAGAGACATAGGTATATCATTTTTAAACCAAAATTTGCTGGGAATATTTCCAGCAAATCTGGTTTTTCCAAATGTAAACACAGCACCCGAATCTGCAAATAAATGAGACAAATATATGAGAGTTTTGATTTCACAAGTTTATGTTGCCCGTTAACTAAAATACTTTTCCAGTACTTTATCTGCTCCACACGGCCTACACCCTCCTTCTTCCAACTTAACTGTTTTACTCCCCAGACTTCATTCTAGTTTTATTTATAAGATCTAATAAATCAAGTAAATATTATCTGTTTACTGGTGTAAAGTAAGACATATACTGTCACAATGACTAAGAGTCCTGCTGCCACAAGGTGGACCATCTACTCCTTGGAAATAAGCTGATACCCTCAATCCCCCACTCACACTGGTGAACGTCGAACAGTCTAGCCTCTGACTGAAGGCTTTTCTCCACACACAGAAATAGGACAGCATTGAGTTTCATCAGTAACATTGTGAGGATGCAGGATGTTGAGATTTGGACATTCTTAAATGAAGTCATTAAATACTACCTGATAAGAGGAGTATTCACAAACTGGTTTACTCCAGTATACTATTTTGGAGAGAGACCAAAAACTTCTATGAGATCCCAAAGGTATTAATATCTAAACACACACACACTATATGGGGAGAGAGACCAAAAACTTCTATGAGATCCTAAAGGTATTAATATCTAAACACACACACACCATCTAAACACACACACACACACACACACACACACACACACACACACACGCGAGACCAGATTCCGCTTTTGAGGAAACCTCAAGGAGGATGACTACACACAAAGAAACTAAACAGGTATCAGAAAGAAAGACATAACAAACCTAAGTATTAATAATAAATACTAATGCTCAAGAGACTTGCCACTGTGGAAAAACCTTTTGAGAACTGTGAGGTGTGTGAGTTCAAACCGATAATGATTTAGGAGGCCAGGTTCTAGAACAGGCTCTGACTTTTTAATAAAAGGAATAATTACAACTGTTTTGTCCTGCTCTGGCTCCCCAAGAAGCCTTCACCCGGTTACCCTCCCCCCAAGCCAGGGGGCCAGTGGCTCTGTGCTGGCCTGGCGGCATCTTCTGTCGATTGATACTGTCATTTTGTTTAGTTTCTTGTATGTCTCACTAGCTTGTGAACTCGAGGCAGGAACTGAATCACGTTTGAACCCAAGAGCCTGGCAGAAATGCAACGATTCTGCTCTAGTGTTTTTTTTTTTCAAACTGTTGCTCCTGACCCATACAAGTGAAAGTCGCTCAGTGGTGTCCATTTGCCGACCCTATGGACTATACAGTCCATGGAATTCTCCAAACCAGAACACTGGAGTGGGTAGCCTTTCCCTTCTCCAGGGGATCTTCCCAACCCAAGAATCGAACCCAGGTCTCCTGCATTGGGGGCAGATTCTTTACCAGCTGAGCCACAAGGGAGGCCCAAGAATACTAGAGTGGGTAGCCTAGCCTTTAGCCAGACCTTCCTGACCCCAGGAATCGAACCGGAGTTTCCTAAATTGCGGGCGGATTCTTTACCAACCGAGTTATAAGGAGTGGGTCAGCAAATCAACTTAGTGGGTCATCTATAAAACTCCTAGAGGAGAACATAGGCAAAACACTCTCCGACATAAATCACAGCAAGATCCTCTATGACCCACCTCCCAGAATACTGGAAATAAAAGCAAAACTAAACAAATGGGACCTAATGAAACTTAAAAGCTTTTGCACAACAAAGGAAACTATAAGTAAGGTGAAAAGACAGCCCTCAGATTGGGAGAAAATAATAGCAAATAATGACCATTTTTAAAAAGTAAAGTATTACAGGAAAGATCTGAGCACATCCCAAGTGGCTAAAATAAGTATTGCTTCATGAAACGTCTATTTCTGTTACACAGAATGTACGTGGTACTCGGTCACAATGCCAAAGGTTATTCCTGAAGCTCAGGGGTAAAGTCTCCTAAAAACCACTCGCTAATGGCTCCCTCCTTTCTCCAATTTGTTTCCCCATCCTTTTACCGCACGTCCCCCGGTTAGCCAGTCTTTACTGCGTTCAATACACAACCGGGTTCTGAGAATCTCAAAGGAAGTACTTTGGGAAGATCATAGGGAGGTGAAAACTGCCCCTGCCTTCGAGAAACTATCTAAAACTTACTTTAAAAGAATTAGAAGAAAGACCGGCACCCCCTTCCCCCGTAGTCTCCCTCCTCTCCCTCCTTTCTTTCCCCTCTCAGTCAAGCGCAAGGGCGCGGCCAGACTCCGACCATAGTCGGGTGGCCGCGGCCCAGGCCTGTCCCCCGACGGGGCCGGCCCAGAGGCGGGGCCTGGCCGTCCGCCAGCCCGCTGACCCTCCCTCCCGGCCCGCCGCCACCGCCGCGGGCGCCACTCACCGGGCACCATCTCATCGGGTTCCCCCATGGTAATGGCGCTATGGAAAGCCTGCTCCTCGGCCAGAAAGTCGGCGGGGTCGACTCGGCTGGGCCTAAGGCAGTGCCTCAGCTCCCAAGCGGGCGCCGGGAGCCCCTTGGGCCCCCATAGCGACACTCCGCGCATCCGCGACGCCAGTGTTCCCGGAAGTCAACAAACGGCCGCTAGGGGCAACGGGGGCGGAGCGTTATGGCGCGAGGCAGCGTGGGCGCTGGGGGGAGGGAAGTGGAAGGTGGGCAGCCAGCGCGGCGCAGGCGCAGACTCAGCGGACGGTTAAGGTAGAGGCCGCGCGCCCTCTGGTGGCCGGAGCGGAGGTGTGGTCGCGCCGCGCGATAATCCCGGCCCGCGTCTGGATGGTGACCAACGTCACAAATGTCACACCCCGTCTCAAGCTACGTGACACAGGCAAATGTCAACATACAGCTGTGTTAATACTAGTACCTGTGACCATGTATAACTAAATGAGATAGGCGCTCTGCCCAACATCCTAAATCATATTTGTATCCCCATCGTCTAACCCCAAACCTGGTATATACTAGATGCTCATTAAATACGTATTAGATGAATGAGTCCTACTACAGCCCTGCAAGTTGGCTAATGTTACCCGTTTAGAGATGTGAGGATTATACGGTGGGAGAACTCGGGTCCAGTTTACCTAGTCCTGCTGGTAATCTGAACACTTCCTCCTCCACTACCACCACCCCCCCACCACACACACAGAAGGCTGAGGTTTCCTGAAATCTACAACTGACTTGAACTTGCACAAAGAGATTCACCCACACTAGAACACACACAGTCCTAGTATTAGCCAGATATGTCAACATTTTTCTCCAGTTTCTCCTGTGAAGGAGAAATGTTGCCAGTCGTATTAACAAAGGATGGCCATCAAGCCATCAGGCACTTACCAGAGCCTCCAGTGGTGAACCCTGAGGGAATTTAGGATGGAGACGAAGGACCTACCCAGAGCTAAGCCCCGCCCCTCACTGCAGCCACCCACAAAGGTGCGCCCTGAGGGGCCTCAGCATGGGGAAGAACAGGATATCAAAGGAATGATTTCCCTGAGCACAGACTCCTGCATCTCCCCAAACACAGAAGAGAGCTAAATTCGTAAACTTGGGTTTCCCAGGTTGGCTCTAGAGGTAAAGAATCCACCTGCCAATGTGAAGGTTCGATCCCTGGGTTGGGAAGATCCCCTGGAGGAGGAAATGGCAACCTGCTCCAGCATTCTTGCCTGGAGAATCCCATGAACAGAGGAGCCTGGTGTGTTACAGTCCATGGAGCTGCAGAGAATCAGACATGACTGAGGGATTAAACACACACACATTAATTTGAGCTATCTAACAGTAAACTTTTGACTATCTGGTTTTTGTTATAAAACTCCTATATAATCCTGGCTCCTCCCTTACCTCTTTGGAACAGTCCTTCAGAGCTGAGAGGCTGTCTCCTGGGCTTAAGTCCTCAGGTTCATCCACCAAATAAAGCCTAATTCTCAACTTTTAGACATGAGCTCTAAAATCAGACAAAGTTGGATTCAAGGATCCTGGACTTTCTATGTGTACTAGTAGAGTACCGACTTTCTCAGGGAGTTTGCCTGAGTTTTCTAGAGTTTGTAGATTAGGAGGGGGAGATTAAACTATCCAATATACAAATAATTGCTTACTTACAAAGCAAAGTGGGGGTTACTAAGAAAGTGTTTAAACCAGGAGCACTGACCTGGAGTAAGAGGTTAAGAAAAACTTAACTGGGTGAAACAGATCACCAGCCCAGGCTGGATGCATGAGACAAGTGCTCAGGGCTGGTGCACTGGGAAGACCCAGAGGGATGGGATGGGGAGGGAGGTGGGAGGGGGGATTGGGATGGGGAACACATGTAAATCCATGGCTGATTCATGTCAATGTATGACAAAACCCACTACAATATTGTAAAGTAATTAGCCTCCAACTAATAAAAATAAATGGAAAAAAGAAAAACTTAACTGAAGAAAGGACATTGAATCTAAGAACTGAGGAAGGAGAAGCTGGGAGAGTAAGAGAGCTGCGGAGCAAAGAGGAAATCAGCTACCGAGATGTGTAAGGAGCTTGGCTTTTTCCAGGAGCTCAAAGAGGTAACACTGGCCCATGGCAAAGTGGCAGGATCTTGGGCCTGTTGCAAACCTGAGATTTTATCCTGAGGACAATGGGAAGCCACTGAGAGTTTGTAAAATGTGAATTGATGGAATCCGTTATATATATTCCTGCAATCACCCTACCTGGCTGCTTTGTAGAAAATAATTTGGAGCAGGGAGGAGGATTTGGACCTATTGCAGAAATTTAGATAATCGTCATGCGGGCTTAAAATTGGCACCTGAGAGGAGCAGACAGGTTCAAAAATATTTTAAGAAGGAGAATCAACAGGAAATGGTGTCTGACTATTGACTCCCAGGCAGGCCAGGGGCTCTTATAGCAACAGCAAAAGAAGGGCCCAAAATTATTTTGGAAAGGATTCAATATTCTGTTTGAAAAGCATCAGAATAGTCCCTGTGGGAAAATCAAAATTTAAAAGACTTACTTTAGTTATGATATGCTTTAGTTTGTTTTTTCATTTCAAAATAGAGTTAAGCACATTTTTGTGCTGAACCCTCCCCAAAGGATTGATGCAACACTATTCCCAAGTTCCAACATAAGCAAATAGGTGGAGGATGGCGCCATTTACTGAGATGGGGAACTCAGAGGATGGAGCAAGAGGGGTTGAAATTAAGTAAGCAGAGGGTTTTCCCAGGTGGCTCAGCGACAAAGAATCCACCTTCCAATGCAGGAGACATGGTTCGATCCCTGGGTCGGGAAGATCCCCTGGAGGAGGAAATGGGAACCCACTCCCAGTATTCTTGCGTGAGAAATCCCATGGACAGAGGAGCCTGGCAGGTTACAATCCATGGGGCCACAAAAGAGTCGGACACAACTGAGGGGCTGACCGTCCAGCCTTGCCCACACTAAGACGTCAAAGTGGAAGCATGGAACTGAGCAGGCAATTGGTGAGCAGAAGCTCCAGGTGGAGTCACCCACTTGAGGGATGCCTGGGTCTGCATAGTGATAGCAGCCTTAGCAAAGACTGCTAGGTGAAAGTGAATACAGGATGAGAAGAAAAGAGAGGCTAGGATGAGTTGTGACAAAGGCTAAAATATAATCACCCAGCACCCAATGATGAAGCTGCAAAGGAGTCAGTGACCAGAGAGAAAGAGCATGAGGTTTCATCAGGAGGCTGTGGATAATCTTGTCACATGATGCTGAGAAATGATGTAAGGTGAAAACCGTCCACTGAATTTAGCCAAACAGAGATCATCATCGGGGTTGAAAGTAGCTGTTTGGTAGAGCGGTGACAGAAGAATGGTTATCGTAGTAGTTGGAGAGGGGGGACCCTGAGGGAAGGAAGTGAGGGTGAACACTTCAGAGACAGGAGAGGAGGAAATGAGGTGGATGGTGGGCTTTTGTGAAGCTTGGAGAGACCTGGGAATGCTGAGGGACAAACTGAATAGAAGGGGGGAAAATACAGATTCAGGAGAGTGAAGGAATAATCACTAATGGAAGGGAGGAAGAGACAGCATCCAGATCTCATGTGGAGGGACTGCCTTACTGAGAAGAAGAGACACTACTTCTAGCATAACGAGAGGAAAGGAAGAACACATCCTTTCACAATATACTACAGCTACACATGGTGGCTCAGACGGTAAAGCGTCTGCCTACAATGCGGGAGACCCGGGTTCAATCCCTGGGTCGGGAAGATCTCCTGGAGAAGGAAATGGTAACCCACTCCAGTATTCTTGCCTGGAAAATCCCATGGATGGATAAGCTTGGTAGGCTACAGTCCACGGGGTCGCAAAGAGTCGGACACGACTGAGTGACTTCACTTTCACACATACATCTACCATTCCTTGGTGGCTCAGATGGTAAAGAATCTGCCTGCAGTGCAGGAGACCCAGGTTCAATCCCTGGGTCTGGAAGATCCCCTGGCAAAAGGAATGGCAACCCACTCCAGCATTCTTGCCTGATTTGGGCTTCTCAGGTGGCTCAGTGTTAAGGGATCCACTTGCAAGGCAGGAGACGTGGGTTCGATCCCTGGGGCGGGAAGATCCCCTGAAAAATGAAATGGCAACCCACTCCAGTGTTCTTGCCTGAGAAATCTCATGGACGGAGGAGCCTGGTGGGCTGTAGTCCATGGGGATGTAAAAGACACATGACTTAGCAATTAAACAATAACAGCCCATATATCTATATCTACACAGTAATGATATCAAATACTATTGATACATATGATATAGAAATCTCTCATATAGGATAATACTATGGTCTATTTCAGAAAGTTGTTATGGGGTTCTGGGTAGTACTCACTGCTTGGTGTCTGGCATAGAGTAACATGCAACAGTATTAATAAGGCAGAGTCTGCTATGCTTTCAATGCATCAGTCAATGTAACCCAGGCTATGCTGCAGTGTGAACACCACCCACATCTCAGTGGCTTAACACAAAAAAGTTTCCTCTTCTTACCACCCATTGGCCAGATCCCGTGTTCTGTTCTCCTGAACAATGTATGGTGGTGGGGAACTGTGGGAGCACTTCTGACATTCAGTGAATAGGAAACACCTCTGCCACATCCCTGTAGCAAGATGTTTTCAACCTGCAGAGTCACCTCCTTCATGTTGGAGAAGGCAAGGAGTTTGAAAGTAAAATTTCATGACTCCCCACTGCAGTCACGTGATCTTTGGTGCCCCCTTCATACATGGCCAACCACTCATATGTGCTGTGTTTAGTCGCTCAGTTGTGTCTGACTCTTTTTGACCTCATGACCTGTAGCCTGCTAGGCTCCTCTGTCCATGGGGATTCTCCAGCAAGAATACTGGAGTGGGTTGCCATGCCCTTCTCCAGGGGATCTTCCTAACTCAGGGATCGAACTCAGGTCTCCTGCATTGTAGGCAGATTCTTCACTGTCTGAGCCAGCAGGGAAGCCCAAGAATGCTGGAGTAGGTAGCCTATCCCTTCTCCAGGGGAATTTCCCGACCCAGGAATCAAACCAGGTCTCCTGCATTGCAGGTGGATTCTTTATCAGCTGAGCTACCCAGAAAGCCCAGCCACTCATCCGCTCCTTAGCAAATCACGCTGATATACACAAGTCATCACACATCTGATAATAGGTACAACTCTTGGCAAGTTCTCCTATTAATTCTTGCTGTGACTCATTTATGGAGCATTTTGTGTCAACTAAAAATAGACACATCTATGAACAAGGAAGACATTTGATGGATTATACATCCTAGCTAAACTAGTTCCTTTCTCGACAGCATTCAACAAAACTTTCAAAGCCTGCATTTTGAACGTTATCACTACTCGGCTACTATCGCTGCTTATCTCTCTCTCTGGAATCAGATAAACAGATGTGTCTCCACTTTGAGAACATCACTATGAAATCCCATAAACATGTGAATTTACAAATTAGATTCTAACAGCTTCTTTTATTTCTGAAATTTTGTAGTGTCCTTGGTAGCTCAGATGGTAAAGAATCCACTTATAATGCAGGAGACCCAAGTTTGATCCCTGGGTCAGGAAGATCCCCTGGAGAAGGGAATGACAATCCACTCCAGTATTCTTGCCTGGAGAATCCCCATGGACAGAGGAGCCTGGTGGGCTACAGTCCATGGGGTTGCAAAGAGTCGGACACTACTGAGAAACTCAGCACACACACACACACACTCCAAGATATATGAATTGAGGACCTACAGGTCCAAGGCTGGACTTTTATTTATAAAGAAGAAACAGAAAGGTGGGGATTACTGGGCTATTACCCCAGGGAAGAAAATTTGCATATTTCTTAACCATTTAATCTAGTATTTAAAAATCATTCACACACATACAGATCATCTACTGGTCTTGTTAAAATTTAGATTCTAATTTAGTGATCAGAGTGGGTCCTAGGAATCTGCATTTATAAACAAGTTTCCAGATGCTATCAATGCTACTGGTTCTTGGATCACACTCGGGGTAGCAAGGGATTAACTTGTGGAAGAGCATAAGTAGTTTATAGAAGCAGTAAAGGAAAAGGCTGATAAATTAGATTTTTGCTGTTCATTACTGAGTTGTATCTGACTCTTTGCAACCCCATGGACTGCCAGGCTCCTCTGTCCATAGGATTTTCCAGGAAAGAATACTGGAGCGGGTTGCCATTTCCTTCTCCAGGGGATCTTCCCAACCCAGGGATCAAACCTGCATCTCCTGCACTGGCAGATGGATTCTTTACCTCTGTGCTACCAGGGAAGTCCCTGGTAAATGTAATTATGGACATTTAATGGATAAAGGATCTAGTATTCAGAATATGTATAGAATACTAACAAATTGATAAGAAAAAGACAAAAACATAAGAAAGAAAAAATGAGCAAAGGGCATTATATTAACAGAGATAAGTATTCAAGTGGCCAATAAGCACGTAAAAAGATGTTTAATCTTACTGGAAATGAGGAGAATGCAAAATAAGTGATAATGAAATGATATTTTATATTCATATTATTGGCAATATAATAATATTGATAAGTGTTTTTAGGAATACAGGTAACTTGCTAGTGAGAGTGCAAATTAGTACAAATGCATTAGAAAATAATTTGTCAAAACTGAAGTTGAAAAGATAACCTGTCCCAAAGAGGCATACATGAGGATATACATCTCAGCATTGTTTATCCTAGAAAAAAGTGGAAACAACCTAAATGTCCATCAGTTGAGGAATGGATACTATTTATTCACACAGAGGACTATCATATAGCAGTTATAGTGTCTGGACATGAGGTTTTATATGTCTGGACATGAGGAATTCTCAACAATTTCTCTGTTGAGAAAAATTTTAAAAATACAAAATATGTGCTATGTCATGCTATTTTATCTTATAAATTTTAAACACATGATAACTAGAATATTTGTGTAGAGACATGCAACATGATCATTCATGGGAAGGACAAACATCATTTTAGGAAGAGTTATTTCCTCTGAAACAGGAAGGAAGGGTGAGAGATGAACAGTGAAACTTCATAAGTTTCAATCATGGTTTACTTCTTTCAAAAGAACAGAGATCTCAAACAAATATGGTGAAATGTTAATGTCTTTTCAATTACAGTGGTTATGTGTGAGTGACTATTATATTATTTTCTGTACTAATTTCCTGTACTTTAATGTACAAGTGAAATGTTTTGATTCAGGAACAAAACAACTTATTTCTCTTAAAGTCAACATGATTGAGGCATAATTTACTTAAGAATGGATACACCCATTTTAAGTGTATACTTTGATGGGCTTTGACAAATGTATATACCATTATGCCATTTAATTACCACCCTAAGCCAGATATGTGTTTTCCTCCTCCACTTCCACCTTCTAGGAAAAAAACCACCATTCTGATTTTTCATCATGCACAGATTAATATTATCTTTTGTACAATTTCTTTTGTGTCTGGTTTCTCTCAGGAAAATGTCTTTGAGAAGATATCATCATATATTGGTAATTTGTTCATTTTTATGGATATACCTTTATTTCTCTGTTTACCTATATTGATGGACATTTGGGTTATTTCCAGTTTGGGTCTCTAATAAACCAAGGTGCTATGAGTATGCACAGGGTTTTTTGTGGACAGATGCTCAAACTTCTTTTGGGTAAACATCTAGTGACATTTGTCAATTTATGTATTGCAAATATTTTTCCTTAGCCAATGGCTTGCCTTTTTTCAAATTTTAAAGACAAGAAAAGGAAAAAATAAATAAAAGGAACTCCAGCAATGGACAAAAGTAGGAAGCTTGTACCAAAAAATCCAAATTTTAAACACATGAAAAGATAACTTACTATTAAAAGTGCAAGTAAAGCAATAATATTTATTTATTTTGCCTATTAGGCTGGCAAGGATTAAGAAGATTGCCAGGACCTAGTCAGCAGGAGAAATGAGCATATTTATTCACACTTTGTGGAAATTTGAAAAGGTGTGACCTTTTCAAAGGCAATATAAATTAAACATATTTTCTTAAAAGCATACAATTCTTACTCATCATACTCACTTCTGTAGATATGTGGTTCCAGAACTTTTTTTTACAGAAAGTTTGTTTTTTTACAGAATTTACAGAAATATACAAATTTGCACCAAAAATATATACCAGGGCATTTATTACAGCATTGTTTAAGAAAAATTAAAGACACATAAAGTATGTCAATAAGCTAATGAATAAGTAAATTATCAGGCTTCCATACAACAGAATACTATGCAACCATGAAAATCAGTATAATGAGTTTGTGTGTATTTATGTGGGAAGATATCTAAGATCACATTTTTAGTGATAAAAACAAGTTGTAAAATAATATGCAGAGTATTACCCTACTATATAAAAGTAAATTAATAGATATAGCTACATGGATAGGTTTGATATACACATAGGTAAATATCTGGACCAACCTTTACGATGCCATGCAGTAGTGGTTACCTCTGGGGTGAGGAATTAGAGGGGACTTCTAATTTCTAATTCATCTATATCTGTATGGCTTTATTTTTTTAATAATGAACAAATTTGCTTCTTCAATCAAAATAAAAGGTTTGAAATGAAAAATAATAAATAGAAAAGCTGATAGAAGCTGACAATCATAACAGCTAACATTTAATGATTATTTATGATGTGGTAGGCATATTTCTCAGCACTTTACATGTATCAACTTATTGAATCCTCACAAAACTCCTTGGGGTATATTTTATTGAGTCCATATTACAGATGAAGACACTGAGGTACAGAGAGATTAAGCAACTTGCTTATGATCAAACAGCTAGTAAGCAGTGGAGTCAAGATTTGAAGTCATACTTGTCTGTCTACAATACCCTAACTCTGGGGACTATGCCATTTGTCTACTGAGGAAAAATTAAAATATGTTAGGAAGGAAAAGGATATCTTAGAAGATCCTAGTTCATAACAGTCCTGAAAAACTGGCTACCCATTGACTACTGTACAAGTTGTGAGCATAAGGTAATAATGACTGTGTCTTTTTTAATTTTATTTATTTATTTATTGACTGTGTCTTTTTATTGGTTTCAATGTATACCAGATACCTTATTGGGGCCTTCTACTTACATTATTCCTTTTGGCTACAAAATATCAAAATATATCTGCAAATTCCTCATATTTTATCATCTTCAAAATTACCTCCCTGCTCCAAAATACCATCACCTCTCATCTGGAGTACTGCCATCATTTCTTTCTTTTTTTTTTTAATGGTCCAAGTTTTTATTTGTAGCACTAGAGTACAACATACATTATCAATTATCTGTTAAAGTCAAATATCACTGTAATTAGTTTTTTTAATTGAAATATAGCCGATCTACAATGTTGTATTAGTTTCAGGTTTACAGCAAAGTGATTCAGATATGTGTGTGTGTGTGTGTGTGTGTGTATTCTTTTTCAGATTCTTGTCCCTTATAGTTTATTGCAAAATATTGAGTAGAGTTCCCTGTGCTATATAGTGGATCTTTGCTGGTTATTTATCTCACATATAGTAGTGTGTATATTTTTCTAATTATCCCACCACACCCTTTTCCTCTTTGGCAGCCTTAAGTTTGTTTTCTTTATCTGTGAACCTAGAGGTTATCATACTAAGTGAAGTAAGCCACACACAGAAAGACAAATATCATATGATATTATTTATATGTGGATTAAAAAATAAAATGATACCAATGAACTTATATACAAAGCAGAAATATACCCTGCACATCACAGTGTCCTGCCTCCACCATAACAGTTTTCACAACCCAGGAGTCAGAATGATCCTTTTAAGGGAAATGCCTTCCTCTTTTCAAGACCCCCCAATCGCTTCCCTACTCATTCAAAATAAAAGGCAAAGTCCAGCCAATAGCCTACATCATTTGGCTCTCTACCTCAATGAGCTCATCTCCCATCCCAGACTCATAAGCAAGGAATCATTAAATCACTCTACATGTGTTAATGATCTGTAAGTGATTCTATTAGTAAGTATTGAACCAGTAATCAAGCTGAGTTTTGACACTGGTTACTGGACTCCCTACATTACATTGTACTTTGATAAAATGGTTATTTTTTTTTTGCAGGAATATGAGACATAACATAGATATCCAAATGAAATTTCTCCTTCTCTGTGCAGCCACTTGGTCTAGCATTGCTGAAACTGCTGGGAATGTGCTTTGACTCTTTTGGAAGAGACTCTGGAGCCTGAGTTATGTTCTAGTAAAAAGCCATGGAGGTGAAAATCCGAAATCTCTGTACTTGTACTAGATTCATAAAAGAGATTTATTTTGAAGAACAATTTGGAACTTAAATGGATGAAAAATATTAAAGATTTTCAAGAAAAAAATATGCTTTGGGGTGACAAAGAGTGGCTGTAAAGAAATGGACTTGATGATCTCCTATGACTCATAGACTAACTCAAGAGACAATTCGACAAGAAGAATTATGAGGGGTATATGGCAGTAGTTGTATGACTAGGTTATTTCCTAGATGACTACTTCTAAGGCTCATGTGATGCAATGATAATGCCTTAGATTATGACACTCTTGTTTGTGCCAGACATTGGTTTAAGCACTCTATGTATTAATTAAGTTTGCCTATCACAGAAAACTGAGGTACAGAGAAGTTGTGACCTAAAGTTAGCTAAAATGTGGTAGGGCTGAGGTTTGAATACAGAGTCTAGTTCCAGAATCTAAGCTCCAAAAACTACACTATGTTGTTGTTGTTGTTCAGTCACTAAGTTGTGTCCGATTCTTTGTGACCTCGTGGACCGTAGCCCGCCAGGCTTCTCTGTCCTTCACCATCTCCTGGAGTTTGCTCAAATTCATGTCCACTATACTGCCTTTTGAAAGAGCACAGAGTAGGGGTCTTCAAACTTATAGATCACACATCTCATTCATAACCAACCAGAAACCAGAAAATAAAAGAGCTCGTCTATGTACCCATGCACCTCAACTTTCCTAGGTAGATATCTAGCATTTGAAGCTCTCAACTGGTAACAGAGTCAGTGAAAAGTTGGAGTAATGAGGCTCAGAAAAAATAAAGGCAGAGATCGAGAAAAGGTACACAGCAGAAGCAATACGTGTGTGTATGCATGTACTAATATACTGTGTATATTGTAAAACATACACAAAAACTTAAATGATGAGATAAAGAATGCTGCTGCTGCTAAATCACTTCAGTCATGTCCGACTCTGTGCGACCCCATAGACGTCAGCCCACCAGGCTCCCCCATCCCTGGGATTCTCCAGGCAAGAACACTGGAGTGGATTGCCATTTCCTTCCCTAATGCATAAAAGTGAAAAGTGAAAGTGAAGTTGCTCAGTCGTGTCTGACTCTTAGCGACCCCATGGACCGCAGCCCACCAGACTCCTCCATCTATGGGATTTTCCAGGCGAGAGTACTGGAGTGGGGTGCCATTGCCTTCTCCAGAGATAAAGAATAAACATAACTAAAAGCTCTAATATTTGGTTTGCTCCACCAAGATGGATTATCTTGAGCATCCCCTCGGTGGGGGGAGGGGAGGATCACACACCTCAATTGAGAGAATAGGCTTGCGATTGCATGGTTTTGAATTCTGGCTTTACCACTTGTTACCTGAGTCATCCGGGCAAGTTGCTTATTCTTAGCCTCTGATTCTTTATCTGTTAAATCAGGATAATAACTCCTAATGTGCTTGAAACCTGTAGTGCCTGGCTTTCAGCGAGTTTTTTCCATATGGTTTACTTTCCCTCATAATACAAATTCCCCTTATTTGCTTCATGGTCTGTGTCTTAAAATTCACTATTCCATTAATGAAGTTGGAGGCAGCTCTGCAGTTTGATTTGGTGTGTCTAGGTGGCGCTAGATCAATAGCTTTGTCATGCTGCATAATTCCAAACATTGTACTGCTGTCTGACAGCAAGAAAACTGTTGGGCAGAGACATGGAGAAGAACCAATGTGCATTTTAATTTGCACAGAACACTATAGGAACTGGGAGGGAAGGAGGACTTAACGACTGTACAGACACTCAAAAAATGAATGGCCCGACTGTTCAGGAATTGTGTATCTGTGAACAAAAGTTCCCTTTTACATGTGCTATTTGTCATCGCCCTTTGTGATTGGAATCGGGCTTGAAGACTCTAAGAGCATTTTGAACTATTTTTATCTGTGCCTTTACATGGGTAACTTTTTCCTAACAGGGTCCCTTGGCTACAGTCAGCGACTGAAAATTTCACCTTTGACCCCAACTCTGGGCTTTTGTTTCTTCTTTCCCCTCCTCCTAGATTGCTAGGACTGTAGGGTTTCTTTGCAACAAAGCTAACCAGAAAATAAATATACTTGAAGGCATGTCAGTCAGGTTTCTGACAAACAAGTGAAACCTTCTTATTAGAATAATTTGAAATGGGTTTATTGACAAAGGAACAAATGTCAACGGGCTGGAAGGGGGTTGGGGCACAAACACAGGTATAGCCAAGACCCAGGGCTAAAGGCCAGGAACTGTTGCTCTTCCTTGGCCCAAAGAGATGGAGCGAGGGAGAGTTCATTGGAACTTGGAAGGAGCGTGGTATAAAGTAGGTCACCTTGATAGGAACATGCATTTCTATCAAGGAACAGCCAACCCAAGGCAATCTCATGGGAAACCAGGAGAATAAATCTGACTTCACTCTACTCCCCCTCCCAACTTTCCTGGGTAGATATTTTGCACTAGAGGCTATCAGCTGGTACAGAGAATCAGTGGGAAGATTGGGGAATGGGGCTCATTTAAAAAAAAAAAGGCAGAGATCAAGGAAAGCTACCCAACAGGAGCAATCTGACTAGGATACCACTGCTGGATGGACACCTGCTCTCACTATCCTTCTAATCTCTTCCTTCATCTTTCAGTTACATTCTTGAGAGCAAAGTCCTAGATGGGAACATCCAATTGGCTGAGGTTAGTTCACCTGCTAGATCACCCTCTTTGCTAAGAGGTGGGGACAGGAAATATTGTCTCCTTTGCTTCATCAGGGGCTTCCCAGGTGACTCAGACAGTAAAGCGTCTGCTTGCAATGCAGGAGACCAGGGTTCGATCCCTGGGTTGGGAAGATCCCCTGGAGAAGGAAATGGCAACGCACTCCAGTATTCTTGCCTGGGAAATTCCATGGACGGACAGTCCATGGGGTCACAAAGAGTTGGACATGACTGAGCAACTTCACTTTCTTTCACTTTGGCTTCCTTGATGGGAACTGGACTGCTACCTTCTTTTAAGACTCACACACTTGGGAATTTCTAGATATTCAGAAGGGCTCAAAAAACAAGGCAGTTTTCTGTCTCCTCTAAAAAAAGACAAATCTCCATTAACAAATGACCTCCTAAATATCCTTTGTAATCTGCAGCAGTAAGACTGTCAGACAAAAGTAGAGATTTGGTTTTTATTTCCAGTTCTCTGTCTTTTCTCTCTCATTTCCTTCCTTCCCCATTTCCTAATCTTAGGAAGTTCCCTTTATCTCTCTAGATCTTTCTACAAGAAACCAGGACTAAGATCCTCAAATCTAATCAGGGGTTCAACTGTTGGACAGCCAAATAATATAATCAGCCCACCCAATAGAATGCCTTAATCAATGATTTCCTGATAGAACACCTAAACCCGTTGTGCTGTTAATATCTAAACTTTATTGAGCATGTATTTCTCTCAATACAATGTTGAGATTTTTTTTTTGCAGCTGCTATTTATATAGAAGGGCTTCCCTGGTGGCTCAGTGATAAAGAATACTCCTGCCAAGTAGGAGACTCAGGTTTGACCCCTGGGTTGGGAAGATCTCTTGGAGAAGGAAATGACAACCCACCCCAGTATTCTTGCCTGGGAAATCCCATGGACAGAGGAGCCTGGTGGGCTACAGTCCATGGGGTCACAAAAGAGTCAGACACGACTTAGTGAGTAAACAACATTTACATAAAAAGTGTTTATGTTTATGTCCGTAACATGCAGTGTAGCATTTTTTTTAACAGATACAGTAATAAATGAAACAGACATAAGAGACTTTTGCTTTTTTGTGTGTATCACAAGGAACATCAATATTTCCTCTGAGAAACCCACTCACAATTTTCTTGAGACTTCCTTGTCTCCAGTCTTGAATCGTATTCCTTCCATGCACCTAATCATTTGGCCAAATTAACTAGTGTTTATGAATCAGAATAGACCCATGCCTCAGGGCTTCTCTCCCTCCAGGTCAAATGTCAGGAGGTATAAGGCTTGATACCTGGGAGCATTTTCCTTCTTCATCCCTTGGATTCAATATAGCTGTTCAATCTACAGTGAATCTTTCATTATTGTATCCAGACAATCCAAAATCACATTTCTCATCCTTGATCAAGCATCCTTAGGCTTTATTCTCACACACACTTCCCAGAGTTTTTCAACATAAACTAGATATCTGGGAGTTCTTTGGCCTTCTCTGGCTTTGACTTTGTCATTGCCAGCCCACTCCAAGGGCCATGCTGGAATCTGACAATCTTGGAGGTTGGTGGAGAAGGATGAAGTGAACTGACTTCAGCTTGCAAGGCAACTCCCTTAAGTAATAGAATGTCTTCAATCAAGAAAAGGACAGTTTCATCAGACAAGCTAAGGGAGATTTCTTGAGCTGACAAGGGAGATTCAATGAGACTTAAGGGTTCAGCACTCTTAGGATTCTCTAAATCCTCTCATATATTTCCATGTCAATTTTCCAGCATTCGGTCTAACCCAAATAATGCCAAAATGTGCACCTCAGAAACCTGTCAGGGTTGTGAATACCACTGACACTGTAATTCATCAGCACCCAGGATCAGACCAAAGTTTGAGTTTATCTTTGACCATCTCAGATCAGTGCAGGCCAATGACTTTTTCCCGCCATTAAGCCATACATTATAAGAAGCAGCCATTTCATTGGCTGTCATTGAACTCTTCATGCCCTTCATGCTATTCTTAAATCATATTCTTCATCAGCATTCCAGGTGGCCATAAGCAATGGTTTAAGCAGCTGTTTTGCCACTGTATTTCCGAGGGGGAGTTTTAATGTCATTTAATCATTCTAGATTTTTTTTTCATTTATTTTTATTAGTTGGAGGCTAATTACTTTACAATATTGTAGTGGCTTTTGTCATACATTGACATGAATCAGCCACGGAGTTACACGTATTCCCCATCCCGATCCCCCCTCCCACCTCCCTCTCCACCCAATTCCTCTGGGTCTTCCCAGTGCACCAGGCCTGAGCACTTGTCTCATGCATCCCACCTGGGCTGGTGATCTGTTTCACTATAGATAATATACATGCTGTTCTCGCGAAACATCCCACCCTCGCCTTCTCCCACAGAGTCCAAAAGTCTGTTCTGTACATCTGTGTCTCTTTTTCTGTTTTGCATATAGGGTTATCATGAAGCTGTGGTACATATACACCATGGAATATTACTCAGCCATTAAAAAGAATTCATTTGAATCAGTTCTAATGAGATGGATGAAACTGGAGCCCATTATACAGAGTGAAGTAAGCCAGAAAGATAAAGAACATTACAGCATACTAACACATTCCAGATTTTTTATCACTTTTCCCTAAGGGTCAGTTGCCTGCAGTTCGCTTTGTGGTACAGATTTCTGAATCAGTCAGAGTTCTTGGGGTTAAAAAAAAAAGACAGTGGGAAATCATCAGGAAACTCATAGAATTCCTGGAGAGGAATGCTTGATTAAAGTATGGAAAGTAGCGAGGCAAGGTAGCAGATTGGGTTAGGATGGTACTGCTGACTCTGCTGTAGTCCACGGCCACTGCTGGCTCTAGTCACTATGGCAAGAGTGTGCCAGTCGCTAGACACTGCCAGAAAGGCTGGTAGATCACAGCATTGTCGACTCATCTCCCAGGCTCTTTTTCCTTAGTCCTTCAAGATTCAAAGCCCCAGGTGAGAGAATCTGCTGGATCACGTGCCCATGATCTGACTTTGCAGGGGGTGGAGAGAGGGAGAGAATATTTTAACACCAAGGCTCTACACTAACACTCACACAATGAGAAATGGAAGGGGTTTTGGAAGCTGAGTACAGTAAGTCCCCTACATATGAACCTTCAAGTTGAGAACTTTCAAAGATGTGGACGAGCCTTCGCATGTCTAATCATGTAAGTTAGTGTTCGTGTGTGGTATATACATTGTCATGTGCATGCATCCTTTATGCTTTTGTGTACTTTACTGGACAAGACGGTGTAGAGTATAGTATCTTTATTTCAAGCCCAGGAAGTCTGGAAGCAGGTATAAAAGCAGCAGTGATGTAGCTGGTACTGCTAAGAAGTGCCAAACGATAACAATGGAAATAGAAGAGAAAATAATTGAGAGAGTGGAGTGAGGAGATAAGATGGTAGACATTACTTATTTTGTGTTTGCTTTTTATGTATTATTTGTGTGAAAAGTATTACAAACCTATAACAGTACAGTACTGTATAGCTGATTGTATTAGTTGGGTACCTAGGCTAACTTTGTTGGACTTACAAACAAATTGGATTTATGAATGCACTCTCAGAAGGGAACTCGTTTGTATGTAGGGGATTTACTTGGTGAAAATTCCTCCTACTCAATCATGGAAAGAGCTTTCACTAGGAGTCCACAAGCTGTTTTCTATTTCTCATTCCCTCACTGGCTTTCTTTTTCCCTCATTACCAGATTTTGAGAAAATCAGTGTACCTCTCTGGTCCTCTGGAGAAGAAGTGAAGTCGCTCAGTCCTGTCTGACTCTTTGCGACCCCATGGACTGTAGCCTACCAGCCTCCTTGTTCCATGGGATTTTCCAGGCAAGAGTACTGGAGTGGGTTGCCATTTCCTTTTCCAGGGGATCTTCCCGACTCAGGGAATGAACCCGGGTCTCCCGCTTTGTAGGGATGCTTTACCATCTGAGCTACCAGGGAGGCCCCTCTGGAGGAGAGAGCTGGACTAAGATATCAATGGTCCATCTATGTCTAACACTCTATGATCTCAGATCTCTGAAGAATCTAGTAAGAAAGGTGCTATGATTACATTAAAAGTTTAATAAAGGCAGAATCTAACATCTTTCCTTTTATCTAATGAGTAGTTTTAGAAGATCATTTTTGACACTGTTTCTCATTGTATGTGAAAGTTCTACATATGTCAACAAGCCATAATATGTATAGAATTCCTCTTATAATAGTAGATATTGAAGAATTTTGACCATACTTGCCTTTTGACATTTCATTTTTATTTCAATAGCTCCCTCAGTACCTGTCTCCCTCCCATCCCCCACCCCATGATCCCACCCAAGTTAAAATGTATATAAAAATCAAGGTGAACCTTAGGGAAAGCAGTGATAAAGGAAGTTAATATTCCAAGAGGCCTTAGGGTCTTATCAAGGTTGAATCATCAGTTTTACTTTAAATCTCTTATCTATCTAATTATTTCACCACTTTGATTAAATGAAGCTAAAATTGGTATTGATGAAAAGAGAAAGCACAATCAAAGAAGCAGATAAGCAAATAATTGAATGCAAATAACATTTAATTATACTCACTTAATAAAGTTAAGGAATAGTGTCAGGTGCCAACATTACTTTGTCAAATCAAAGGGCAGTGTTGGGATAAAAATAAAATCACAGATGGATTTGAAAATTGTAATCAATTTCAAAATCATTAAATAATACTTTTATATGAATTTTTTAAAATTAATTAATTTATTTTTTTTCAGTGGGTTTTGTCATACATTGACATGAATCAGCAATAGATTTACACGTATTCTTTTATATGAATTTGGTTCGAAAACAACCCTGGATCCTGGGTTGTGAATATGTTCAGAGCTTCTAATAGAAACCCAATTCTTTTCATCATGCCACATGCATTATTCATTTGTCAAATCCTACTAAAGTCCCTAGTCTTCCCTAAACACAAAGAAATAGGTGGGCTTCCAGGTAAGGCAATTATACTTAATTTAAACCACTCTCTATAGATAACCAACAAGAACCTACTGTAAAGCATAGAGAAATATATTCAATATCTTTTAATAACCTATAATGGAAAAGAATCTGAAAATACATATTTTATATACATATATATAAATCACTTTTCTATGCACCTGAAACCAACACAACATTATAAATCAACTATACTTCAATAAAAAAAATTTTTTTTAAGCTGTCCTATCCCAGGTAGCTCAGTGGTGAAGAATCTGCTTGCCAATGCAGGAGATGCGGGTTCGATCCCTGGGTCGGGAAGATCCCCTGGAGTAGGAAATGGCAACCCAACTGCAATATTCTTGCCTGGAGAATCCCATGGACAGAGGATCCTGGCAGGCTACAGTCCATGGTGTCACAAAGAGCTGCACACGACTGAGCGACCAAGCATACACATGCACATAGGTATCATAATAGGAAAATGAGCAAATAGCTTTTCTGTAAGTTGATTAAACAGTGTCTTCTAAACTCAATAATGTGTTTACTCTGTCCTTTACCTAATCCAAGGTTACCTGGATGATTTCTTCTCTCTGTCCGGTTCCCTGCTGCTCTGAAGCAGGGTGCATAAGAAACACCGGGTAGTGATATAAACTAACAAACACTTGCCGAAGAGATGTGGACTGCACATTCATTGCAGACAAAGAGCTCGCAGGTAAGGGAAGAGTCACTGATGTCATTAGAAACTGAAGATGATCGTGATGTGTTATTCTCATATGGATGCTGCAAAATGAATTTGCTCACATCTCCAGAGACATTTTATGTTCAATTGATTAGGGACACTGACACCAACTTTAGAAAATGACGGGGTTGTTTTCATGTCCCTCATGGCTTTGAACAAACAGGCTATAGTTGTAAATTTTAACTGGCAAAAAAGAGTAGGGTCCATGGTAGCAAAGAGATTTTATGATCCATTTTTATGATACCATTTTGCTATACTGGAAGGCAATAATGACTCTTGGCATTTAGAGAGTCCTTCATATCTTCAAAGCACTTAGTAATCAGTAATTCCTTTATCTCCCTTCCATCTCAAATGGGATAGGCTGGTTAGCTGGCAGGGTTTCAGAAGGAAAATACTATCAGACAATAAGAGATTAGAAACCTGAATAGTTAGGCAGTTGAAGTATTAAGGGTGAATAAGTCCCTGGTTTTTTCACCATTTAAGGGGAAAAGGGAAAGAGAGGACAACACATCACAGGTCTTCACTGAGAAACATTATCTTTGTTTCTTTCTTATTTCTGATTAGTTTAGAGCATAGCAATGAAAAAAAGTAGGGCACCTCCATACTTCCATTTAGGAAAGCAAAAATCATAAGGCAACAACTAGGGCAGGCATGGGGTCTCTCACCACATGTACTGATGCTAGTAACTAATAACAGCTAACATCTATTAAAAACTGAGAGAGGTGCTGTACTACAGGACTCTATATCCATCACCGCACTTCATCTAAACAACAAAACCAAGGGATGGGGCTGCTGGTACCACCAGTTAAAGAAAGGGGAAATTGAGGCTTAGAGAGAAATTTGCTCACAACAAAGAGCTCTCCAACAGAAATGGAATGACTCCCACATCCCTAGATTCATTCTCCTTCTATTGCTTCCCAGGTGATTTGTTTATCCCTTAGTAATAACATGGGCTTCCCAGGTGGTGCAGTGGTAAAGAATCTGCCTGCCAATGTAGGAGAACTGGGTTCAATTCCTGGGTCAGGAAGATCCCCTGGAGGAGGAAATGGCAACCTGCTCCAGTATTCTTGCCTGGAAAATCCCACAGACAGAGGGACCTGGTGGGTTACAGTCCATGGGGGGTCACAAAGAGTGGGACAAGATTGAGGAACCGAGCACTAGTAGAAACACACTGTAACAATTGAGGATGACCTGGGAATTCATGAACTCCAGTTAATGAATGCTGGAGGATGAGGGACTTCCCTGGTGGTCCAATGGTTAAGACTCTTCATTTCCACCACAGGGGGCGTGGGTTCAATCCCTGGTCCAGAACTAAGAACTCCCACTTGCTAGGAGGCAAAAATGAAAAAAAAAAAAATGCAGGAGGAATGAAATCGGTATTGGTAAATGCCCAATCCCCAAGACCTAGATGCCAAATACTCAGAAAAATTCCAGGAAAAGGGCTTGTTTCTCTCCTGTTTTGGAGGCAAGATTCCCATAGTTAATCTTCTGGACGCTGGGTAGGTCCCATCTTTAGAAGCCACAGAATTATTACCAGTGGAGCAGCCTTAAGAGAAGAAGGCTGCGATTTCCTGTTGGCTTAAGGTGAGGACAGAGCCCTTCCTTAGCAGAGGTGGCCAAATACAACAATCATAATCAGGTCAAGTGAATTTTCCAAGTACTATCTAGAGGGAGACACCAAGAACTAGAAATGGGCATGGAAGTCGTTCACTAAGCTGTAATTTTTGAGAACATACAGTATATATGTCCTAAGCTCAGGAGAGAATATCCCTGTGGAAGTTATTATTGGGACAGTGCTTCTTTTGGTTTTGTTGTTGTTTTCTTTGCTTGTTTTTGGTCACGCCTCGCAGCACATGGGATCTTAGTTCTCTGACCAGGGATCGAACCCATGCCCCAGGCAGTGAGAGCACAGAGTCCTAACCACTGGATCTCCAGGGAAATCCAAGACAGTGCTTCTAAGCCAAGTCCTGGGCAGCAGTAAAGTGATCCCCATAACCTCACAGGGGCCCCACATCACTCAAACTCTAGAAAGATCTGGCTGTCCTAGGGAGCATCACGGATGATTGTTGAGACAGTGGTGAACTTTGAACGTCTGTGATTTCCCTGTTTGCTTAATGCCTGATAGCCTCTGGTCTGCTAATAAATCTCCTTTATGCACAGCTTGACCTCTATGCTTCTGAGGGGAGGAATTGGAATCAGCCTATGGGGGAAGAGAAGGCTGTAGGATTCTGGGTGGGAGCTTGAGTAAACAATAGTGCACTCCTGAAAGATAACCTCACCTTTTGTATCTCATCTGCCATTGACATAAAGGTTGGATCAGATTTATTTACCCTTTATCTACCTCCTGAATTTCGTGTGAATTTCCCAATCTTGTTTTCTAATGCTGAAATTTACCAGATAACAAAATAAAAAGCCCCAGGCTTGAAAACTTGAGATTTTTATCCTTATCTAAGCTCTGAAAAATCCTAGACTCTGCTTAAAATCAACAACTGCCAGAGTAAATGATTAACAGAAGAATGACTTCAGTGGAAATATAGTTTATAAGACAACAGAGAAGAGAGATTACACTTGAATTTGATGATCAGCATTTCGCGCTCTGGTTCAGAATTTTGGTCCTATGTTGGTCTTCATGTAGCACCCCGTCTACCTTCTTCATATGCCTTGGTTGAAAGGGTATGGTGGGAAAGGGAGTGGAGAGGGGATCAGAGATCATCTTCACTGATTTCACAATCTCCCTTAGGGCCTGCATGTTTGAACAAATACTTAGCAGTGAGGTAGCAAGAAAACACCCCCGAATCAATATTTCAATATTTTGACGAAGTCCCATTACCATCTGTTAATTAAAAAGTAATTTTCAGATTATCAGGTGCTCTGTGGTTGACATATTTATGAGTGGAGAGGAATATAATAGTAGCCAGCTGATGGGTGGTTTACTTCATAATTCTGATTTGTTTTCTTTTGTCAAGTCCTATGCAGATCCAGACCTCATAAGAATACATTTTTACAGTAGGGCACAGGTTTATATTTTATGATATAGTGGCTCAGATGGTAAAGCATCTGCCTGTAATGCAGGAGACCCAGGTTCAGTCCCTGGGTCGGGAAGATCCCCTGGAGAAGGAAATGGCAACCCATTCTAGTACGCTTGCCTGGAAAACCCCATGGACAGAGGAGCCTGGTAAGCTATGGTCCATGGGGTCGGTCCATGAGGTCACAAAGAGTCGGACATGACTGAGCAACTTCACTTCACTTACAGTTTATGAAGCACTCCAGGGACATTAATACAAAAGGATTTTTTGGATTCTTCAGCAAATTAGATATGACCAAGGACATAGAGAGCTCTTCATAAAAAGGAAGCTGTACATCCTTATGCCCCAACTGACCCTGCAAATCTAAACCTCTTACCTTAGATAAGACATCTCAAAATGGATCATAGATCTAAATGTAATTTATAAGGCTATAAATTTTCAGAAGGCATAGAAAATCTTTGTGACGTTGGGTTAGCAAAGAGTTCATAAATATAGCAGCAACAGTGTAATCCACAAAAAGAATTTGATCAAAATTTAAAACTTCTGCTCTGTAAGAGAATGAAGAGACAAGCTACAGTCTGAGAGAAAATATTTGCAAGTCGCATATCCAATAAAGGTCTTGTATCCAGAATATATAAAGAACTCTCAAAACTAAAAAAAAAAAAATCAGAAAACAAACAACTCAGTTAAAGAATAAAGTAGGGCAAATAGGCACATGAAAAGATGCTTGTTTCACTAATTATTAGAGAAATGCAAATCCAAACTACCTCACATTGGTCTGAGTGGCCATTATTAAAAAATCTACAAATAATAAATGCTGGAGAGGGTATGGAGAAAAGAGAATCCTTCTACACTGCTGGTGGGAGTGTAAATTGGTGTAGCCACTATGGACAACAGTATGGCAGTTCCTCAAAGAACTAAAAATAGAGTTGCCATATGATCTAGTAATCCTACTCCTAGGCATATATCTGGACAAAACTATAATTAAAAAAGATACATGCATCCTGACATTCACAGCAGCACTATTTACAATAGCCAAGGCATGGAGACAACCTAAATGTCCATTGACAGATGAATGGATAAAGAAGTGTGGTACATATACATACACAATGGAATACTACTCAACCATTAAAAGAATGAAATAAAACCATTTGCAGCAACATGGATGGACCTAGGGATTATCATACTAAGCAAAAGTAAGTCATAAAGAGAAAGACAAATGCCATATGATATCACTTATATGTGGAATCTAAAATATGACACAAAACAATATATCTTTGAAACAGAAACAGACTCACAGATATAGAGAGCAGACTTGTGGTTGCCAAGGGGGTGGGGGAGGGATGGATTGAAAGTTTGGGATTAGCAGATGTAAGTTCTTATATATAGAATGGATAAAAAACAACATCCTATAACATAGCATAGGGAACTATATTCAACATCCTGTGATAAAGCCATAATAGAAAAGAAAATGAGACTATGAAAAAGAGTATGTATATGTACAACTGAATCACTTACTGAACAGCAGAAATTAATACAACGTTGTAAATAAACTATACTTCAATAAAATTTTATAAACAAATAAAGTAGCCCAACTTGTTAACAGATACACCAAAGCTTCCCAGATAACTCAGGTGATAAAGAATCCGCCTGCAATGCAGGAGACCCCGGTTTGATTCCTAGGTCAGGAAGATCTGCTGGAGAAGGGATAGGCTATCCACTCCTGTATTCTTGGGCTTCCCTTGTGGCTCAGCTGGTAAAGAATCCGCTTGCAATACGAGAGACTTGGGTTCAACCCCTGAGTTGGGAAGATCCCCTGGAGAAGGGATAGGCTACCCACTCCAGTATTCTGGCCTGGAGAATTCCATGGACTGTATAGTCCATGGGGTCACAAACAGTCGGACACGACTGAGTGACTTCCATTTCACTTCACCAAAGAAGATACATGGATAGCATGTGGAAAGATGCTCAACATCATTAACCTTTAGGGAAATACAAACTAAAACCACAATTAGAAACCACTACATACCCATCTGGGCAGCAACTATGAAACATACTGATAATGTCAAGTGCTGACAAGAGCACAGAGCAACTGGAACTCTCATGCTTTACTGGGGGAACCACAAAATGGCACAGTAACTCTGGAAAATATTTTGGAAGTTTCTTCAAAAGTGAAGCATGTACTTCCCATGTAACCCTGCCATTCTACTCCTAAATATTTACCCAAGAAATAAAATTTCTGTTCACACAAAATCCCATACATAAATGTTTGTAGCAGCTCTGTGTGTAAGTTCCAAAACCAGGAAACAATCCAAATGTCCCTTAATGGGGAATGGATAAACTGTGATATACCCACACAATGGAATACTAGTCAACAACCAAAAGAAAGAAACTAATGATAAACACAGCAATACAGATGAATCTCAAAGGCATTATGCTGAATGAAAGAAACCAGTCTCAAAAGATTACATAATGTATAATTCCATTCACGGTACACTCTGGAAATGGCAAAAGTATAAGGAGAGAGAAAGCTCAATATGCCAGGAATTAGGGATAAGAGGAGGGTGTGACTACAAAAGGATTTAAAGGAAGGTTTTTGAGGGGAACTGTTTTGTATCTTGATTGTGGTGGTGGCTACATCAATCTATACATATGTTACAACTCATAGCACCACACACACAGAAGTTATTTACTGTGCTAATTCTAAAAGTTTAAAAATTACAAAGCATATTAAATACATTCATTTAACCAGAAAAATAGAGGAAAATAATATTGTTTTCATTGGCAGATAAGGAAAGTAACTTATGATGTCCAAGGTCATTCAACCAATAAATAGTAAGTTCTGAAGTAGAACCTGGACTTATGAAATACATGATTTTTTTCCTGTTTTTACACGAGTATTAAATTTCAAAAATCTAGCCAAATTTTGTATTAGTTAGCATGCATTTGGTTGTGTATGTGTGTGCTAAGTTGCTTCAGTCATGTCTGACTCTCTGCAACCCTATGGACTGTAGCCCGCCAGGCTCCTCTGTTCATGGGGATTCTCCAGGCAAGAATACTGGAGTGGGTTACCATGCCCTCCTCCAGGGGATCTTCCTGATCCACGTCCCTTATGTCTTCTGCATTGGCAGGCAGATTCTTTACCACTAGCACCATCTGGTTGTTGGTAACAAAAATCCCAATTTGGAGGGACTTAAACAAAAAGATCATTTACTATTTTATTTATAATTTTATCATTTATTTTTACTAATTTTTTTGAGCTGTGCTAGGTGTAGACTTTCTCTAGTTGCTGCAAGTGGGGGCTGCGCTTCCTTGCAGTGCTTGGGCTTCTCATTGCAGTGGCTTCTTTTGTCACAGAGAGTGGGCCCTAGAGCGCACTGGCATCGGTAGACTTGGCTCCTGAGCTCTAGAGCACAGGCTCAGTAATTGTGGCACACTGGCTTAGGTGTCTCTCAGCTTGTGGGATCCTCCTGGACCAGGGATCGAACTTGCGTCTCCTGCATTGGTGGGCGGATTCTTTACCATTAAGCCACCAAAAAAGCCCCTATTATTTTACTGAGTTGGCCAAAAAGTTCATTCAGGTTTTTCTGTAACATCTTATGGAAAAACCCAAGCAAACTTTTTGGCCAACACAATATTCAGATGGTAAAGAATCTGCCTGCAATGCGGGAGACCTGGGTTTGATCCTTGAGTTGGCAAGATTCCCTGGAGGAGGACATGGCAACTCACTCTAGTATTCTTGCCTGAGAAATCCCATAAGAGGAACCTGGTGGGCTACAGTCCATGGGATTGCAAAGGGTCAGGCACAACTGAGCGACTAAGCAGAGACAGCACAGCAATGCGTAACAAGGTGTCCAGTGGTAGGGACAGTTGTGAGATTGGTTGATTTTACAACTCAACGATGTCATAAATGATCAAGATTCCTTCCTTCTTTCACTCTGCCAAACCACAGTTTCATTCTAAGGCTGCTTCTCCTCATGGTCACAAGATGCCTACTGGTTTCAGGCAGATATATGCTTCTTTATTCATATCTGGTGGAAGACAGACTACCAGCAACAATCCAACAGAGCTTGTAACTGAAGTGTGTCCTGCATGCAAATACTGTGGTTTCTTAGGATCTTAGAGACTCTAGACAACCTGCCATAAAAAGTATTTATGTAAATAGTAACCCTTTGAAATAAACAGAGCCTCTCACTGCAATTAACAGCCATATGTCTTATTTGTACAGAGCTCAGATTTGCAATAGATCTTTGGCAAAATAGCTATGTCAATGCTCTTAGACACTGCACCCCATGTTTGGTTGAAGCTGAAGGTGAAAGTCGCTCAGTCATGTCAGACTCTTTGCAACCCCATGGACTGTAGCCTGCCAGGCTCCTCTGTCTATGGAATTCTCCAGGCCAGAATACTGGAGTGGGTAGCCATTCCCTTCTCCAGGGGATCTTCCCAACCCAGGGATCGAACCTAGGTCTCCTGCGTCACAGGTGAATTCTTTACCCTTTACCATCTGAGCCACCAGGGAAGCCCATATTTGGTTAGCATGTTAAAATTTCCCAAGCAGTGTCATAGCCCATGTTGATAAAACCTTTAGTTGAGCAGATGAGGACCCTGAAGGTCTTAGAGGAGTCAAGCGACTTGGCCAAATTCACCATTAGTTAGTGACTCACCCGGAGATCACATTTGATCTTCAAACGTCCTTCCCATAATTCTTTCCTTTACGTAACATTGATTCCCTCTTCAGTGCTTAGATTTCACTAGGGAAGTGCCGTAGCACTTGCAAAGAAATATTGCAAGTTCATATATGATACTTTTAAGCTCTAAATGTCAGGAAATGATTTTTATATCCCTAATGGTGACATTTAGCTATTTGGAATTTTAGACCAAGTGTGATAGAATACACTTGAAATCCTGGAGTCTATGTAACTTCTCCATCTCTCTTCCCTTACCATCTACCCAATTGTCCTGACAGGTGGATTCTAAGCCCTAAATCTCTCTTGCATCCATCTCTAGTTTTCTATTTCCACCGCCCTAGTATGTTCTCAGGCCTTTATTATTCTATTTATTTACCTTCACTTGGAGGATATTTGCTTTACAATGTTATATTGGTTTCTGCTCTCCAACAAGGCAAATCAGTCATAACTATATATATAGTTATATATATGTATATCTTGTCTGTCTTGAGCCTCCCTCTGACCCCCTCAATCCCATCTTTCTAGGTCATCACAGAACACCAGGCTGGGCTCCCTGTGTTATACACCCGCTTCCCACTAGCTATCTATTTATACATAGTAGTGTATATATGCCAGTGCTACTTTCTCAATGAGTCCCACACAATAACCTCTCTTTGTCTCAATTTTCTCCCCACTGTACTTCTTACACAGTACTGCTGGATTAAAGCTTTCGAAACACAATGCAGACAATGGCATAGGTCCTCCTGTCTGCCTCAGCTCTAAAACTTTAATAATCTTCCTCTGGCTATAAATTCTTAATTCCATAATCTGGATTTCAAGGCCCTCAAAAATCTGGTTCCATTATTCCTTTCCAGTCTTGAGAGAATCCTCCTTTCTGGGTGGGAGTTGTCAGCTCACAATGACTTGCAAGAGTCAATCTTACACCTCTCTTCCCAACTCTGTGTTCAGTGATGTCACTTTGTAGCTTGAAGCCGTCCATGGTGGGACCATTTATACCACACACATTGGTCAATGCCACAAGTCAGAACTTTTTTTCTTTTTTGAAGAGCTGGTTATTAAATATTTAGCAGCATACCACCACCATACAGGGTAACCAGGACCAGACCTGAGAGTGTTTGAAATGGTATAGGATACAAAGATGTTGACACTGAAAGCCCAAATCAGAGATAGGAGGGCCGTGGGGAAACGAGTAAGAAGCAGAGCACTGAAAAACTGTTAAAAAGGTAGACCTGGGCAAAGGCTGGGTTCCCATAGAAGCAGATATTGAGAAAGGGATTTGGGTTCAAGTAGTTTATTTGAGAGATGATCCCAGGAAGCACTGGTACAGGATGGAGGGAAGTAAGACGGTGAAGGAAAGGCAGTTAATAGAGGGTGAATCGATAGGCAGGTGACTACTGTGGGCAATCAGGGCTTAGTCCCACTGGGGACCTATGGAAGGGCATGTAAAACATGCCTCACGGTTGCCCACACAGGACTGAGGAGTATGAGGACTTTATCCTCAGCCAGACAGCTGTAGGCCTGTGCAATAAGAAGTGATAGGAGTTCCCTGGTGGTCCAGTGGTTAAGACTCTGTGCTTCCCCTGAAGGAGGCCCAGGTTCGATCCTTGGCCTAGAAACTAAGATACCTGCATGCTGAACAATAAATCCAGAATTAAAAAAAAAAAAGTGGCAGGTATGCTTCCCCAACAACAAAAGTCATCACCCCCTCATCATGATCTCTGTCCTAGGAAACTCTTACAAATGATTTTTTTTAAGTTCATTTCTATGCCAGTATTATTATTGTATGCCAATATTATCCTAACCAGTTGCTGTTTTATGCATTTTATATAGTAAATTTCATCTGAAGTAATGAGAATCACTGCAGATGGTGATTGCAGCCATGAATTTAAAAGACGCTTACTTCTTGGAAGGAAAGTTATGACCAACCTAGACAGCAGAGATATTACTTTGCCAACAATGATCTATCTAGTCAAGGCTATGGTTTTTCCAGTGGTCATGTATGGATGTGAGAGTTGGACTATAAAGAAAGCTGAGCGCAGAAGAATTGATGCTTTTGAACGGTGGTGTTGGAGAGGACTCTTGAGAGTCCCTTGGACTGCAAGGAGATCCAACCAGTCCATCCTAAAGGAAATCAGTCCTGGGTGTTCATTGGAACGACTGATGCTGAAGCTCAAACTCCAATATTTTGGCCACCTGATGCGAAGAGCTGACTCATTTGAAAGACCCTGATGCTAAGGAAGATCGGGGACAAGAGGAGAAGGGGACGACAGAGGATGAGATGGTTGGATGGCATCACCGACTGAACGGACATGGGTTTGGGTGGACTCCAGGAGTTGGTGATGGACAGGGAGGCCTGACGTGCTGCAGTTCATGGGGTCGCAAAGAGTCGGACATGACTGAGCAACTGAACTGAATGCTTAATCCCAAACAATGATACTATGGATGAAAAGTTCAAGTAGAAGAAGAAAACTTTTGGGGGCAGGAAGGATTTTGTACCTGAAATCACCAAATAATAAGTGATTATTATTATTATAAGTGATTATTATATTAATCACTTATTATTATGGTGTGATTAATAATATGTATCAATAAATGTAATCACAATAATAATCATTTATGGGAAAAAAGACGATAAAAAATAGTATATTCCAATTATAGACTTATTCTCTATTTCCTTCATTTTGAATAAAATATTATGTCAGGAAATTTAAAAAAGAGTCGGCAGGTATGTAGGGGAAGACCAAATACCAAGGGGATACAAACAGGACATGGATGCTCATGCTTTTGTGTTTTTCATAGTGGGCCTGGTGGTGGCAGGGCTTCATTTAAATGGTCAAGGATAGAGTGGATCCACTCCCCTAATTCTTGTTACCCCACACACCCTATTTGTTCCTTTGGGTCTATCTTTTGTAGCCCCCCTCCAGTTTTGACAATTCCCTAATTCATTCCAGTTCATCAAGGATCAGTGCTACTTCCTCCAGGAACCCCACCTAATCCCCAGCCACCAGTAATGGAAGCTGGATGAGAGACCCTCCAAACTGGAGGTCCCAAAAGGCCTGAAGCAAGGGCACACGGGATAAGCCCTACTCTCTTGGTGAGGATGCACGAGGTCAGGGGACAGAGACAGAAGTTCTGCTCTGGAGTCATTCCAAGTGGTGAACTCCCTGTGGGAAGGGACTCATCGTTCCTGGTTTTCACTGTATCCCTCAGAGCCCGCCCAGCACAGAGCCCCGGCCTACTGGTGGTGGTGGCAAAGGAGAAGGGCTGGGTGAACAAAAGAACTAGGTCAGGAGTCAAAGCCGGCAGTTGAAGTGGAATTAGAGGAGTCATTGGGTTGGTCCATAAGAGCGCCTGGACGAATTCTGAGGACTGATGGCAAACCCTGTATGCTGTCTTTCCACCTGTGACCCAAATGTTCTTTGAAACAGCTTGTCTTTTGGGATTCAGTGAAATGACCTTTACGTTCATCACACTTGTGGTACAGCACCTCTCTTCCCGTCTCTCTGGGGGTGAAGTGGAGGGTAAGCTTCTCTTAGTCCTTTCTGGGAGACTGAACTCCTACCTGCACAGAAGGAGTGATTCAGCTTGTGAGTCACTTTGGCATCTCAGCAGTGCTGCCCACATTCTCTGCTGTGTGGCATGGCAGACTGCGTAGTTTCTCCCCGAGCTTTGTTCAGATGAATTGTTTGTGTAGGTAGCATCCTTGACTGAAGAGGTGGGCTTTACATTAGCACGCAGTTGAGTGCAGTTTGCCCACTTCTCTTCGTGTCTCCCTGCAAGCATCCAGTTTCCTTCCCTGTATTAGGTAGATCAAATTTGTTCACTAAAAGCTCTCCAACAAAAGGCCAATTTCTTCGCTTCAGCAACGCTTTTAAAGTGATCTTTTCAAACAGAGCTGCCATCTCGTCTCCCACGTGATGCATTCACTATCTGCTTTCTCACCACCACCACCACCCCCTCCCCGCCCCGCCTCTGCAAACAGTCTGCCTGGAATAGTCTTTCCAGAACAGAAGATGTTACAGAGGTTTGGAGATTTCAGTCTTTTCCTCTCTATCCCACCTCATCCTCTGTGAGTAGAAGGGAATTATGTCAATAAATTTCCCTGCTATTAATTATGACATCACATCACAACCCTCCCTACCCCTGAAGTGGCCATAGTTGGTTTTAAAATGACATTTTTTTTTGCATTCCACAAACATCAAGAAAGTGTTTATCTTGCCCTCTTACTCTGCTTCCCACCCTCCCCAGCTCAGAGTTCTCCCTTCTCTGTGATGAGGTTGCACTTTACCTGGACATCTCCAATAAGGCATCCCCTATAGGCGTCTATTATGGGTATTTATTTACAGATCTGTGACTTTTACCAAATTCTTAAGTCTGCCAAGATGAGATCATCTTCCTTCCCTGAAATTCCAGTCTCGCCCAGTATCCGCCACAGAACAGATTTTGAAAACATCCGATCTACAACTACGGATGAATGACTGAGTGAGTGTGAACCTCTGGATGGCCCGTTAGTGGTCCAGAGAGGCTACAAGGGGAGGAACATTTGGTACCCCACCTCCTCACTTATGCAGACGATGGGTTTCTACAGGAATTAATAGGCAGCTCCTTACTTATTGAAGACCTACTGTGTGCAAGGCACAATGGGAGCTCCAGGCTTGAGATCTTTTTACTCCATCTCCAGCCCCTCTCCAGCTTTTTTGCCACCAAAACAAACAAACAAACAAACAAATCTTCCAGGGCACCTCCTTCTGTTTGTTTTTGTGGATAGGCTGAGGCTTAGAGGGAGGAAAGTGCTATCACTGGAAATACTCAGGGATGTCATGTCTACATCTGGGGTTTTGCATTGCCAATTCGCATTTTCTGAATGAGTTATTTCTATGTACCTTCGCAGCAGCCAGCCCTGCAGTCTCTTGCATATATTATACGCTCAATGAGTACTTGTCAATTGATTTGGTGCAAGTATGTGACAGAATAAATATATTATGAAAAATGAGGAGTCTGAGCACCAAAAGTGTTAGGATTCCCACCCCCTCCTAAAAAAATACACAATGGTGGAGATTGGCTTAAAGTTCAAATGCTCTTGGACCCTGCCCTGCACTATCTCTAGCCTGGGGAACTTGATAAGATAGGTGAAGGGCAATATTACCTTTGCTCTCTCACTGTGATCGAAAGCACTCTTAGCTTTCAGGTGGACCCCACTGGCTACCTTGGTGTGGCGTTTTCAACAGCACAGAATCACCCTTTACACAATCAAAAGAAGATGCTGTTTAATCTAAGGACCCTGTTGAACAATGCAGCTCTTAGACATGGTCACAATTTCGTGGTTCGAAATTTTCGGTAAGTGATGGCCAGAGATTAGAGTCTGACTTAGGAGCCGTGGTGATAAATGAAGTTCTATTCTGCAGAGGAGTGCCACCTCCTAAAGCCGCTTTCGGCTATAGTGTTTCTGTTATAGTGGTAAGGTCTATCCTTATTGGAGACAGCTGTCTCTAATTCCAGCCGAGCTTTCATTTCTCAATCCCCTGTAATCAGATTTCACGGGGTGCTAGAGGGTGGGGTTGGGAAGGGGGGACTGTGGCAAGTATAACAGACTAAATGTTCTTGACATCTTCCATTTGTGTACATTCTAAGGGAGCAAGCGGCTGAAGGAAATGAGAGAAACTAATTTCCACGGGGCCTTCTGCTTGTATTTAGGTTTGCCTGAAAACAATATATCATTCTAGAGCATGGGGATTGATTCATTCTTTAAAAAAACAGACCCCAAAAGAATGATAAATACTTGCAAGCTGCTGGAAAGGAGCCTTGTATGTGATGATGATAATGATATTTTTAAAAGAAAATCTAAATTTGAAATTGATTTCTGAATTTTTTGTTAGCATGTGAAAGGAGGCTGGCTCTAATGAATTCATTAAAAAGCTACACCCTGGGACTTCCCTGGAGGTCCAGTGGCTAAGACTCCATGCTTGCAATGCAGGGGGTCCAGGTTCAATCTCTGGTCAGGGAACTAAGATCCTGCATACCTCAGCTAAGACATGGTGCAGCCAAATAAATAAAAATAAATATTTAAGAAAAAAAAGCTACATCATGCTCAGAATTAGTCAATTGGCCATGCATGCAGTCGAAGGCAGCGTGGAGCCTGTCCCCCAGGAAAGGAGACAGGGGTGATGGGTTAATCGGGGAAGCAATGTTATCAAATTTGGACATTGTTCCCAGAAGACTTCTGGAGTAGTTGCCTGTTAACATTCAGAATTTTCCCAGTGCCTCTTGACAAGCTAAACCAACCTCAAAATGACCTCAATGACTTCCTAAAGTTTGAAACTTCTAGTCTGAAGTTTTCTCCCACTGTTAGGAACTGACCCTGGGCCTCCCCTCTCTGGGCCACCTGACTGCTCTGGACTCTGTGGACTCTACCTTTAGCACCACTCATAAGCCAGAACGACATAGTAAATGATATTGTAAATTACACCCATAGAATTAGATGCAGTTGGGACCTCAGAGCTACAGAATAATGCCTTCTCTTATTTTATAGATAAGGCAAATGAGGTCCAGAGAGATAATGAGGTTTACTAGTTAGTGGCAGAGCTAGACAATAGAAGCCAGAGGAAAGCTCAGGTTTAGAGTCTAAAGAACTGGGTTCAAGGCCTGTTACCACCACTCATTGGCTATATGACCCTGAGCAAGCTACTAAAATTTTCTTTGATGTTGCTTCACTTACAAAATGAGAGAAAGTGTAATACATGTTCTACCTACATCACAGTGTGGTTCAATTATTTATTTAATAAATAGTTATTGAGCACCTACTTTGTGCCATGCTCTAAGCAAGGTGTTGGAGATACAGTGGTAAATAAGATAAAAAGTTACTTCATTCCAGACACATGAATTCACAGTCTAGCAGTAATCTGTAAGATAATTTGTGTGGAAACTGTAAAGTGACAGGCAAGTGTTCATTATTTTATCATTCCATCCCACTGAGTTACATCTATTAAGAGTGTGATGAAATTTTATTCCATACTTTTTTTTAACAAAGACTCATCACTGAGCTAGAAATAATCAACTGAATGAATAACCAAAGCTTGGAGCTTAAATTTATACTTTTCTTTGAAAATCACAGTGATGATTTTTTACCATTGAAAGTGTTAGTCACTCAGTCCTGTTTGATTCTTTGTGACCTCAGGGACTGTAGCCCTCCAGGCTCCTCTGTCCATGGAATTCTCCAGGCAAGATACTGGAGTGTGTTGCCATGCCCTTCTCCAGGAGATCGTTCTGACCCAGGGATAGAACCCATGTCTGTTATGTCTCTTGCATTGGCAGTTGGGTTCTTTACCATCTGAGCCACCAAGGAAGCCCCCCTTTTAACATTATTACAGGTTAAATTTTTGCTAGTAAAACCTCTTCAAAGTATTTAGGTAGGAAATTTCCTGGTGGTCCAGTGGTTAAGACTCCACACTTCCATTGCAGGGGACACAGGTTTGATCCCTGGTTGGGGAACTAAGATCCCACATGCCACACAGTGCAGCCAAAACCAAAAATAAGAAACAAATATTTAGGCACTTTTGGGTATTTATTAACATTCTATTTTCTATATCCAGTAGCCAGACTATGACTCTGAAAATCCTGGCTAGCTGTCTCTCACAGTGAGTGGGGGCTGAGGCAAAAGTAAGACTAAATCAGCTCAAATCCATACTGGCTATTTGAAAATAGAAAAGCCTTGACTCACCCATGTTATTAGAAACTATAGAGAATGAGTCTTTGTTGACTTAACATGGAAAT
Source organism: Cervus elaphus (assembly GCF_910594005.1). Taxonomy (NCBI): domain Eukaryota; kingdom Metazoa; phylum Chordata; class Mammalia; order Artiodactyla; family Cervidae; genus Cervus; species Cervus elaphus. The sequence goes on along the minus strand of NC_057848.1, from coordinate 136,936,079 downwards.
GCTGTTATTTTCATGTGGCGTGAGTATTTTTCTTTCCTACTCTTTTAATGAGCCACACTACCAGTTAGATGAATTCAGACTTGCTGATCTCCAGTAATACCTACTGGGGCTTCCCAGGTGGCACTAATGGTGAAGAACTTACTTGCCAATGCAGAAGACATAAGAGAAACAGTTTCAATCCCTGGGTCGGGAAGATCCCCTGGAGGCGGGCATGGCAACCCATTCCAGTGTTCTTGCCTGGAAAATTCCATGGACAGAGGAACCTGATGGTCTACAGTCCATAGTGTCGCAAAGAGTTGGACACAACTGAAATGACTTAGCAAGCACTCAATAATACCTACAGTCTTTGATGACCCATTAACACAGAGAAAATCTTCCTGTCATCTCCACCTATATGGTATTTTTACTTTGATTTTCACCCTTCTTCAGAGATTCAGGTTTTTTTTCAACTCCCCCCACCCACCTCTTACCCATCTCTCTTGGAACAGTGGAGGGTCCCTGTTATGAAATATAGCACATGAGTTTAGCACTAGAGAATAGTAGGAAGTACGTGGTTAGGGTTTGGTAATGCCACAAAGTAGGGGCCTCACAGTTTTGAAGTGAGCAGCCATATGGCCATGGACGTGATAAAATAACCACTTGAGTGAGGCTGAAGCCATCTACACAGTCTCCCAGATCAATCATTTTTAGTCAATTTTCTTTTCTTTTTTTTTTTTTACAAAATCAATAAGATCAGACACCAAGACTGCCAAAACCACCCAAATCCACAGGCTTTTCATCTCACAAACAAGGCTCGAGAGCCTGGCTGTGTTTGGATAATAGACAGTATTCTATGATTTGTTGCCTATTATGGGAAACACAGCTTTTAAAGAAACCACTAAAAAAAATATCTTTCTTTATCAGAGAAGACCCATTTGTAAGTGCAGTTCAATTTCATCTCACAAATAGAAATTTCTTCAGAGAATATTGAGCTAAGCCACCCAATTCTGTGGAGGTTATGGATTGGAGCCGGAGGTGACTGGTTTTCAGGTATTTCATTCCAGACCTCTCTAAGGGCTTACAGAACTCATTAAGTTTCCTTCATCCCACACACATGCCCATCTACACACACGTGGACACACAGACACAGACACAGCCATTACAGGCCATCCATGCTCTCATGTCGTGGAGAGAAAACAGTCCTCTTTGATTATTCACATTATCCTTCATAACTGAAAATAAATGCCTTTTTAAAAACATATTTCTTGACTTCAGAAAACTCTGCAAGGCAAGAGACCAAGAAAGGAATGGGGTCGTGATGTTTCCCTTGGCCAAGAGTAGAATTGGGGTTTTATTTTTAGTTTGTTATTTTTGGTAATTTAATGATTTAACCCATATAAAAGGAGAGGTGGCCACAGATTTTCAACAGTTTCTGGTTTCCAGTCCTTTAATAGTAAGTCTACATGAAGTTAATCCTTATCCTAGTCTTCAATTTTCAGATGGGGGCTAAGTTTTGCAGTTTTAGAATACTGACAATTTAAGTTAGCTTTGACATCCTTTAGTCACCCAGTTATCAGTAGTAATTTATACTGCATACGAACATGTGGCAACAGTGAGCAAGGCTGCAAGTATATTTTTATTAATGAATTATCATTATGTTTAATAATAGAGAAATTTGGAAACAATTTGTGCTTTGATTTTCCAGATCAATAGGATCATATTCAAGGGTTTTGTGAAAAAAGAGTCACTCTCCCTGGCATGCATTGCAATATGCAATATGCAATGCATATTTTTTTTCTGAGATGGAAACAACGGGACGAAATGAAAGTTTGGCCGCTGAGAATTCAGATGGCTCCAGTGTGGCCTGTGGGAAATCTTGTATATATGAACTTCACGAGTGTTGTAGAAGACAAAGACATGAAGGATCACTGATTTGTAGTTCATTTTCTTACTTTTTCAAATGAGGATTTAAGGCCAAAAATGGAAAATGATCATCCCAAGGTCATAGTCAAACTAGGACTCAAATTTGAGTATTTAAAACCACTGCTCTTTTCATTCCATTGCTTGATGACTTTGATCCTTCCAAACTGATCAAATTGGACAATCTACCCTTATTCAATATTCCCCCCCTTTTTAAAGATAAGCCAAAATATCTCAATAAAGAAGGAAAAAAACACCAAGAAAGTATGCCTTTTGTATCAGTCTGTAATGTTAAAGAAACCAAAAAATCTCTGCCATATCATCCATTGGCCCTCTCTTATGCCTCCAGAAGCTAAAGTCTTTATCTCAAGTTCTCCGTGGGGATCAAAATATCATTTAACACTGAGTTTTTTCCTACTCAGGCAAAGTCTGTTTCTGACTGACCACATTTTACTCAAATTAAGCACTTTCTCTTCCAACAAAATACAATTATACAAGGGAACACATCCAGGTCTTCCCCCATGCTCCAAACAATTTACTAGAGTTGGAAAATGCACTCTAGCAATGAAAGGTTTCTTTCTGCCAATAGAGAATTCGCTTCCATTTTTTAGCTAGGAAGATATTTGGGTAAACCTAACACAAGGGTCTACTATTACCTTGGCCTAACTTCTTAGCATTCAGTGATCTAGGGTTGAAAAACCTCTGTAATTATTTTTTGAAGGGATAAAATTAATGTAATGAATGAGTCTTGCCTTTTTTCAAAAGCTCTGGCTTTAACCCGATTGCCATGACAGTTTTGATGGAAAAATCTATACATGCTTCTCATTGTTTTCTCCAATACTATATCCTCCCTGTTATGTGTTGGCTGAAGAATGATAATGTGGTTTAGGTCTGGTTTACCAAGGAGACACACTTGAGTACAAAGAGACCAGGCATTTTATGGGAACACTGAAATAGTGATTCTGGCCTTGGTTTGGGTGCTCATGAACCAGACTGGGCTGCTTCCAACTGAAGCACAGGGTCTCTATGAGAACTTAAAAGCCATTTAGGTCAGCAGTTTTATCTGGCTAACCAGAATGTGGGTTTATCACCAGAAAGCAAGAAATGCTTAACATGAACAAGAGGAAAAAAGGAGGGTGCCTGTCATGGAGGCATTTTAACTTGGTACAATTGTGGAGGATTTCAATTTTCCTCTAATTTTTAAGTAGCTTAGGAAAGAGGTGTGGCAACTCCATTTTGGAGCCAAGGGAGGTCTATGAGGAGACAGTAAACAGGATAGGAATTTAAACTGGAACCATTGTGTTTGCTTTCCTTCCAGTGATAAACTGTCCTGGTTAGCTCTTGATATCTGTGAAAAACAGTTCTTTTTCCCAAGCCAACATTTCCTGCCCCACCTTCTGGATAGAACTGAGAAAAGGTAGTGGCTGCTCTAATGGTTTTTCAATGGTGTAAACATTATGAACCCCTTAACAAGGTGAGATATAACTTTAAAAAATTTTTCCAGTTAATCACTCAAACCCTCTCAGGCTGATATGACAGATGGACAGGATCTCCAACCTTTTTGTCCCCAGGAACCCTGGGAACTTATTCTGTCCAAAAGGGGTTCATGGAGAGAGGTAACCAAAATATTGGTATAGTTCATTATTAATATATTTTGGATTTGACCCTCATGGTGCTATGGACAAAAACTCATCCACCAGGTACTCTCACCAGTTTGCTAGTTTTTGCACTTGTCTCAGGCTACTATCTGTAGGATTCAAAGTTATAATGCTTTTTTTGGTTTCATGTGTGTATGTCCAACTATTCTTCCCAGCAGTGCAAATACTGTATTGGAATGGCTGAACTGTAGGGCATTTCAGCTTTAGCAACAGACCAGACCACAATCAATTCTCCTCCATGACTCTTAGGCCTTGTGTTCAGCCTGGACCACAGCCCAAACCTGCTCTTGCCTCAACATTAATTCTTTCTGGGGTGGGGCACTTTGGGTATCTTTTTTGGTCATCAGACTTCAGTCAGGGCCTTAAAAATCCATCATGGAGAATCTCTCTAAATTCATGCCCAGAAATCTGCTGAATTTCTTATACAAATTGATTTACTTCTACCTCATTTAATCATTCATTTACTTAAGAAATATTTATTGAAGGCCTACTATATTCCAGGCATTGCAAGCAGCAGTGGGATATATTAATGAATAAAACAGGCAGGACCTCTGACATCGTGGATCATGTAATTTAATGGGAAGATTAAAAGTAAGCAGTGAACAGGGACTTCCCTGGTGGCCCAGTGGTTGAGAATCCGCCTTCCAAGGCAGGGAACTTGGGTTCAGTCCCTGGTTGGGGAACTAAGATTCCAAATGCTGCAGGGCAACTAAGCCCAGGCACCACAACTACCAAGCCCAAGTACCACAACTAGAGAGAAGCCTGCATGCCACAACAGATCCCATGTGCTGTGACTAAAACTCGATGCAGGCAAAAATAAATAAATATTTTTTAAAAAGACCTTAAAAAAAAAAGTAAGCAGTGGACAGACACAAATATATTGGGTTGGCCAGAAAGTTCCTTCTGGTTTCCAACTTGAACAAACTTTCCGGCCAACCTGCTGTATTAAAAATTGTGATAGGTGTTTTGAGGAAAATGAAGGCAAAGCAGAAATTACTTGGTACAATCAGGGTAGGAATCTCATAGGAGGTGGTATTTAAGCCCCCAGCCTAAGGATGAGAAAGAGAGCTTGATAGCTGTGGGGAGAGTGTTGTGGACAGAGGGAGTAGTAGTATGTGAAAGGAAGCCTATGATGGGAATGTATCTGGAGTACAAACAGTCATTCCTTTGTATGGTCCCCACACACAGGAATTTTAATTACCACAGTTTAGTAAACAACACCAGTTTCCCAAGTACACAGTTCAAATTTCAGTTGCCATGGGACATTAATTGGGTTTAGTTGCCTAAAGTAAAAATTTCATTGCTGGCTCAGTTCAGCTCAGTTCAGTCGCTCGGTAATGTCCAACTCTTTGTCACCCCATGAACTGCAGCACGCCAGACTTTCCTGTCCATCACCAACTCCCGGAGTTTATCCAAACTCATGTCCATTGAGTCAGTGATGCCATCTAACCATCTAATCCTCTGTCGTCCCCTTCTCCTCCTGCCCTCAATCTTTCCCAACATCAGGGTCTTTTCAAATGAGTCAGCTCTTCGCATCAGGTGGCCAAAGTATTGGAGTTTCAGCTTCAACATCAGTCCTTCCAATTAACACCCAGGACTGATCTCCTTTAGGATGGACTGGTTGGATCTCCTTGCAGTCCAAGGGACTCTCAAGAGTCTTCTCCAACACCACAGTTCAAAAGCATCAATTCTTCTGCGCTCAGCTTTCTTTATAGTCCAACTCTCACATCTATCCATTGCTGGCTCTTCAGTTCACAAATCACTGTGTACGTAACAGATGCACTTCATGATCGGTGACCAATCACATCACTTCTTTCAAAGTCGGTTGCTGATTGCTCACTGTGCAGCTGTTACCCAGTTCACCTACAGACATTAAAGAGTATAGTTCTGCCCTCTTTTCTTCCAGTGATAAGCCCATGTGACATTTTAATAAAAAATGGATAATTAAAAGACAGAGTTGTCTGAAAGAGGTAAAAACGCAGCAGAGAAAGAAAAAATGATAACATTGACAAGTTAAATGTGAATGCAAATGTATTTATAGAAGAAATAGCTGACTGTGGGGTTGTTGACCCTGCTACTATTTGAGAGGTTCTAGCTATGTAGCTAGAGAAACTTAGTGAAGACAAACTTATCGACATAAACGAGTACAGTGGTGTGACCAAAAGTATGAAGATATTCTACAGGAAGTGATACCAGTAAAACATTTCACACTAAAGGAATTCTCAGGACTTCCCTGGTGGTCAGGTGGTTAAAACTGTGCTCCCAGGGGGCCCAGGTTCAATCCTTGGTCAGGGAACTAGATCCCATGTGCTGCAACTAGAAGATTCCACATGCCATAACTAAGACCCAGAGCAGCCAAATAAGAAATATTTAAAGAATTAAAGGAATTCTCAGAGAGATTTCACAATATTAAGAGTTCAAAGGATAAAATGTTGGAAGTTGATTCAAACTTAGAAGTACAACAATTCACCAAAGCATAACAAATGTGATAAGAAGACAGCATACACTGTTCAAACTACCTGATAATTTTTACAAAGAAATAAAATACTGTAATTCTTGATGTTTCTAATGTTTTAAATGACAATGTACTAAATATATATGTTTTACTTTTTTTTTCATTTCCTTAAGCCTTTATAACTGACTATAAGAGAGTGTGTAATGTTTTGCCAAAAAAACTTAAGTCACAGAACAATTGTGATTTCCCCCATTGATTATTAAGGTTGCTTTACATGGCTTCAGATTTAATAGTTATTTACTGTCCCTCACTGTTGTGCAAAGTCAGAACTGTTTTTTTTTTAATAGCTTATCTGTTAAGATTTATTGGTTTATTGGAGGTGTGATTCCACAGTAACAGGAAGGAGGGCAACATATCAGCTGCTGCCCTGTGGAGACTAGAGGCACAAAGAGGTATTCTTCTGATCTCTTGTGGTCTAAGGAAAAGAATTTGAAATAAGGCTTCCGTCACTATATAAATTTGAAAATGAAGGGTCTGGACAAGAAGGGAATATTCGAGCAGGATGTTGGTGTCTTCTATTTTTAAACTCAAATCTGTCAATGGAGAAATAAAAAGAGCCTCTCACAACACAATCCCAAAAGCAGAATATCAGTCCTAACTCTAACCCTACCTCCAACTTAGAAATTTCTTTTTTTTTTTCTTTTTCTGTTGCTGCTAAGTCGCTTCAGTCATGTCCGACTCTGTGCGACCCCATAGACGGAAGCCCACCAGGTTCCCCCGTCCCTGGGATTCTCCAGGCAAGGACACTGGAGTGGTTTAGAAATTTCTTAAAGTTTGTAAGGACAAACTTGAGAAAGCTTCAGAGACCTTTTACCTCTTCCAATCTGTTTTCTGTTTGGCCAATAAAGAGCTGGAAGTTGAAGCTCTTTTGAAGCAGCTAAAGGTGTTGCTGGCCCTCCTCTTTCATCATTATTTTGCTATTTCCTTTCGTGGGAAGGGAGGAGAAAAATCAGTGCTCTGCAAAATTTCCATTTCCTTTTCATTTCCAATTATTTTTCTCTGAGATTCAACCACACCACCACAATTCTAAAATCTATGATATTCATTCAATGAAGCATATAGTCCTGTGAGTATTTACAGCAGAGTAAATGCAACAAGGGCTTCCCAGGTGGCTCAGATGGTAAAGAATCCGCCTGCAACGTGGGAGACCTGGATTCAGTCCCTGGGTTGGGAAGATCCCCTGGAGGAGGGCATGGCAGCCCACTCGAGTATTCTTTCCTGGAGAATCCCCCTGGACAGAGGAGCCTGGTGGGCTACACTCCAGGGTGTTGCAAAGAGTTGGACACAACTGAGCGACTAAGTGCACAAATGTAACAAAACCCTATAGGGGCTGAAAGTAAGGGAGGACACTGAGTCCCTTAAGTGTTGGAGTTTGGCAACTCAGCTTTTGTGGGCTCCAATAAAGCCAGGAGTCAGAGATTGAACTCTAGGGAATTCAAAAAGGCCTGATAATTAGCTCATGGTTTATTTTTCCTGGTTTTGATGGATGCAGATTCAACAACTATAGTGATATTTCCCAAATTTCTTGAACCTAGGGAGTGGGGTTTTCCAGGAAAGTTTTTTTCCTCCCCTTTTAATATAATATCAGGTGACATCTTAACCCATGGAATATTAATGTGTTATTGTAAGACATAGAGTCAAGAAAGTTTATCTTCTGTGATTTTATGTTGTTTGGACCTTATTCCAGAAGAATTAATATTCTCAAAGCTGCCCTAAATGTTGTTGACTTAAAAAAAATGCACAACATGAGAGTTGCGAGTTAAGTTTTACTGGGGGCAAAGTGAGGTGCGGACTGCAGCCTGGGAGAGAGCACCTCAGATAGCTCTAAGAGACTGCTCCAAAGAGACAGTGGGAAAGGTCAGTATGTATGAGATTTTGGTAAAGGGGAAGTACATGCAATAAAGCACATATTTTTCCAGAAGGTTTCTACTAGTCTCAGGAAGCTTTTGCTAGTCTCATGAAGAAGAGTCATCACTGTGAAGGATTTTAGTGCTTTTCTAAATATGGGGAGATACAGGAATTGGGTTCATAAAATCATCTCCTGAATATATTTAACTATCTAAAGATCTGTCCTGCCAGCTTTTCCCCTGAGCACGGAGTGCCTCATTCCTGCTCTCCACCCTGAACTCCTTTCATGGAGTGTTGAAGGTCAGCAGCTTCAGTAGCTCATGATTTAATCCTTGTCGAGGTAGATGGTAAGTGTCCATGGCAAGTGCCTATTTGTAGTTGACAGTGTGAATTGGGAAAGATTAAGCTGCCATGCCTCCATCCCAAGCCAGACATGTTAAACCTGTTTACAGATCGCTAGAAGGATCTAACTGACAGAGAAAAATGCATGAATACCAGACAAAGGATTTACTTCTCAACAATCTCAGTACTTGTATATTCCAAGCACTAATTAGTACTGGATAATATCACTAGTTAATATTATCAAAGCCAAACATAAAACCAACATACACACATAAAATTAAATTTCCTGCACAAGTTACCAAATTGTTTTCTGTTACTACCCAGATCTTGGAGACAATTCTGTAAGCTTTTTACTAGGGTTCCAGTAAAAGGAAGAAAATGAATAGCTATTCTAGAAACTTCTCTAGCTAGCAATTTTTTTGTATACTTACAAATTTATTTTTAAAATATCTGAATCTTATTCTACACTTTAGAATTTTTATTTCTTTATGTTTTGTTATGTGCATTATCTATTAAAATAGTAATACATATAAGTAAGTAAACATTGTAGATCTATCCTCAAGATTTTTTAATGTTTTGCATCTGTAATAAAAAAATTGAGACAATTGCTTTAAAGAAATTTCCATCTGAAGAGTGTTTGAATCACATATTTTTAAAAGCTGAAGACAATGGTAGGTCTTAGGAATGTTAAGCAAAATTTTAATGCACATATAAGCTGAAAACTCTAATCTTTATTAGAGTTGAATATATCATTAGATCCTGTATTAAATCTATCAATTAATCATTAGCCAGCTAACCCACAAACTCTCCATCTTTATGGAAACCCCTTTCTTTACTAATTAGAATCTCTGAATGGCTTTATCTCATAAAAGGTCTACTGAAAAAAATCTATTCACCTTCTGAATAATAAACAAACTCTGCTAGAAAGTTGGATACTTAGTAAAATATACATTTGTCTGAGTTATTTGACATCATGCAGTGAAAACAACAAATTAAGAGAATTTGTTATTTTCTTATTTATTACCTTGTTATCAATTCAAAAAGACATAAATTCCACCAAATAAGTTACTCTTCATCTCAAGTAGCACAAGCTTTTTTTTATTAGGCTGGAGTTCAAGCATGATTATTTTCTGACAGTCATTTTACTCCAAGTAAAATAAATGCTCGATATACCTGGTAAATCACAATATGACCTTGGTTATTCATAATTTCTAATGGTATACAATACTAATTATTATTAAATAGAACACTGAGAATAAATGCTGTCCATTTTATATACTGATTATCCCAAATAACAATTACTGTCATCATAATGTAATAGAATGTTAAAATGGGACTTGGTCTCAGTTTCTGCCCAGGCCCAATAGGTTCTGACTCTTTCCTCAATCCAAAGTGAGATGCTAGACCACCAAAACAGAGTTTGCAAAGGAGGTACACAAGAATTAGTTTTGCAACCCACTGGTGATTGCCTTCAGCTTTTAAAATGGATTGTGGAAACAAGGAGGAGAGTTGCAGGTTTGAAGAGGATTTTAGCTATGTACCATTGTATATAAAAAACTAAGATCGTGGCATCTGGTCCCATCACTACATGGCAAATAGAAAGGGAAAAAGTGGAAGCTGTGACAGATTATATTTTCTTAGGCTCCAAAATCATTGTGGACAGCGACTGCAGCTATGAAATTAAAAGATGCTTGCTCCTTGAAAGGAAAGCTATGACAAACCTAGATAGCATATTAAAAAGCAGAGACATCACTTTGCCAACAAGAGTCCATACAGTCAAAGCTATGGTTTTTCCAGTAGTCATGTATGGACGTTGAGAATTGGACCGTAAAGAAGGCTGAGTGCCGAACAATTGATGCTTTCAAACTGTGGTGCTGGAGAAGACTCTTGAGAGTCCCTTGGATAGCCAGGAGATAAAACCAGTTAATCTTAAAGGAAATCAGTCCTGGGTGTTCACTGGAAGGACTGATGTTGAAGCTGAAGCTACAATACTTTGGCTACCTGATGAGAACAGCCGACTCACTGGAAAAGACCCTGATGCTGGGAAAGATAATCTGAAGGCAGAAGGAAAAGAGGCAGCAGAGAATGAGATGGTTAGATAACATCACCAACTCAATGGACATGAATCTGTGCAAACTCTGGGAGATGGTGAAGCACAAAGGAGTCTGGAGTGCTGCAGTCCATGGAGTTGTAAACAGTCAGACACAACTTAGCAACTGAACAACAACAACCATTGTATATGACGTGCCTCACATGAATGAGAATTATTCCCTCACCTCAAGATTAGGGCAAGTGGCTATGATGGCACTAATATCTTTAATAGGAGAGCTTGGAGACACAGTACAGTGATGTCAGGCATATAAGTGGAAAATATAGAGAGGGACTGGCTGGCTAGCTGTTTTGATGGCAGAACAAGAGTCTATGCTGGGATGGACTCAACTCTAGTCAGAGCAAAGAACATGTAGGGCTTCCCAAGAACCAATATGGATGAAGAAAGAGACCTATCATGGTGCTGTGTCACATTATGACCAAAAGACTTCCTGAAGCATTCAGGTTGGGGAGATCTCAGCAAAAAGAGTTTGGATATGTTTCCTTGAATGGCAAAGACAATGTAAATGTCCGCCATCAAGAACTGCTATGAGAAATTCCCAGTGATGAGAGACTTCTTCCATGGACCCTCAAAAGCACCCCAGAAAAGAATCATCCTCAAACATCTATACCAATGCTAGATTGCTAGAACAGAACCAGACTTTGCCTGGCCCTTAACTCCTCACCTTCCCTTGACTTTACTTGGAGGAACTGAAGGCAAGGAAACAGAGGAAACAGGTCATGGTTCCCCTCCCCCTGTGGAGGAGGCCAGCTTAAATTAGGCATGAGCTGGAAGGAAAAGGGTGTTAACCTGCAGCACGTTTCTTAAAGTCAAAAAAATTATCATTATTATTATACATTCTTTAACTGAGACTCTTTGAGGGAGTAAAGTAAGCAGAGAACTTTTTCTTTCCCTGAAAGTTACTAGAAAAGCCACAGGGTCCACTGTAGCTGACTGGGGAAAACAAAGAACAATTATTCAAGGATAGATTTGAAAGGCAGTAGAGGAAACAGAATGAAATTGTTTTCTCTTGTATGTACATACAAATTCTATTTGTACCATCTAATGATTTCAATTATGGGGCTTCCCTGGTGGCTCAGTGGTAAAGAATCCACCTGCCAATGCAGGAGACATGGGTTCCATCCCTGAGTCGGGATGGTCCCCTGGAGAAGGGAATTGGAACCCACTCTAGTACTCTTGCCTGGGAAATCCCATGGACAGAGGAGCCTGGCGGGCATGGGGTTGCAAAGAGTCAGACTCAACTTAGCGACTAAACAACAATGATTTCAATAGTACTAGCTAAAATTGATCAAATACTTATTATATGCCAGACACTATCTGATTCCCATGTATCGAATAATTTCATCCTCACAACAACTCTATAAGCTTATTATACTCATTTTCTAGGTGAGAAAATTAGGTGCAGAGAGTTTGGGTAACTTGACTAACTATGAAGTAACAAAGCCACTTATGATTATTTTCAGCAGAGAATTCAACCTCTTTCCTCAAGTTTTTCTTTTCTCTCAACATTAAAAAAACTGGATATCTAAAATGTAAACCACAGCCACATCAATTTGAAAGCATTAGCACTTTGCAGAGACGCATGAGTTTGCACATGATTTGCTATATTTTGTTTCAAAAATTAAACAATGAATTACCATAGGACATGGGTTTTGTTTTCTTAAATATATATTTTTCTTTTTCTTTTTCATAGATGTGGGCAACCACTGCAGGATAAAGTACAGCTGAAGGGCCGTGACCTCCTCACTCTAAAGAATTTTACAGGAGAAGAAATTAAGTATATGCTATGGCTATCAGCAGATCTGAAATTCAGGATAAAACAGAAAGGAGAGGTATGTTGTATTTTCATATTACCTTCCACTGTTACCAATCAGTCTTTTTTTTTTCTTTTGGCTGCAAGGCATGGCATGAGGGATCTTAGTTTCCTGACCAGGGATCAAACCCGTGCCCCCTGCAATGGAAACATGGATTCTTAACCACTGGACAACCAGGGAAGTTCCAATCAGCCTTTTGAAAGACAGCCTTTACAAAGAAAGAGGAAAAAGAAAATACATTAAAATTCCTAAACAGTAGCTAAGTAATGAAATCACACAGGCAAGGTAATTGATTATCACTGAGTGCACAGGCATACAAAAAGCATAAAAATCAGTTATTCAATGACAAGTCATTGCATTTCTTTCATGTGAAATGTTGAAAGTCATTATTAACTGAATCAGAACCTAAGGAATCATTTCTCTGGAATGATTTTATTTTTACCCTTACCTTCTTTTCTGTTTTCTAGCAGATTTAAAATAAGGATGATACATTTTTTTTCCTAGCAACAAATTTCAGTGGTGGATGAAGATCAGATATTTCATCATTAGGATAATTTCAAAAAATTCAGGATGATGTGACAGTGTTAAAAATTTAGATTAGCAAAGAACCAATTAAAAGGTAACCAAGTAGGAGAAGAAATGGGATATGGTGCTTAGCTGGAAGCATTATTCTGCATTTTGAGCAATTTATGTTTGAAACACAATTAATGCAGCAGCTTTATTTAGACTGCTTAACTGTGAAAGTGTTTTGATATTCCAAGCTTGTTCAAAAGCATTTGAAAGAGCTGGTTTCAGGTTGAGAAAGTTATACACAACCTTGATTCTCTTATGTAGCTCACAAACTCTCCAAGTTCCTAAGAATGAACCAAAAATGGGTGTGACTCCAAATGCTATTGATTTCTATAGAAGACCTTGAAATAAGGAGAAAAGCCCCCCCACCTCAAGACCCCAGGCTTTTGTTCTACACACTTTGTGGTGAGGAAGGTTAGCTGGCAGGAATCTATTTGTTCCAGAACTCATCCTATCAGGAAGTCCATCTATAGCAGAGGAAGGAGAAAGAGCCCCACCCCACACCCAAACTCAGATTGTTTCCACATGACTTCTAGAAACAAAGCCTTTGCATTCTCCCAAGGATTCATGATGAAAGTGTATTTGAAACTCTGGGGCATCATCTTTAGGAGTCTGAGTGCCCCATGTTATGACAGAGAAGCATATTCCTAGCTGAGAAGACACTTCCCAAACAAGCATCTTCAAAGTCACTGAACACTGGTAGAAGTTTCTTTTACTGAGTCTAAGCTTGCTCTGCTTGCCTCATAATAGGCCAATAAATCTGAGAGACAAGGGTTGAGGAAAAGAATACAACTTTATTCAGAAAGCTTGGCTGACCAAGAAGACTGCAGACTAATATCTCAAAATAACCATCTTATCAGGGTCTGGATGCCAGGCTCTTTTATAGAACAGGGATGGGGGAGGTGAGGAAGTAAAGTAAACAGGACATTAATCTTGCAAATATGTCCTGGAATAGCCAGACTTAGGGATAGGATATGTTAATCTCTTCCTTCCTGTAGCCATCCACAGGTGGAACAGGGTCCTGAACAAAAGCATTTTGATTTAACATTCAGGAAGATGAGCAGGTTTCACCAAGGCAGGCCATTATATATGGACAGTATCTTTTTAGTGAACAAAAGCAACTGGAAGCAAATGTTAAAGTAAAAGAAACAGATCTAACACGGAGTCAGTTCTTCCCTGTAACGTTTCCACAGATTTAAGTAAGAAGATGGTTCCAGTATGAAATATTAATACATTTTGGAACAAGTGTTCAGGTTGAACCCAGAGCAACTAATATTACTTTCTCATTACATGTCAATAAGCTGTGGGATTCCTCTTTCCTTCCCTTATTTGTATACAACAGGAAAGAAATTCTTTAAATTCACTTTGTAAATAACATATGAATGCTTATTTGGGAATAGTGTTAATTATTCTATAGTTTCTGATAATGTAAAGAATAAATCTTAAAACATAAGCCTTGCTAGTAGATATGAAACATATATTTCATTTTAATTAGTTTAATTGTATTATTATCCTTGACTTTCAGTATTTGCCTTTACTGCAAGGGAAGTCCTTAGGCATGATTTTTGAAAAAAGAAGTACTCGAACAAGATTGTCCACAGAAACAGGTGAGTTCACAGACAAACTTGGACTTGTGCTGAAGAGAGGGCCAATGGGTGAGGACCTGGGAGGAGGAGCCCAGTGGTGGGATTTATCTGTCTCTTTGGCAACAACAAAGGGAAAACAATGTCACCAAGAGTAGCAATGGAAGCTTCTGAATGTTCTTTCTGATTCTCACAGCAGCTGCAAGCAGGAAGATGAGCCTCATCTGTAGAGATTCCATGAGGACTTGAGTAGACATCTCAAATAATTCTTCATATTCAGTACAGAATATTAGTGGTCATAAATTCTCAGGCTGTCACTTCAACGTCAGCAAGAAATGTGCATTTATCTAATGTGTAAAGAGCTTTTCCTTGTTTATATCCATTCTGCTGGATGATGGAAAGAATCTCTGCAATCCAAATCCTGTCATTTCATTGTTTACTTTGTCAGTTTAGGGTCTCTTCACACTTTCCCCACAGTCATGGTTAAGTCCTAGAGAGAATCTCAATGTCAAGGCATCTAGGGCTATAGGGATCTGGTCTTTGATCATCAGGACATCATCATCAAATGTCTATGTTGGAATCTGCTGGGACTTCTGTATCCCTACTGGACCTTGACTGGTTCCCATTCACTGCGGAGGAGTTTGCTTTACTCTGATCACAAGATCTGAGATAGCTCTTGGTTTGGCTCGCTTGTTGACATGAGTCTGTGTGCCTGACTTCCATTGAGGCCAAACAAACTGAAATGTTGAAGTTTGGAGCAGAGAAAGGTTTACTGCAAAGTCATGCAAGGAGACAAGATGGCTTAAGCCTTAAAAAGACTTGAGCTTCCTGAAGATTTTCGATAAATCATTTTTAAAAGCCAGGTGAGGGGGTGGGGGTAGGGGTTGCAGGTACTTGATCAGTTTGTGCACAATGATTGGCTGATGGTGAGTTAGAAGGGTAGTGTCACAGGGGTTAACATTATCAGTCCTTAGAGTCCAGGAGGCCTGGGACTAGGTGATCAGAGTCATCAAGTAGTTAACATCTTCTATTTGGTGGGGATTTTTCACATTAGATAAACAACTCTGGGAATTTATTATACCAAATACTATTATCTAGGTGTCTCTGAGAGGAGCTGAAACAGAGGATATGTCCCTGTCCCTGAGAAGATCCCATAGGGTCCTGCTTGGTTATACTCTCAAATTCTTGTCAGCTCTCCATGCCACAGTGGGCACAGAGATATTGCAAGACTCTCTCTTGTTCCTTCCTCTTTCTGGGTGCCAGGGAGTTCCATAATATTTGCTCCTTTCTTGAACTCTGTCTTAAAAGAGACAGATGTTCTCAGCTCTGGTGTCCCCCAAACTCATCTGAAATTTCCACCATACTTCCCACCCTTCAGTATGTGGCCTGGGGGACAGACAGCAAAGTACAGTGTCAAAGGTCCACCAATGTCTGTTTCTGTTGCTTCTTTGCTCCTGCTCTTCATCTTCTTCCCCTCCAGTTCCCAGGTGATAAAGCAGGAGGGAAAATCTGCCTTTAACTACCTATGCATTCTTCCAAGTCTGTTGTTTGTACTTGAAATCCTAGCTGTTGACACTCAAAATATCTTTTTTCTCAAACTATGATTACTGTAATGAGTTTCAAAAAACCTATTTTGAAATACATCACCTCTTTTTTCTCTTTGCATTTCTACTCCATCTGACCTCCCTTGAATCAATAACATGACTGCCCAAAAGGGGAAATGGATAGGATCGAGGAAAAGGTACCACAGACAAAAACATATTGGTTGATTCTTTGTGTATCTTATCCTACTTACAAGCATTAGAGCTTTCTAGGGCTCAGAAGCAAACAACTACTTCATGCAGTTCTTCCATTGTAAGGACCAGTAATGAGGTATCTCAAATACATAACAAAATGGAATTCAGAGGGATCAAGTGACTTGCTAAGTTCTTGCAATTAATACAAATAGTACCAGGGTTCAGATCTCAAGTTTACTGTTCTTATTAATGCACTCTCCTTGCCCCTTGAGAGAAGGAAGGAGGAAGAAAGGAAACATATAAGGTGTCACCTAATCTTTAAAGTCCTAGGAAGAAAACCGATGAGAACATTTGTTCTTTAAAGCTGGGTCCTTTAAAAGGTCACATTGACATCTGATGTCCAGCAATGGAAAAATGAATATTGCATAAACCAGTCAGTAGTTCTGAAATTCTGCTCCTTTTCAACACTGGTTATCATTTTTAAAAAATCATTAGTACTTAAGAGAGGTATTCTTTTCTGAAGCCATCAAAGAATTTATTAAATACATACAATTTTCTCAATGTTAAGTTTTTCTCAAATTATTTTTTTCTTAGTTGTTGATGTTGTCTACCATGTTTCTCCATTCAAATGTTATTTTTAATTTCACATATCCCTGAATAAGTGATCAGTTTTACCATGCACATGTCATGTGGTAGTTAAGCTACTAATAAAACCAAGAGTGAAGATTTAATACGCTTTTGGGCACAGACCCTACACTAAGTGCTCTACATTAATTACATGGATTATCTCACTTAATCCTCAGGACAACTCCATGAGGGTGAGACCACTGAGGAAAATAGACTAAAATAGGTTCAGCAAAAGGCCCGCAGACATATAGCTAATAAATGACAGACCCAGGATTAGAAGCTATTATTAAACATATTTTTAAACGTCTAATTTAATTTGAGCACGTGCTAGTCATGTTTTATTCCAGTAAAACTGTTTCTACAGGTGGCATTAAGCATTTTGTTAAATGATGATTTTCTATAAAGAAGTGCTCTTTATAGCAATCTGCACAAAATTACAAACAACAAATACATGAGAAAAGGAACATATGACCATAAAAGTTATGGTTCAGAGTATTCATCATGATCTTCAATAAATACCCATGGGTTTCACTGAGATGGCATCCTGCCAAACTCAACAGTAGGAGAATCAGTCAGAGTAAGCGCTAATTTCAATGCATATAGCAATGGTAAACCTCAACCCAAAACATGGCAGTACATTTCTATTGTGTACATGTGCATCTTAATAGTTGTCTGTTGGCACAATTTTTCATCAAAACCTATTACCCTGGTATTTAGAATGAAAATAGGATGTAATTAAAACTGTCTATTTCTACCCCAGATCTATGCCAGCCTCTGGGATGGGGTGATCCCCACCGGACAGTCCTTGAGGATTCCATCCCAAACCTGAGTTGCAACGATACAGCAGTATTAGCTTGTTAGTTGGTCAGTCGTGTCTGACTCTTTGCAACATCATGGACTATAGCCCGCCAGACTCCTCTGTCCATGGGATTTCCCAGACAAGAATACTGGAGTGGGTTGCCATGCCCTCCTCCAGGGGATCTTCCTGACCCAGGGATCAAACCTGGGTCTCCTGCATTGTGGGCAGATTCTTTACTGTCTGAGCCACTGCAGTTTCCCTAGTATTATCTTGGGAGACAAAATAAAATTCTCCACCCAAATCAAGCCATATTTATTACTCATGTAATATTTTTATTAAAATGTAAGACACATACAGAAAAATGCACAAATCATTAATTATACAGTTCAGTGAATTGTTACACATCCTTGTAACCAATACCCAAATAGAGAAACGATGTGAATAGCACCCAGAAGTCCTCCCTTGTAGCTCCTTCCATTTGCTATTCTCTGCCCTACCCCCCAAGGGTAATCATTATCCTGGCTTCTAACCTCACAGATTAGTTTTGCTGTTTTCGAACTTTATAGAAATGGAGTCATTCAGTACCCACTCTTTTGTGTCTGGCTTCTTTTGCTCAGCATTATGTTTGGGAGCTGTATCAATGTCTCTGCGTGTAGCTGTAGCTCATTCATTCCTCACTCACTTTTTGTGTATGCCTGCCTGGCAAACCAGACAATTCTCCTGTGTGACTACTGATGATTATACTCCTTCATTGCAAATTAATTGAGCAGATAGACGGATACATTTATTAATCTCAGTAAGTGCAGTATTGGATGGAAAAATGCACAGGGCATCCTAAGAGATGGTTCTTTTCATTATTTAACACTGGTATTTGACTTTCAAGGTAAAATAGAAGCTAGTGCTTTCCGAGCTCTTTCAAATTCGTCATTTTGCAAAGGTGGCAATGTGGAAACTGTGATACTATGCCATGGGTATGAAAGTAAAGGACAGAGAGGGTAATAGTTGCCTTATCTCTACCAGCAAAAACCCTTGGAGCCCTCACATTTCCTATGTGAATTCTATTTATACCCCTTCTTCCAAAGCTTGCAGGGATCCCTGAAGAAAAGAAAGAGCAAAGTAAGATGTACTTTTATTTTCTCAGACAGAAATTTAGATATTAACAGATGAAATCTTTGGTTCAAAAATATCTGATATGTATGCACAAATGAAAGAGATAAAAATAAACCCCCTCTGGATGAACAGTGAAGAGATCTGCCCCTCTGCCCTCCTCTCCTCAGCAATGGCAGCTCCTGGTAGCTTCTCAGAATGTCTGACATCTTCCATAAGCGTGCTGCATGCTAAGTCATGCTCAGTCGTGTCCCACTCTTTGTGACACATGGACTGTAACCTGCCAGCCTCCTCTGTCCATGGGATTTCCCAGGCAAGAATACTGGACTGGGTTGCCATTTCCTCCTCCAGGGGATCTTCCCGACCTAGGGATTGAACCTGCGTCTCTTGCGTCTCCTGCATTGGCAGGCATGTTGTTTACCACTAGTGCCACTGAAGCACTTAATGCCATCCAGGTCAGATAAACTGGCAAATGCTTGGCCTGTGCTTTTGGACTAGGATCTGAGGCTTCTTTCTGATGGGTGACCAAAAATTGCAGAGGTAATTCCTTTTTGGAGGCAATGGCTTCCCATTTTTTCTCCTTCAAGAACTGCTGAAGGCTTTGTTGACTGAAAAACATTCCACAAACTGAAAGTTGAGAATTATGTTTTATTCAGTGGACTTGCTGAGGACTGAAGCCCGGGAGGCAGTCTCCCAGTTAGCTCTGAGGGATTGCTCAGGAGAGGTAAGGGAGGAGCCAGGATACATAGGAATTCTGAACTTAAAACCAGGTAGTTGGAACTTGCAACCCCATGGACTGTAGCCCACCAGGCTCCTCCGTCCATGGGATTTTCCAGGCAAGAATACTGGAGTGGGTTGCCATTTCCTTCTCCAGGGGATCTTCCTAACCCAGGGATCGAACCCAGGTCTCCCGCATTGTAGGCAAATGCTTTTACCGTCTGAGTCACCAGGGAAGGTGGTATCAAAAGATTACCATTAATGAAAGAAACCAGACATCTCAAGTTAATGAATGTAGTGCTTTTCTATGTATTGGAAGATACAAGAATCTGGGCTCATGGAAATCATTCCTTTGATATGCATCTTAGTTATCCAGTGCCAGTATCCTGTTCTTAGGCTTTCCAGGTGGCTCAATGGGTAAATAATCCACCTGCAATGCAGGAGACACAAGAGACACAGGTTTGATCCCTGGGTTGGGAAGATCCCCTGGAGGAGGGCATGGAAACCCACTCCAGTATTCTTGCTGGAGAATCCCCATGGAAAGAGAAGCCTGGTGGGCTACAGTCCATGGGGTCACAAAGGGTCGGACACGACTGAAGTGACTGAGCACTCATCCTGTTCTTTCCCATCCCGCGTCCCCTCAGGGTCCACCATTGGTGTGGCTGCAGTGGCTGAGGGCTTGGGAGTGGGCAGCCCTTTTGTCTTCATCCCGAGTTTCCTCAGGGCTCACACTCGGGGCAGTGGTAGTGGCTGATGGTCTTGACAGCCACAGCATCCTTTGTTGGCTGATATGGCAGGCTACATTTTTTCCACCAGAGTTTCCACTGCCATTTCTTAACACTTTCTGTAACCTCTCTTCCTACCCCTTTCTCCTAAGTCCAGATTTGATGTGAATCTTCTTTATAGCACAAAGGAAAAAGTGAAAACACAACAAACTAAACCTGGATTGTTACAGCAAAATGACTTCTAGTCCAAATAAGTGTATGACTTCAAGTAGGTCTGCCAGGAG
Organism: Cervus elaphus; assembly: GCF_910594005.1. Classification (NCBI taxonomy): domain Eukaryota; kingdom Metazoa; phylum Chordata; class Mammalia; order Artiodactyla; family Cervidae; genus Cervus; species Cervus elaphus. Next base: position 136,915,745 of record NC_057848.1, on the reverse strand, counting down.
GTCTTAAACTGTTTGAAACCTTCCTCCACAGCCCCCAACCCTCAGTGGCATTTTCCTATGTCAGGCACATAGTAAGGGCATAATAAATACTTTCTTGATGAGTATGCAGTATTCATATTTGTTTAGGTGATTTCCCTTGTTTAGAAACAGATTAAGTGCTCAAGAGTGATTAATAATTATAGTCATCACAAAATCCTATTAGCTCACTTAACAGGTAATAGAAAAGTCCATCAACAAAATTAGGAGATGTTTGCAAGTAAGAAGAATGGGTCCTCTCCCCAGAGTCAAAATCCTTCCTACATCTGTTCAACAAGTTTGTGTTGAATACTTCCCATGTGAAAGAAAAAAGTGAAAATGTTAGCTGCTCAGCAGTGTCCGACTCTTTGCCACCCGCCAGGCTCCTCTGTCCATGGGATTCTCCAGGCAAGAACACTGGAGTGGGTTGCCATTCCTTTTTCCAGGGGATCTTCTCAAACTAGGGATCGAACCCAGGTCTCCCTCATTGCAGGTTGATTCTTTATCTGAGCCACCAGGAAAGCCACTTACTATATACCCATATTTATTCTAGGTTCTTGAGACTGATATTGTTAATGCAAGTTTGTGTGCCCAATGCACAGTGAGGCCAAACAAACTGAAAGGTGAGAGTTTGGAACAGAGAAAGGTTTATTGCAGAACCATGCAAGGAGAAGGGTGGATGATGCCCTAAAAGCCCCGAGATCCCAGAAGGGTTTCAGCAAAGCATTTTTAAAAGCCAGGTACGGAAGTGGGGGTCACAAGGTCTGTGATCAGCTTGTGCAGGGTTCTCTGACTCGCTGATGGTGAGGGAGCAGGGAGATGTGAAAAGCTTTATCTATCTTTAGGCTCCAGGAGGCCTGGAGCTTTGTACTCAAGGTCTTCAAGTACTTAACATCTTCCCTTTGTTGGAGAGAGGATGGCTTTTTACATCTGCCAAACAACTCAGGAAATGTGCATCGAATACTAGGTACTTCAGAGAGGAGCTAAAGCAGAGGATACAGGGGAAGGCTTGTCCCTGAAGGCCCCATAAGGGTTATTAACATATCAGTGAATAAAAGATAGGAAAATCTCTGCATTCATGGAGCTGATTCTAGTTGGTACACAGACAATAAACAATAGACATAATAAATTGCAAGTGAATGATTTATCATGGTGGATGGTGATCAGTGCTCTCAACAAAGACAAGACTGCCTGCAAGTGAGGGAAAGATATGTATCCTATTATTTGGACTTTGCCTTTTACTCTGAGTAAACAGGGGAATCTTTGGAGGGTTTTGAACTGAGGAGGAACATGGTCTAACTTGCATTTTATTTATTAAATTAAAAAGAAAATTTATTTTCTTGCCCATGCCACACAGCATGTGAGGCCTTAGTTCAGCATATGAGCTCTTAGTTCCCCAAACAGGGATCAGACCCACACTTCTCTCATTGGAAGTGAGGAGTCTTAACCACTGGACCCAAGGGGTGCTCCTAACTTGCATTTTAAATGGATCTCTCTGCTCTGTTGAGAATAAACCGGGGCGCTAGGGGTGGAGAATTCCATGGACTATACAGTCCATGGGGTTGCAAAGAGTCAGACATGACTGATAGACTTTCACTTTCACTTTTCAGGGGTGGAGATAAGATAGAAGCAGTGTAAGCTGTCAACAGGTAGGTACAGTACATAGAGGCTGGGGCCATGGTGATGGCAGATTTGGGCCAGATAAGAGGGCTAGATTCGAGAAATGTTTTGAAGGGAGAGTCAACAAGATTCCTGATGTATCGGGTAAAAGAGAGGTGTGAAGGATGACTTCAAGGTTTCCATCTGAGCAACTGTCAGCAGGATAGAGCCAATCAGGCAGGATGGAGATGAAGATCAGGAGTTCAGTTTTAGAAGTGTTGAGTTTGGGATGTCTATTAGACACATAGCAAAGATGATGAAGAGGCCGCTGGGTATTAGTTTGGAGTATGGGAGTGAGATGTGACAGAGATACCTAGAAGTCAGTCAGTCAGTTCAGTCACTCAAGTTGTGTCCGACTCTGTGACCCCATGGACTGCAGCACGCCAGGCTTCCCAGTCCATCACCAACTCCTGGAGATTGCTCAAACTCATGTCCATCGAGTCAATGATGCCATACAGCCTCTCATCCTCTGTTGTCCCCTTCTCCTCCTGCCTTCAATCTTGCCCAGCATCAGGGTCTTTCCCAATGAGTCAGTTCTTTGCATCAGGTGGCCAAAGTATTGGTGCTTCAGCTTCAGCATCAGTCCTTCCAATAAATATTCAGAACTGATTTCCTTTATGATGGACTGGTTTGATCTCCTTGCAGACCAAGGGACTCACAAGAGTCTTCTCCAACACCATACTTCAAAAACATCAATTCTTCAGCACTCAGCTTTCTTTATGGTCCACCTCTCACATCCATATGTGACTGCTGGAAAAACCATAGTTTTGACTAGACGAACCTATGTCGGCAAAGTAATGTCTCTGCTTTTTGCTTTTTAATATGCTGTCTAGGTTGGTCATAGCTTTTCTTCCAAGGAGCATGCATCTTTTAATTTCATGGCTGCAGTCACCATCTGCAGTGAATTTGGAGCCCCAAAAAATAGTATGTCACTGTTTCCATTGTTTCCCCATCTATTTGCCATGAAGTGATGGGACCGGATGCCATGATCTTCGTTTTTTGAATGTTGAGTTTTAAGCCAGCTTTTTCACTCCTCTTTCACTTTCATCAAGAGACTCTCTAGTTCCTCTTTGCTTTCTGCCATAAGGGTGGTACCATCTGTATATCCGAGGTTATTGACATTTCTCCCAGCAATCTTGATTCTAGCTTGTGCTTCATCCAGTCTGGCATTTTGCATGATGTACTCTGCATATAATTTAAATAAGCAAGGTGACAAGATACAGCCTTGACATACTGCTTTCCCAATTTGGAACCAGTCCATTGTTCCATGTCCGGTTCTAACTGTTCCTTCTTGATCTGCATACAGATTTCTCAGGAGGCAGGTAAGGTGGTCTGGTATTCCCATCTCTTGAAGAATTTTCCAGTTTGTTGTGATCCACACAGTCAAAGGCTTTGGCGTAGTCAATAAAGCAGAAGTAGATTTTTTCTGGAACTCTCTTGCTTTTTCTATGATCCAGTGGATGTTGGCAATTTGATCTCTGGTTCCTCTGCCTTTTCTAAATCCAGCTTGAACACCTGGAAGTTTTCAGTTCATGTACTGTTGAAGCCTAGCTTGGAGAATTTTGAGCATTACTTTGCTAGTGTGTGAGATGAGTGCAATTGTGCAGTAGTTTGAACATTCTTTCTAAAATTAAAAAAAAAATCACTGGGGAATGCAAAAAAAAAACAAAAAAAAATGCATTAAGGCTTCACTGGGTTGTTTCATGAGACTTTGGGTTGAGTTTCCGTTTATAGGTCTAAAGCTCCTTATCACCCAATCCACTGTGCAATTAATGATTTCTCTCTTTCTCACAGGAAACAGGTAGGATTAGAAAATTGTGACTGCTGCATATTTCCCAAAAGACAAATTAGGTAAAAAAGTAATGTTTCCAAGGAGGGAAAAAGTAATGTTTGCAAACTCCCTCAGAAAAGTCTCTATCTTGTCTTTACATTGTATATGTACATATACATATTACCTTTACATTGTATATGTATATATATCTAAGAAAGCCCGCCTATTGAACCTGTCTCAAATGAGAGAGTAAAGTTCCGATTGGATGTCATCATTTCCCATAATTTTGCCCCAGGGTGTGTGATAAAAGGGCTCTCCTTGTTCCTACAGAGTTTAGCTATGGCTTGGGGCAGACCCCTGTCTGTCATCCTCCCAGACCAATGGGATGTGCTATGAGGGTGGGAAAGGAGCCAGCTTCATCTGCTTAGATATCTGCAGTAATCTCACATTCCATGGAAGGTTGAAAACTGGTGAGGGTAATATGTAAGTGGTGCTTAGCTCTGTCTTGGTTGGAGGATAAATAAAACAGTTGAATGACCTTTGATCGCACTAACGTTTGAAATCTTATTTATTTTTGGCTGGGCTGGGTCTTCATTGCTCCATAAAGGCTCTTCTCTAGTGGCAGAAAGCGGGGGCTACTCTGAAGCTGTGATGCGCAGGCTTCCCAGTGTTGTGGTTTCCCTTGTTGCAGAGCACAGGCTCTAGGTGCATGGGCTTCAGTAGTTGTGGCACACGGGCTCTAAAATGCAGGCTCAGTAGTTGTGGCCCATGGCCTTAGTTGCCTCACAGCATGTGGGATCTTCCCAGACCAGGGATTGAAATCATGTCCCCTGCATTGGCAGATGGATTCTGAACAACTGGACCACCAGAGAAGTTCGATCTTGCTGATTTTTAGAGAACTGAAACTGCCATTTCAATGCTCGTTTATTTTCAATTTTTTAAAAAGGTATAATTTATATATAGGAAAATGCACAGATCTGAAGTGTGTGCAATTCAGTAAGTACTGAAGAATACATATACCCATGTATTGGTATGTAACCTTACAATCTCTGTCAAGGTATAAAGTACTCCTGTTACCCCAGAAAGTTCACCAATGTTCCTTCCCAGCCAATCACCCTCTCCAGAAGCAACAAGTGTTTTAATTTCAGCCACTCTATGTTTGTTTCACCCATTCTAGAACTTCATATGAATGGAATTATACATTATGTTCTCTTTTGTGTCTAGCTTCTTTCATTCAGCATAATGTTTGTGAGATTCATCCATGCTATGTGTATAGTTCATTTCTTTTAATTACTGAGCAGTATTCCATTGCCATTCATGACATCCCATACTGCAGTTGATGTTCACATTTTCCTGGTGGACATCATTATATATTTTAAGAATAAAAATGAGGTATAGCCTCTGGAAAGGAACAATGGCCCATAATCGCACAATTCTGAAAAGATGGTGGAGAGATGGTCACATATCTGAAGGAGAGTTAAGTGCTAGTACAGAAAATCTCATATACTTCTCTCAGTTCCTCATTTTGCTTTCCCTGGGAATTTCCTATTAGAGAGGCTGGTGAGATTGAAAGATTTTGACTTTTCAATTGAGATGGTGCTGATTCCTCATGATTTTGTGTGCTACTTTAATTCTTTTTTTTCAAACAGCCTTTCTTCTCTCTCTTTTACTGCAGGCTTTGCACTTCTGGGAGGACACCCTTGTTTTCTTACCACGGATGATATTCATTTGGGTGTGAATGAAAGTCTCACAGACACAGCCCGGTTTGTAAATCTTCTCTTGGAAGCTTATTTCAGAATTTATGGATACCTCTTAAAAAGAAAATATGCTTCTCTTTAAATAGTGGTTTTCCCTCTCAGCATCTTTTGGACTGTTCTCTGTTTTCATTCTTTACCTTTTTACCTGATATCCTAAATGAATTTCTCTCATCTTCTGGCCATTTTCCATGGGTTAATTTTTTTTTCTTAGCAATTTGAAGAGGCTTCTGATTATAGAATTTCAAACTCCAGGAAATTTAGTCATCAAGCATGACTCTTATATTTTTCAGTTGAAGAAACAGAAGGCCAGGGAAATTGACATGTTCAATGACCCATAACCTGCTAGCATCAGCACAGGAAGTAATATTAATAGCTACCATTTAGTGAACATTTATTATGTATAAGGCATTGTTCTGACTCATTTAATCCTTATAAAAACCCAAACCAATTGGCATAAAGAAGTGAAACAACTTTATTAGGGACATACTAGCTACTATAACACAAAAATCTTAAAATGTCAGTAGCTTAACATAGCACAAATGTTCCTGATTGATAAGATGGAAGGAGTGATTATTTATGTGGCCATTTAGGGACTCAGGATGAAAATGGCTCTGCTGTCTTCAACATGTGGCCTCCAAGGTTATCCTGGGTGTCAACATTCAGCCAGGAGCTAGGGAAGAGTACCTCGGGACAGGATGCTCACTTCAAAGCCACCTCAGCAGGGAAGCAGCACAATCACTTCCACTTACATTCTGTCAGCAAGTACTAAGGAGCTCAGCCCTACCTGGATGAAAGTAGAGGTGAGAAAAGGCTCTGAATCACTATACGATAATTAGAGACTGAAACATAGGTCCCCTGACCCCCCATGCAGTGCTCTCCCCATTGTATCATGCCTGATAGAGAAATACAGAGCAAATGTCTTTGTTTAAATATCTCACCCTTGATATCAAAGACTAATGATTATTTTCTGAAAACGATATGTCATAAAGCAACTCCCTACAGACACTGCCTGCTTTTTATGGCCGCTACCCTAGTACGTACTAAAGAATCCACCTCATTTGAATTGCTGAAGAGATTTGAAATAACTCATCTTTAAAACTTTTAGTTATGTTATTTCAGATGGGACAGTGTTAGTATTAAGCCGTGTTGTGTTCATCCTCTGGATGCAAGGGACAAGAAGAATAAATAGACATAAAAGAGTTTTTCTTCTAAATATGCTGTCACTGGTTGGAATTCTATTTGCCTAATAATTCTGTTTCCACCAGAGTGAAATATGCTTTATTCCAGAACAAATATTACAAGCTGGTTAGGGGATGAAGCCAGGGATACAATCAGGAAAGAAGTTTCAGTGGGGATCCTCTCTATAGGACCAAGTGAATGATGGTGAGTGGCACGTGTGAGCTAGTGATTGGAAGAAGGTACAGTTAGAGAAACAGATGATCATTCAATAGAGAGTGAGGTAGTGCAGAAGTGCAGATTGGCAGCCAGAAAGAGGTCAGGGCCCAGAAATCAGGGGAGTGGGCAGGACACCCAAAGCAAGAGACAAATAGCCAAGCATGGGTTGAAAACTGAGGACAAGTATAAACATGTTCTTTTCTGCGCTTACTCTCCACACAACAATTGCCACTGGAAGTCCTTCGTTAGAGGAGCTCTACACAGATCCTGGGTAAAACAATTTGCTCACAAGTTCCGCTAGTGGTAAAGAACCCATCTGCCAATGCAGGAGACGTAAGAGACGTGGGTTTGATCCCTGAGTTGGGAAGATCCCCTGAAGGAGGGCATGGCAACCAACTCCAGTATTCTTGCCTGGAGAATCCCCATGGACAGAGGAGCCTGGCGAACTACAGTTCATGGGGTTGCAAAGAGTCGTACATGACTGAGCAACTACACACCATCTCATTGTGGGAGAATTGCAGAAGGCTAAACCTCAAGGACAGGTGCAGTTAGGGAGGGATAGGAGTAAATTGTTAAGATACAAGGAAAATTAGGGTAGTGCAATATCATAAGAGGCTGGAATGGGTGATGGAGATGTCAGAAATGGGGGGGTAGAGTAGATACTGTGGAAATCTGACTTTCTTTTGTGCACCCCATCACTGCTTCATCTGCCCAAATATCTGACAAACAAGATATGGCTGAGATTCAGAAATTCAATAAATCTAAATTGAAGAAGACAAGAGAAATCCACCACCTTGAACAGAAGTAATTGAACAGGAGAAGCAAGGAAGTGAATCTTAATGGTATCGACCCTGCCAATATGCACAGTACAACCCACCGCAATTGCCTCCTTACTTTTTGTAGCAGTTAAATTCTGTAAGATGAAAAGAGATTGGATGATGTTTAAATGATAGTGTTGGCCCTTTGGAATTGAGGCAAGCGCACACCTGACATTGATTGACGGTGTTGCTTCACTAATCTGCCTGTCTGGCTGCTTTGGGGGCCTGGTGGAATAAAAAAATAGTGACTGCCCACTGGTGAAAAAAAACCTGATGGGGAAAATACTGAATGTGGCAACAGAAAAAAAAATAAAGCAGATTGGGCCAGTGTCCTGAAAACTGTTAAGTGCAATTTCCAAAATATCACTTATTTAATCAAATGATTTAATTATTCATTTATTCAAAAATATTTACCGAATGCCTGATTTTTCTTCCAGGTGTTGTTTTAGCACTGAGAATAAAATGCTAACCAAAGTAAAGAAAATACTTTTTCAAGTGGAAATTATACTCTAGAGGGAGGAGGTTTTCACTAAACAAAAAATAAAGCATGAATACAATAGAGGGTTGAAGTAAGTGCTATGATGAAGTCAAAGCAGGAGCATCTGTGGGTAGAGTGGGGGCTCCTTTAGATTGGGTGGTCAGGGAAGGCCTCTCTGAGGAGGGGACTGTTAAGGGAAGTGCTCACTGAAAAGATAGAGCAAGGTATTCAAGGCTACAGGGAAAGCATCTCAGACAGGAAGAGCTGCTGGTCTAAAAGCTTAAGGCAAGAACAAGAAGAACAAGAACAAGTTTGATGCACAGAAGGACAGCCGGCAACGTTTTTATATCAGCAAATAAACATATTTTAAACTTGCAAATTTAAAAAACAATGTACCCTTACAAGCTGGTCCTGTCTCAGCCACCAAAAGAAGGAAAAACCAGATCAAGAAGTAAAAGACCTAAATACACATTCAAGATAAAATGTATTGCTCTTTTCTTGCATGCATGCTATGTTGCTTCAGTCGTGTCCGACTCTTTGCAACCCCATGGACTGTAGCCCGCCAGGCTCCTCTGTCCATGGGATGCTCCAGGCAAGAATTCTGGAGTGGTTTGCCATGCCCTCCTCCGGGGGATCTTCCCAACCCAGGTCAAACCTGCATCTCCTGCGGCTCCTATATTATAGGCCAATTCTTTATCACTGAGCCACAGGGGAAGCCCCATTGTTCTTTTCTTACTTGATTACAATAATTAAACCTGTTCACTTGTCAAAATATAGTGGGTGAGGGGGACAGGGGACTTCCCTTGCAGTCTAGTGGTCAAGACTCCAGAGGCATGGGTTCGATCCCTGGTTAGGGAACTAAGATCCCTGCATGCCATGTGGTATAGCCAATATATATATACAGCTGACTCATTGGAAAAGTCCATGATGCCTGAAAAGATTGAGGGCAGGAGAAGAGGGCATCAGAGGATGAGATGGCTGTATGGCATCACTGAGGCAATGGACAAGAACTTGGGCAAACTTCGGGAGATGGTGAGGGACAGAGAGGCCTGGTGTGCTGCAGTCCATGGGGTCACAAAGAGTCAGACATGACTGGGCGACTGAACAACAACAGCCAATATATACAACATATATAGGTGAATTCTCTTTAGCTAAGTCTCAGTTGAGTATTGTATAACCTGAGGGCACCACTGGGAAGTGAAGGGGAGTGCTCAGATGGAGCTGTTGACTGATATTGTGGAGGAGCTGGTATGTCAGGGTCCCAAGACCAACCCCAGGTTCAATGATTCATTAGAAGGATTCACATGACTCAGGATATGGTCATGGCTAAGATTCACTACAAAAAAAGGATAAAAAGCAAAGGGAAAAGGCACATGGGCAAAGGCCAGGGGAGACCAGGCACAAGGTTGCAAGGGTCTTCTGCTGGTGGGGTCACACAGTTCATGCTTAATTCCCCAGCAATCAGCTGTGGCCACATGTGTAAAATGCTATTTTCCATGGAAGCCCATTAGATACAGAGTGAATAAGATTTTTATTGGGGACTGGTCACATAGGCACTGTCTGCCTAGCATGAAGCCAACTTCTAGACTCCCAAAAGGATTCTGTTCAGCATAATCCATAGTATTTTTACAAACAGTTTAGGGAGTGAGCCATCCTTATTGTTTCCGGGAATGGTGGAAACCCTTCCACCAAAGTTCAAGTTCCCAGATGCCAGCCAAGGACCAATCTAGGAAGCAGGCCTTTTAAAGATAGCCATCTCAGGACTGCTGTGTTAACTCTCTTTTTTTTTTTCCCCCCCAAATGGCCTATGATCTCTCTTCTGAATTTTGCTAAACTAGTAAGGACGTGTATCCTACACCCATGGAAAGACAGCCCGAAGATTCAGTGTGGATCCTCAGTTCAGTGTGGATCCCTGTAGGGTCAGTCTCCCATTGGTGAAAATTGACCATTGCTCACTTCCCTCTTTAGAAAAGTCTCTCTTAGCGACTCTTTTCCACCCCTAACATATCAGAAGCCACAAAAGATATACATATGTATTCCATTACATTGGCTTCAAATTTGAGGTTATTTTCAGATTTTGTTAATTCTCAGGTACTCTACCAGGGTCAAAGGTTGGATGTTCTATTTTTCCCTTCACTCCGGGCTTTTTAGATACGACACCTTAGCATGACTCAGATCACTTATTCTTTGGAAGTTTAAAAATGGATGAAACTTAGCAACAGCAGTGGGACATTATCACTTGAGTTTCAAGCCTTTCTGTTTCTTCCATAATGACAGCTGTTCATGCCTAATGCTCTGAGTCCACTATTGAAAGGTTCATAATACAATAGCATCACAGTCATTTTCACTTTAACACAGTACTTAGTAAAACAGCTTCAGGAAACCTGTGTATGAAAGGCACCATATAAAACCAAATAATGTAACATTGTTCTACTCTAATTAAGTCCCCTATAGAGGTAATATACTTATGGTAGTGATTGCTGAAGTGTTTTCTGCCAGTGTAAACCAGTAGGAAAGAAACTCAGCATAAACCACTGTAGTAGTTTCCTAGGGCTGCCATACAAATTACCACAAACTTGGTGGCTTAGAAACACAGATCAAAAAAAAAAAAAAAGAAAGAAAGAAAGAAACAACACAGATCTATTCTCTCACAGTCCTGGAGGCTAGAAGCCCCAAATCCACATGTCAGCAAGGCCATGTTCTCCCTGAAGGCTCTAAGGGAAGAATCTTTCCTCACCTCTTCCTAGCTTCCGGAGGCTCTCAGCAAGCTTTGGCACTCCTCAGCTTGTAGCTCGGCTTGTAGCTTGTCACTCCAGTCTATGACTCCACCTTGATCTTCTCTGTATATCTCTGTGTTTCTTCTCCTCTTCTAAGGAAAATATCTGTCACTGGATTTAGGGTCCAGCCTACCCCAGCATGACTTCATCTTAACTAATAACATTCGCAAAGACCCTACTTCCAAACTCGGCCCCATTCTCAGTTTCCTGGTAGATATGAATCTGGGGGACACCGTTCAACCCATTGGGCTTGGGGGTGGCTCAGTGGTAAAGAATTCACCTGCCAATGCAGGAGGCATGGGTTCGATCCCTGGGTTGGGAAGATCCTCTGGAGAAGGAAATGGCAACCCACTCCAGTATACTTGCCTGGGAAAAATCCCATGGTCAGAGGAGCCTGGCAGACTACAGTCCATGGAGTTGCAGAGTCAGACATGACAGCAACTGAACAACAACATTCAACCCACTATATAACTACAGATCCACATGGCCCTCCAGCAACGTGGAAGGGTTTCAAATCATTGTCATTCTGGTAGTTCAAATAATGGAAGTTATAAAGGAATTTGTGGATGAGACACAGTCCTTAAGAGTAGGAATGTGAAAAAAAGAGGAGTAAACTATTGTCATATTGAAAGGAAAGTTTTGAAAAGCTGGAATACTGTACCTGAGATATTTATAGTAATGATTTTAGGACCAAAAAAGGTAATCTTATTTAGGTTTCTTGGTAAAATGTTGGCACATAATGGGAAATATGTACCGAATTGGATACTAATAAATTTGTATCTAAATAGGAAATGTGATGTCCCCATGAATCTTTACAGAGGCCACCAAGCAGCATGGAAATTTTATGCCCTTGGGTAAATAGTAAGAAAAGCCAGTTGTTCACAACATGAAATATGATATAGTTCAGAGGCAGTTTGCCATAGTGTGAGAGTAAGGGCTTTGAAGCAGGGTTGGACTTTAGGTCATAGCTCACACCACATTGGCCCTGTGGTTTGGACCAGTTGCTTCTGAGACTTAGGTTTCTCAAGTTGTAAAATGGATGTACAAATATGTATCCCAATGAGTTATATGAGGGTAAATCACATAGTGCTTTTAAAGGACAGGAACATGGGAGAAATTCATATATTTTTCATTGAATCAAGTTACAGTCTAATTCAATCTCAGGACAAGCTCTGACTCAATTCTGGCCATCTTCGTGGTCTCCTAGCCAGTTTACACTGACCCAACACTCAAATTCCTATAGCACATTTTGAGGAGGTCATTATGAATACCATTATGCCCTAACCATTTATCTCCGAGGTCTTCAAAACTAGGAACTAACATATACATCAAAATAGTCTCCCCATCATAGAAGCCTACCTGAATAAATTGCTTATGGCAATTTCATTCAACTTCCCTGGGCTTCTATCTTTGAGGTGAGCCAATCTAGGTGTGCTGAAGGTATTATTTTGTTTCCTTATCATTCTTATATTGATATAACTAAAATTATAATGTGGGTAGAGAATATCAGAGCACTGGAATATTCTCCATCCCAGAAGGAGACTCAGTCAGCAAATTTATTCCTTGGACAATTTATACTGGAGTCTATGCCTCCTCTAGGGCCTTAGCCGGTTTCCATAAAAAATAAAAACAGGAAATGCCCATTTTTAAATGATTACAGGGTTCTCAATGGTGTCATTATACACAGTCCAAAATTCCTCTCACTGTTGGCCAATCAGTTATTCAACTGGTTGGAGAGAGACATCATTGTTAACATACTGGAAATTAGGGGTGAGAAATGGAATATTTCTTGCCATATCAGTAAACAAGGAAGTCACAGTCATCAGCGACTGTAACCCTCCAATGTGAGTTGGTGAGCCCTAAGGGCACTCAAGAAGGAGAATACCTGTGATCTAGCAGCCATCACAATGGTGGCCACTACCTAGGTGATCCCTGAGGAAGGAAGCTCAGGATGTGAGAACAGGATACTGGCCCCAGATAGCTGAGATGAGTATGAAAGGAATGATTTCAGTGAGCCCAGACTCTTGAATCTTTCCAGACAAAGAAAAGTGAAGTTAGGTTAACTTTTGAATTAAGTTAACTGAATTCCTTGTTAGGTTACCTGGTTTTCTTTAATTAACAACAATCTTCAGATGTTCAGACTACCTGCCCTTTGTTAACAAAACTTCTATATAACCTGGCTCCTCACCTCCTTGGAGCCGTTCTCTCCAGGTTACTTGAGATTCTGTCTCCCAGCCTTGAAGTCCTAAAAATTCCCACCAAAGAAAACATAACTCTCAACTTTCAGGTTGTTAATATTTTTTAAGTCAACACTAGGGCACACAGTAATTCAAGGTAGGATAGGGACGTAGGGAAGAATGCATGGCATGACTCTATGAGAAAACAACCTCTGCCTGCCTTCAGCTTTTGCAATGCATCCACCATGTTCTGATAGTTTAGGAACTACTCAACTCTTTCTAAACATATCAGGATTGTTGGGTGATTGCCCATCTTATCCATATACATGTATGCTCTTAAGATCTGGCCCGCCACACTATTTGGGTTTGGGGTTTTGTTTGTTTGTGTTTTTAGTATCTGTTTACCCACGCACAGGGACTCTGCATCAGGTCTTCCTGTGGCCATAGGAGACTTTGTTTACAGTATTTATTGTTTTGTTTTTTGCTTTATTTTGGCTTTCTGGGTGTTTTAGTTAATTCCTAAACAAGTTTTGATTTCATACCAAAGGGAAAAATATTAAAGAATAATATAAACTTGAGACTTCAAAGATTTTTTGAGCTATTTTATATCAACCATCCTTTTCATGCCTCCTCCACACCATTCCTTCAAAATCATTCTTGAGCCTGCAAGAAAATACCCAGTATCAGGGCATTCTTTATAGACAGAGCTATCTTGTTCCATTTTTATACAGTCTGACTTTTCTGACCAGAATTCATAGAAACTGACTGAGTGTTCTCTTTTACATTGAATTAAAATAGATCTTACTATGACTCTTCTCAATGTTCCTCTGTTTTGTAGTATCTTCATAAACTCATACATTTTAATATATTAATACTTGAAGGTTTCAATTCATTGCAGTTAATACTCTTATTGGTGCTTAAATTGTACCCTATTTGGCCAATGTGATCTGTCTTCAAGTTGGCTACTGGGTCATTTTGACATAACGCTATTAGTCTCTGATAACTCCCTTGCACATTTCTTCACTAAGGCCAAGAATTAGCCATTACTCTACGAAGTCCTATTTCATTTTCAATTACTTTCAAAATCATGTTTGGGAGAAATTTCCTTCTTTGAATGGTATGTTTTTTTCTGGTTATTACAGTCATACTCCTTTTGGTAAAAAAAAAATACTAAAAGAGATTTTTAAAATAGAACCAATACGCCATCATCCAGAAATAATCAATGTTAACATTTTATCTCCTCAACTATCTTCCCATTTAAAATCCTATGTCATGCTCCTCCTTTTTCTAAACAACAGGAAAAGAGATAATGGCGGAAAATAGTTGCCATTTAAAACATTTAGGCAAAATCAAGTTGAATAAATATTTTAGCTTGTTGACTATTCATTTTAAATCCTCATATAGCTAATTAAACATTCAGAGCAAATTGATCAGTGTGAGAAACTTTAAATTTGGGTACTTTGGATTTTGCAAAAGCTGTTTTGCTACCATTGTTGACAGATTCTTAAGACTGCAAAGCTGCAGGAATCCACCGGAAGGCAAACAAAACTATATGTTCAACGGAAATGAAGAGGGACCAAAATGAAAAGTCATTACAGAGCCAGAGAGTATTTTTAACTCTGTCAACCTTTCACTTGTAACACATAACACAGCTCTTACAATATTTAAAGCTGGGATGTTAAATTTCTGGAGGGCTATATAGAAAGCCCAGTGAATCCATGGTAAAGAATTCTCCTGCCAAGCAGGAGACCCAGGTTTGATCCCTGGGTCAGGAATGTCCCCTGGAGGAGGAAATTGTAAACCACTCGAGTATTTTTGCCTGGAGAATCCCATGGCCCAAGGAACCTGGCAGGCTACAGTCCATGGGGTCACAAAAGAGTCGAACGTGACTTAGCAACTATACAACAACATAGAAAGCCCAGATTACTGTTAGTGGGCCTGTAAGTCCAGCTCAAATTACAGGTTTGTCATTGTTTCCAGTGAAAAGTTTTTTTTTTTTTTTTTTTAAGATTTTAGTAGACTGGAAGGAAAATAAGAATGGTGATTTCTCTATGATTTATAGTGCCTTTAAACATAAAGCAGAAAGCAACATTATTGACAAAATAATATTGACTATTTAAAGATCTTTAATATCTTTGTTTTTCCAAGTGATTCCAATGTGAAAACAGCTTAGGAGTTGCTCCTTCCCCCATATCACTGAATCCATTTCACCTGCAGCTTCTGTGGCTGAAAGATTAAAGTGACATTTTCTATTAAGCTTTGTCATGCTCCCCCTTGCTCATAGATTCTTTAATGTCCAAGAGGCTTTTATTGTCTATAGAAATATTCCCTATTCTTTGTACTTTTGTTTACAGTTCAATATCTTAATCTTATGATTTTAGCATTTCTATAAACATAAAAGGGCTTCCCTTGTGGCTCAGACAGTAAAGCGTCTGTCTGCAATGTGGGTGACCTGGGTTCGATCCCTGGGTTGGGAAGATCCCCTGGAGAAGGAAACAGCAACCCACTCCAGTATTCTTGCCTCGAGAATCCCACAGACAGAGGAGCCTGGTAGGTTACAGTCCATGGGGTCACAAAGAGTCTGACACGACTGAGCGACTTCACGTCATAAACATAAAAAGAGTAAACATTAGAAAAAAGAGCAAATATTTTTGTTTGTTTTATTTAGTCACTCAGTCATGTCTAACTCTTTGCAACCCCATGGACTATAGCCTGCCAGGCTCCTCTGTCCATGAGATTATCTAGGCAAGAATACTGGAGTGGGTTGCCATTTCCTCCTCCAGGGGATCTTCCTGACTCAGAGGTCAAACCAGTGTCTTCATGTCTCCTGAATTGCAGGCAGATTCTTTACTGCTGAGCAACCGGGGAAGTCCAATATAATATTCTTATGAATTTAGCATTTCAATAAACATAAAAAAGCAAACATTAGAAAAAAAGAGCAAATAATTATGGACTTAACAAATATTCACAACCTAAAAGTTGAGAGTTATGTTTTATTGTGCAGGAATTTTTGTGACTTCAAGCCCAGGAGGCAGCATCTCAAGCAACCCCAAGAGAACTGCTCAGAGGAGACAGGTTATATAGAAGTTTTGCAACAAAGGGCAGATCGTCTGAATGTAGAAAGTCAGAAATCCCAAGTTAAGGAATTTAGTGGTTTTCCATGTATGGGAAGATGTAAGAGTCTGGCTCACTGAAATCATTCCTTTGATATGCACCTCAGTTGTCTGGGGCCAGTACTTATGTTTTCACATCCTGAGTTTTCTCAGGGCTCACCAGCTCACCATCCTTGGTAGCTTTAATCACTGACGACTGTGACATCTTTTGTTTACTGATATGGCAGGGAATATTCCATTTCTCATATTCCTCAATGGTTCTCAAAGTGTGGTCCCCAAACGAGCAGCATAAGCAGTACATGGCAGCTTGTTAGAAATGCAAATTTTGGGGGGCCCCTAAAACAACAACCAGACCTACTGAATCAGAAACACAATTGGCTGTGTTCTAATAAGCCCTTCTGGTGATTCTGATGTTGTGTTTAAGTTTCAGAGCAATTGCTTTAAATGGTCACATATTAACTTATACAGCCATTAAATCAAATACATATTAAATGAACAAAACAAGTCTCATCAACCATTTAAACACTGATTGCAACTTAATCAAATGCTTTAAAACATTTAACTTAATCACAAGCCTAGCATTTTAAACTTCCTTAAATGCTCTAAATAGTTTAAAAAGGAAAATATACACATAAAACACCACATTGATTAAAGAGCTGATTAATTTTTTAACAGTAAAACTAAGCACAATGGTATTAATATCATAGATTTAATTTTGTTTACATTTTTGCCCCTACTTTTATTCTTATCCTTACACGATCCTGGAATTTAAATGCGTGTGTGTAATTCTAGCAGACTGGAAAGAAGAAAAATCATCTCAAGAGGCTAGGAATGCAGGTTAAGCAGATTGGTGACCACTTAATTTTGGTTGGGTTTGGGAACTACTTGCTAAGTTCAAGATGAATTAAATTCAAGCTGCCATCCACTAGTTTGAATATATTTTTATCACCTAGTTTTCACTTTTAACAATGGGATCTGATACTGGTTTCCTATTGCTGCTTTAACAAATTACCATACATTTAGTGAGTTAACACAAATTTATTGTCTTATACGTCTGCAAGTCAGAGGTCTAAAATGAACCCCCAGGGCTGTGATCCTTCAGGAGGCTCCAGGGGAGAATCCAATTCCTTGATCTTTCCGGCCTCCAGTGGCTGCCTACATCCTTTGGCACATGGTTCCCTTCTTCCATATCAAAGCGAGCAACATAGCTAGCATCTTCTCTTACTTCTGACCTCTTGCTTTGCTTTCTCTCTCTCTCTCCTTATTTATTTATTTATTTTTGCCTCACTGTGCAGCTTACAGCGTCTTAGTTCCTCAACCAGGGATTGAACCCGTGCCCCCTGCAGTAGAAGCACAAAACCCCAACCTCTGGACCACCAGGGTTGTCTCCCTCCTGCTGCTCTCTTATAAGGAACCTCTCTCTTAGATTAGACCCAGCCCAGGATAATCTCCCCATCTCAAGATCCTTAATTGAATCACACGTGGAAAATTTCCATTGTCACGTAAGGTAACACTCACAGATTCTGGGTATTAGGACAAGAACATCCTGTGGGGGTAGAGGGGTTTATCCTGTCTTCCATAGGATCCTTGCTTCTGTTTTTCATATGAATTCTCATTTATTAAAGAAGTTAAAAGATGGGGTATCATTCAATTTTTATTTGTTTTCAGTCTCTGGCAGGACATGACTCATTGTAATATTTTTATGCTATATTAACCTGGCCTGGTTTCAGTATTTTAATATAAAACAATGATTGGCATTGTTTTAGAATTAATTGGGTCACCAAGAGGTTTCACTCCCAGAGTGACAGGAAAGTGAGTTTGAAAATTTAGATTTCTTCGTCAGGACAGTAAACTAAATATTTATTTTGGAATAAGTGGTTATATCATCTTTCTAATTGGAAATTGTGTATGACAACAGGTGCTAGTTAGCTGCAGGATTCTTCTTCTACATCACTTCATGTAAGACTGCAAATGCTGATGGGGATTTTCCATTCATGTGATAGCTTCTACTATTTCTGGGACAATTTGACTTCTAAGTTGTCTTAATTATTTGTGGTTTACACACACTAAAAATGGCAGATATCTATACTTTATGAACAGAAATATACTTAACAAAAACCCACAAAATATCTATCTGTATCTATACAGTTACATATAAGCATTTTCCTACTTACTTGAGTAAATACATTTAAATGTAATGGTAATAGTCATCCTTCTTTGACATTACAATTATATTTTTGTACATTTTCTTTATATTCACTCTTTTCTTATGAGCTTCATGGCCTTTTTATAAGCACAGCTTGCTTTACTTAATGACTTTTGCTATAAACGCTCACAACTTGACAAACAGTTAAGCTGGTCCTTTTTCCTTTCAGCACTGCCCCTGCTATTTTAAAAATATCTTTGGCTTCCTAGCAACAACAGGGTGTTACTGACTATACTGATTTTATCCTGCCGAAGGACATGGAATTAACTAGCCTCTGGTTTGTGGTTCCTTTTTTAGGTCTAGCACAATATTAAGACCAAAATTTGGGCACTAGGGATGCTTACAAATGTTGAGGGGAGAAAAGGTTATAGCTACTGCCCCTGCCATGGCACTGCTCTTGGTAGTGACTGACCTGAAAGGAAGATACAGCAGACCCTGAGCAACACAGGAGTTAATCCACATATAACTTACAGTCCACCCTCTGTATCTGTGGTTCCTCAGAATCCATGGATTCAACCCACCATGTACTATATTCCAGTATTTACTATTGAAAAGATGCACTTACAAGTGGACCTCTGCAATTCAAACCCATGTTGTTCAAGGGTCAACTGTACTTCTTTTATGTGTATGAGATCTTGTTCTTTCCAGCGTAACATATTGTGTTGTTATCTCTTACTTTTCTTAAAGTCTGAGAGTTCAGCCACTACCAAGACTTTCTTCCTCTACACTGATCCACTGTTCCACCCAGAAGCAGAGTATCCCACTCTCCTACCACCTCCTCACTATCTCTGTTTTCTAGGACAATGGTTCTCAGCCTTGTCTGTAGATTGGACTAACTTGGAGAGCTTCACAAATATGGATGTGAATCCCCCACCACAGCTTCTGGTTTAAACTTCCAAAGGGCTGAATATGGCATCAGCATTTATACAGCTTCATAGGTGATACTAGTGTGCAGCCAAGGTCAAGAACCTCTGTTCTAGGAGGTGTTGGGCAACCTCAAAAAGCAGACCGGTCACTATTCTATGAGACTATACCATAAAGGTCCCAGGGATACAAAGTCCATGTTATAAACAGGGCAAGTAAATACCTGCTTGCCTGTTGGCTTCTTTGCTTCCAGAACTCTTGGGATTGTTCAAGGCAGGGAACAGTAACTGCCCTTTTTCAATATTCTTGAAAATTTCAAGTGTATAGGGCATTGACTTCTCTAATTGCTCTCCCAGTGTTTCCCTTTGTCAGCCTCACCTTTCTTCAATCTTTCCTAACCTTGCTGTAATTACTTCAAGGCTTTCAAAAGCCTTGGTTTTCTCAACTATGAGATTAAGATAACATTTACAAAACAGGGCATTGTAGAGTTCATGAACCAAGAGGTTGGCAGCCCACAGTACTAGCTCCCTACAACTATCTGAGAGACTACAACGGAAGTCAGATCAGTTTTTCTGACTGGGAGATTCCAGAAGGTCAAGGGCAATCTGCTAATCCAGATTTTTTTTTAATCCGATCTCTACACACTGAGGGAAGTGATGCATATTTAAAGATGTCCTTTGGGGTCAAACACCCCTTTACTGCTCTCTCATAGGATTTTAACTATCATAAAATTAACCAATTCTTCTGAAAAAGGAAATTGATAATTATTTATAATTATAGACCTTATTGGGATATCTACCACAATCTAAATAACTTTCCCAATGTAGAGTTAAAAAACCTGTATTCTGTAGTATGAAATGTCAGTATATCTGTACTGTGAAGGAAATTTGTACTGTGATCTTGAAAAAAGGGGAGAAGATCTAAAATTCCTTTAATATAATAGCCTATGTCTTAGGACTGTGGTTCAAAAACTTTGGAACGTTATCTGAGTTACTTGGGGAACTTGGTAAAAGTACAAAGACCCAGTCTACTCTATTTCAGGAGCTTGAACCTCTGTGGTTTATTATTCACTTAGTTCTAATATACACCTAAGTTTGGGAACCATTGCCTTAGGGCATGAGATTGATCAAGCTAGGTGGTTGCTCTAAAGATGGAGGCCTTAATGGAAGAGAGTAAATGATTCATTTTTCAGGATTTGAGATGCTTTTCTCTTTCAACTAAACTAGAAAGCATTCTCTGCCAATGAGATTGTGGACAAAGTCCTCTGTCACTGTGGGCTGCCATCTCTTGATCTCTTGATTTCTGTGGAGTGGGGTGAGGCTGGTTAGGTTTCAAAGAAAAGAATGGATGGTACTTTTGAAAATATGGTGGCATCAATTTCCTCTTTATAAGAAGTCTCAAACTTTAAAATGCAAATGAATCACCTGGAAACCATGTTAAAATACAGATTTTGATTCAGGGTGGGGCCTGCGATTCTGCAGTTCTAATAAGCCCCAGGTTAGATGCTGATACTGTTTATTTGAGCAGTGAGGTTCCAGCTTTGGTTCTTAACCTTGGCTGCACACTGGGATTTCCTGGGAATTTTTAAGGAAAATTTTTAAGGAAATTTTTAAGGAAAGCCTTAAAAAATGCTGATCAGTAGGTTGCACCTCTAGAGTTTATATTTTTCTGACAAAATTGATAGAGATTATGGCCTGGGCCTCAAGAGTATAAGAAATTCTCTGGGTGACTTTCATATGCAGCAAAAATTAAAGATCCTGACCTTAGTCAACAAATATCACCTGTTTCACAGGAGAAACTCTAAAGTGGCTCTTTCAGTCACCTCTTTCAAACTGCAATGTATGATGTGCTTAGACAGCTCAGAGCACTGGTTTCCAAGTCTTGACCCCCTCCCCTGATGCCCTGCCAGAGGAATTTTTCATCAGACGTTTTAAAATGAGAAAATAGACAATAGACTCAATTTCAAAAAGCAAAATTAATTCAAGCTCAAGGATGATTTTTGAGATTAAGTCATTCACACATTTTTTTTGTTGTTAAAATGTCTTCTTTTACAAAATGAAGATATTAACATATTTTATATGTTTGTTTGTTTCTCATGTCCTTAGTTTTCTAAACAAAAAGTTAGAAATCTTATGTTGATTGCCATATGGCTTGAGAAATTTTGCTGATCCATGAAATCTGAAAATCTGGAAGCTATGGGTATGAGAAATTATGAAAATATGAAAAAAAAATATGAGTCCAAGGACTTACGGTGGTTAGGACTCTGCACTTCCACTGCAGGGGTCATGGGTTCCATCTCTGGTTGGAGAACTAGGATTCCGCATGCCACATATCTCAGCTGAAAAAATAAATCCAAGTCTAGAAAATGTTGTTGCAGGAATATGATTTTTAATCTTTGATTATCTAATCCCTGTGAGAAAGGAATTTTTTTAGTGGTGCTTGAATTTTATAAGCACCAACAGTTTTCTATGGACTGAGTAAATAATGTCTCGGACATATCAGTTCAGTTCAGTCGTTCAGTTGTGTCCAGCTCTTTACGACCCCATGGACTGCAGCACACCAGGCCTCCCTATCCATCACCAACTCCCGGAGCTTACACAAACTCATGTCCATTGAGTTGGTGATGCCATCCAGCTATCTCATCCTCTGTCATCCCCTTCTCCTCCCACCTTCAATCTTTCCCAGCATCAGGGTCTTTTCAAATGAGTCAGCTCTTCGCATCAGGTGGCCAAAGTATTAGAGTTTCAGCTTCAGCATCAGTCCTTCCAATGAATATTCAGGACTGATTTCCTTTAGGATGGACTGGTTGGATCTCCTTGCAGTCCAAAGGACTCACAAGAGTCTTCTCTGACACCACCGTTCAAAAGCATCCATTCTTTGGTGCTCAGCTTTCTTTATAGTCCAACTCTCACATCCATACATGATTACTGGAAAAACCGTAACTTTGACTAGATGGACCTTTGTTGGCAAAGTAATGTCTCTGCTTTTCAATATGCTGTCTAGGTTGGTCATAGCTTTTCTTCCAAGGAATAAGCGTCTTTTAATTTCATGGCTGCAGTCACCATCTGCAGTGATTTTGGAGCCCAAGAAAAGAAAGTCTGTCACTGTTTCCATTGTTTCCCCATCTATTTGCCATGAAGTGATGGGATGGGATGCCATAATCTTAGTTGTCTGAATGTTGAGTTTTAAGCCAACTTTTTCACTCTCCTTTTTCATTTTCATCAAGAGGCTCTTTACTTCTTTGCTTTGTGCCACAAGGGTGGGGTCATCTGCATATCTGAGGTTATTGATATTTCTCCCAGGAATCTTGATTCCAGCTTGTGCTTCACCCAGCCCTGCCTTTCGTATGATGTACTCTGCATATAAGTTAAATAAGCAGGGTGGCAATATACAGCCTTGACATACTCTTTTCCTGATTTGGAACCAGTCTGTTGCTCAGACATATAAAAAGGATTAATTTTCCAAATATATGATGATTTAAATATAAATCCATGA
Source organism: Cervus elaphus (assembly GCF_910594005.1). NCBI lineage: Eukaryota > Metazoa > Chordata > Mammalia > Artiodactyla > Cervidae > Cervus > Cervus elaphus. Next base: position 136,893,220 of record NC_057848.1, on the reverse strand, counting down.
AATACTTACTAACATACTAGCTTTAGTTTTTATACATTTTCTTTTGACGTGGTAATATCATCAACTACTTTTTGATCTTTCACCATGAACAAGGCATCATACTATGCATCTTATATAGGTTATCTCATATAACCCTCACAATACCACAATGAGATAGATACCATTATTATGGCTTTACAGATGAAGAAACCAAGTTATAGAGAAATTAAATAACATGTCCAAGGTCACACAGCTAGTAAGTTAGAGAGTCAAAATTACAAAGTCTACCTTATAATAATAACTTATTATAAGATTAACTTATAATAATAACTTATTATAAGACTAACTTATAATAACTAACCTATAAGATATAAGGATACCTTATAATAATGACTCTATATTTAATAAAACTACTATCATGAGCAGTTTTCCCTTTTTTGCCATTGTAAAGAGTTCCTTAAAACTGAAATGACTAGAAGCCTCTGCTGTGGGGTTTCCCTTTAATAAGAAATAAGACATAATAATGAAAAAAGCAAGATTTTAAACAAAAAGCCATCCCTGTTATTTTTGTAAGGCTAAAACTTTAGCTGAGGGACCACCATCACTCTGACACATGGAGAGAACTTAAGCTCTGGATCCCAGATCCTCATTCCAGGTTTTTATCATCTGCACATTTGAGGCAATGTATTATAATGGTAAGAACATGGATTTTTGAAATTAAACTGACTTTGGTTTGAAGATGAGTTCTTCCAATGTAATTAGCTGTGTGAGCTGGGGCAAGTTACTAAACTTCTTTGTGTTTCAGGTCCTTCAGTGATAAAATTAGAATAATTATATCCATCTTCGCTGCCCAACAGAGACGTCCCATGTCAGGCAGAATGGCCCAACTCTGGGGACCCCACTGTGCTTGGCCCTTGGTGGGAACAGGCTGGGGAGGGTGTGGCTTTGGCAGAAATGCTGTGACAGATCCCAAAGGTGCAGCAGCTGGACGCTGTCAGCTAATGGCACTCCTTCCAGAAGGTTCTCTCTTGAAAAACATTCTGTGTGTGCACCTCTATGGTTGCCACCCTGCTACTTTCCATTTTATAGTGAAACTGCATACTTGAGGGGTGATGTCCCCCATCCCAAATGCCACAATCCAGTTTATTAACTTTTCTCTATATATCTTGTCTTTGGTCTTGTCCCTTTCAACTTTACCAACTGCCATATATCAATTATAGTTCATCATTGCAATTGACGAGCCCACAATTGGCTTCTTAGCACCACAAAAAATACTAAAATCAGGGGTCACTGGCTAAGACATCAGGGGAACAACATCTGGCTTCTGTAATGACTACATATTTATCATTAGCTTTTAAACCTGTCATGTTGATAGGTAGTTTTAACAGTAAAAATTCTCATGTATTAGCATTTCTTATGACTCTTTAAGATCCTAAATTAAGAAGGAATTATTAAGCCTACAACTTGGATGATCTTTTCTTGGTTTGCCACAGTGTGTTGTCTAGCATGACAGATGCTGTGCTGGCGCGAGTGTACAAACAATCAGATCTGGACATCCTGGCTAAAGAAGCATCCATTCCAATTGTCAATGGGTTGTCGGATTTGTACCACCCTATCCAGATCCTGGCTGATTACCTCACGCTCCAGGTTGGCTTACTTCTTTGCCTCACACAAGAGCAAAATCAATAAATAATTCCTAAGTAGCTCTAAATGGAAGCATTTAAATTGTGGTATTGGTGTTTTGTTTTCAAATAACATCTTGGCAGAGATGCATAGCATATGTGTACAACTTGATATCCAAGGAAGATAGGGCATTACTGAAAACAGATTAGAAGACACTTCAGTTCTCAAACCTTTGCTTTTTGGGTGCCATATTTACTTAACACAGTGGATGAACAGGGAGTGCTGGAGCCCAGAAAATGGAAACATCTTTATGTCATGCATAATATGTCAGGTTCTGTGATTTGGGAGTGAAGACTGATGGAGAGTGCTTTGAATATTCAAAATGGCCAATTACTAAATCACTTTCCAAGAAAAAGGCCATTTGCTATTATTTTAATAAACTGCTTAAGACTGGAGTTAAGAGCATGCAGAATTCATAGAATGGAGGTGCAGATTTAGCCATGTCCCTTCAAATTATGAACCTGAATAACTTCGAAAGATTCATCCTGTTGGGTTTGCCACAGCCAATCTACATAGTCTTGCCACTGGGAATCCTAACAACCATGGTTTCTGCATCTATGAACTATTCTGGGAGACAGAGCAAACTGGACAGGTCCACCTTACTCCTCATTTGAATATGCTACACACATGTAAATGTGAGGTTAAACTCAAAATGAAACTCTTTGGTGATGAAGATAAGATGAATGCAGAGAGGATATACTATGTTAGACACCAAGCAGCTGTTTGTAGGTATGGCTTTACATATATGCCAGATAATTTAATGCTTCTTTCTGGGGTTTCATCATTACTAGTTTATAT